>NC_069658.1:202278495-202605995 GCF_027244095.1 Hemicordylus capensis | reverse complement strand
GTTGAACCAAACCGGTTCGACATTGAACACGGTTTGCACATGCCTAACTGGCAGTGACATACACACATAGGGAAACAAAAGCCAGGTTAGTGGCTCTGCAAATATCAGCTGAAGACATTTTGACATCCCCAAGCATGCATATTAAAATGTGAGGGTCAGGTGCAGGTGGTAAGTGAAATACAGACGCCTCTATAGTCAACAAAAGACAGAGTAACCTGTGTACATAAGCCATAATTCAACTTCACAGGAAGCTCATCTTTCATTATTTTTTATATTTATATATATATATATATATATATATATATATATATATATATATATATATAAATAAAAATTATTTTTAATTTTTTTTAAATGGTCAGAGTATCTTGCTCATCTAGCTGAAGATATATACTTGAAAGGGTCAAATTACAAGACACTGATAGAAGTGCTTACATTTTCTTTTAAGATGTCAGCTGTGGGGAGATGGTAATCCTGCCCCTGTGCTATGGTCTGGATCGCGCCCCTGAAGTTGCTCTTCGCACCCCTAACAGCTTTGTTCTGTTAGGAAATAGTTAAACCTCCTACACTATCTAAAAGGGAAAACAAGACCAGGAGGGCCAGGATGTGTCATATCTAGTTTGACCCAAAGCATTTGAGCAATGCCTACTGAAATCTCCATCTGCAGAGCAGAGACTGAAGACGACCAGGGGTGGTGGTGTTTGTGTTTCAACATCCTCGCCCACGCCATGATCAGCAAAACTAGAGTCACATGAAGTGAGAGAAGTCATGCAGATATGTTAAAGTATGCACAATTTAGGAGTTCAACTGTCTGGGAGAGAATGCCGATTTTCTTGTAACATGGAGCATACATGCACTGGCACCCCTTTGGAGGCTTCATAGCAGTGCTCCCCACATTATGCTATAGGTCACAGGCCAGTGTCTAGCTGTGGTTTCACACCAGAAGGTAGCTTGGTTTGCTTGTGGATTATTCTGTAGTCCATTTCTAGTGCACAAAGCACAGCAGCACACAAGAGATACATACCTCATGAAAATCATAATGTTGTGCACGCTGATTCTGGGAAACGTGCAAAAGAAGCTATAAGAGACAAGCCAGAGAAATACACTCACATGAAGCTTTAAATAAGGAGAAGAAAGCGGACCTGTTAAACCCATTAGATATTCAATAGAGACACATCAAGTAAATCTTTTTTGCAAGCTACCATCACATGCCAAGTGCTTGATAAGGTACCATGGCTTTTAAACTTTTTGATACAGTGGAAGCCAGTAACAACTTTCCATCTTATTCCCAATGGTGAAACAGCCTGCACTTCAAGCTGGAAGGGCTTCCCCACCTCCACAATAGCACAGCTAGCACACGCACACACACCACTGTCCAACTCCTGTGCTCCAAGAATGGACTCCTAATTTAGACAATGCAAGTTTAGTTCAAGCCCCAGAACATAGGGGGCTTGCAGAGGAGGCATTGCACACAGAAGCCATTCAGGTCGTCAGAGGCTCTAGTCAAGGCCTGCATGATTTGCAACCTACTAAGCCAAAGACAAGCACCACAGTGGGACAGGATGGCCTGCCAGGTCACCAATCCCCGTTCAGCAATCCTAGGAAGGCACATCCAGGGAGATCTAACGAGTGCTGGTAGCCTGCATTGGGCCTGTCCATTTGCAAGCTGGATAAACTTCGGTTGCAGGAAGAATGCGCTTGGCAAGCCGCACTCCTGGATCAAATACCTAAAAACGCGTCAAAGTCTAGCATTTGAGAGTACTTCTTTCAATATTTGGGGGGGGGGGAAATAAGGTGTGCAGAAGAAACTAAAAGAGGCAAAGTCAGAGAAATAGATGGAGAACCCCTGGATGGAGAAGGGTATAAATAAAATGACTAAGGAGTCTGGATAGCTCGTCTTGTCTACAGTGGTATTGACACATGCAGCCCTCCTTCAATCTTCTCCGCTGCTGCCCCGAGGCTTTGGAATGCGCTCCCTAGTGAAATAAGAGCCTCCCCATCTCTGACAGCTTTTCAAAAGTCTTTTAAAACACATTTCTTCACCCAGGCTTTTAATTAATGTTGTTTTAATGGTTTTAATGCTGTTTAAAATATTATTTTTAAATTTTTAAATTGTTGTAGTGTGTGTGTGTGTGTGTGTGTGTGTGTGTGTGTGTGTGTGTCCCCTTTTTGTCTTAACGAATGTTTTACTTGTTTTTATTCTGTTGTAAACCTCCCAGAGACGTAAGTTTGGGGCGGTATAAAAATGTTTTAATAAATAATAAAAATAAATAAATCTTATTTATGTTTACCCAGAAGCAAGCCTCACTGAATTCAGGGCTTACTGCCAGGCAGGTGTGCAAGTTGCAGAATTGGAGCAAGGTCACGTGACCTTTAGGCAAGGCATTTTTCAGCAGAGCCTTTTAAACCCCTTGCTACCTGTGCAGAGAAGGGCCTTTTAAGTGGTGGTTCTCTTCTCTTTAGCAAGGGGAGAACAAGCGTCCCTCTGTATTTATGAAATTGACCATACAGGGTTAATATGTGAATGTGTTAATGTTGATCTGTGTGAAAGTTGTTTATATGCATGAGGCTTAAGTAAGTAAGGGTGCTGTCCTGGTGACCACAGAGCCCTGAGGTTGTCTTTGGTAGAATACATGAGGGGTTGACCATTGCCATCTCCCACACAGTACGAGATGATGATGCCTTTCAGCATCTTCCTATATCACTGATGCCCAATATAGATGTTTCCCACAATCACATAGCAGAGGGAATTTGAACCGGCAACCTCTGGCTTGCTAGTCAAGTCATTTCCCCGCTGCACCATTAGGTGACTTGAGGCATAAGTAGGGAGAGCTTAAGTTTCTCAAACAGGATTGGTAGAGAGGGGCTGAAGGTTCAGAGCAGGGAGAGAGACAGACAGACTTGGGAGCTAGAGGCACAGTAGAGTTTAAAACAGGACAGTGCATAAGAAGCTGGAGATTAAAGATTGCCAAGTAAAACAGTATGTGTGTGCACTGTATACTGTTTTCAGCAATTAACCTTTTATATATTATTAACAAATATAATAAAACCTGTTTTTAAAAAAGAGGTTTGGTTTATAAACCACTGTGCCTAAACCCACACAATCCAAACAATTACCTAAGAAGCAGGTTACAAGGAAAGAACTGAGAGTAAGAGTGAGGGAGTAGCCAAAGTGAGGCTGCATGTGAACATGCCCCCCCACACACACCCAGTCCTGACAAAGTCAGGATGGTGGCACTGAGGAGTTGATTGGGCAAACGTAGCAGTCCTTAAAGGAAAGTGTGCAGTAACTGGGAGAATAGACTAGTAGGTCTTGGTTTGGGGATGAGAGTGTACCATTGGAGACCTATTCAGTTGGCAGGGGGCATGATTTTGTCAAGCCTTAGATGTCCTGGTACAACACGTTTTGGCAAAAAAGTTTTAAAGACTGTGTATAAATTATGTTTATACGTTCAATAAAGTTCTGCAGTTCTCCAGCAGACATAAAAGGCAACAACCTACTAGAGCCGGAGTATGCAGCCTTGGCACTCCAGATTTTGTTAAACTACAGGCCACAACTTATTGTGGCTGGTAATGATGGGAGTTGTAGTTTGGAGAGCCAAGATTTTCTAACCCCACACTAGAAGCAGCAAACCTTTCCGGTGAAGAGAGAGAGAGAAATGACTGCTGCGCAGTCTGTAAACACTGCAGAGCTTAGATATGGGTCAAACAGATACGTAGAAATACATCCTTACTATGCATAAGAAAAAGGTTCACCCATCTCAGCTTTCACCGTGAAATTCACCTGGGAAAACATGAGACATGGTGTAAGCAAACATCTAGTGAGCCACATCTCACCCACCCAAGATCCCAGTTCTCAAAAAAACCAGACGTGTTACTGTACCAGCTGGTCACTCAGTGGCTGGATATGGGTGACATTATTAATCTGTTTTCTTCCAACCACAGTATTCATGTACTGCACCTGACTGGCCAAATTGGTTACTGCTACAGAGTAGAAATTGGAGTTTCTGATCCGGAGAGTGGCCTACAGAAGGAGAGAGGGAAAAGCACACCACAGGCAGTGAGAGGCTTCCAAGGGCAATCTTGAAATTCAGCTGTATTAAGGACATACACTTGAGCATTACCGTGATGGCAAGGACGACAATGGAGTTTTCATCATCAAACCAGACTGTAACCACTTTGATGCCATTGTCATCCACGAGGACCGAATGTGGGAAAAGAAAGAAGACCACCAGCCCTGACACCAGGAGGCAGAGTAGCACAGATACCAAGACATAGAGTTTCCTGCCAAGGACAAGGTCAACAGTTTAGCTAGTTTTCCTTCTGCATCCAGCTCCTGCCAACATGCTCATATTATAATCATAACATGCTCATTGCAAAAGGTATTAGGAAGTATGGACCAGGGAGGCTATGACAATCTGCCAGTGATTCTCAACACAAGGATATCTATCACTTGCAACTCCCCACCTCCTCCAATTACCAGAAATAATAAGTCACTGGGAAAGTGAACTCTACATTATGGAAGAGCTCTGCTAACAAGCCCAAGATGTATCTTGGTTTCCCTGGAGACATACATCAGAGTGTAAACACCACACATGTCTAGCCAGACAAGAAAAAGCACTGAAGCTTCATCCTGAAAAAAGGCAAATATGATATTCAAATAATATAAGAGAACAAGAGTCTTGATCTGGAGAGCATGGCGTTAACAGGCCTTTAAGGTTGCAATCCTCATTTCATTTTGAGTTCCATTAGCAAAACTTAAGATCTCGGTCAATCGCTCTTCAGTATCTAATCTCATTGGTTACATGGGAGAATTCACTACAGGAGGACCTTGATATTCATGGGGGTTCCGTTCCACAGTACAACCACAGATACGGAAACTGTGAATATCAAGGCATTAGGGCAATGGGGAATTGGGGGTTAGGTTCCCAGTTGGGGGAAAATATCTTTAAAACATAGGATTTGGGGGGGATGTAGGGGGAAACTGGCTACCATCATAGCTGCTTCCACCAAGTGTCTCTGTGACCCTGTATGCCTCCAAATCAAACAAAAATCACCATTTTAAAAAGAAAAACCAAGCCATTTTTAGGCTCCAGAACACAAAATTGAAAACCACCCAGACACGAAAGTTTTGGGTGGTATAGAAATAGGATAGACAGATAGATAGATAGAGTAAAATGGTGGCCAGACGTGACCTCTGTGGTTACTTCTAGCCTCCCCCAGCCTGTGGATATGTGTGGTAAATGTGGTTTTTTAATCCTTTCCCCCCTGCATATGCCGAGATCAGGTGTCTTTTACCCAACCGTGGATATGTGAATCCACAGATAATGAATCCTCAGATATCGAGGTCCTCCTGTACATGGTATGGGAACAAACTGATAGCTGTGATTTTTTTTTTGTAGGCTTCCTCAAAGAATTAGGAAACAGTCAAATTACAGTCAGAAGATGCACTTAGACATTGTACAGATCACAGCAGTGGAGAAAAAGCTATCTCAAATAAGAGAAATTTCTTTCCAGGACATTATTTCTTCACTTCCAGGTCTCTGTCCACACTATGTAGACAGACTACAGAAAGTGAGTTAATTACTTTGTACTTACGTTCTTTGAGGTTTTAACCTCTGGTCGTGGTATGGTATTAGAGCCACCAACTCATTAACTTGCTCTAGAAGGAGAGAAAAAACCCCAGCAAGACATGTTGCTAATGCCAGATGCTCTCAATGTCATGGTTTTCAATGCAGAGAAATGCACCAACAGGTTTTTTTTAAAAACACAACTTGAGCACTATGAAGTCTGAATTCCCATATAGTAATTCCTCAGTCTTTTTCTCAAAAGGTTTGCTGCAAGCTGTCACTAGGAGTGAACAAGTCTCTAAACAGAGTTACTTTTCCGTCTAAACCTATTTGACAATAAGAAAAATATGGCAATTGCTACTGGAACACAGTAAGCAGCCTGGGGCATTAGGTGGTTCAGAGCCCCCTGGGAGTTCCCCAGACAGCAGGATTTACCACACGGCCAAGAGGGGTGAAGTACTGCGAGTTACAGGGTATATCCTGAATTTGCCCCAATAAGATGCAAAAAGTGGAATTTTTACACCCAGTATAAACCAGACAAAGCTCCAATGCACAATGAAAAACCTGAATCGTGTATGGCGTGCTCCCTGATAGCTCACAGGGACCTCGATGTAAATTTGGATATGTGAATACACACCTGCCCTTCCTGTGGTGAAGGAAAATAAAATTCCTGTCTGGGAACAACCCTGGGGGCGACTTTCTGTCCAAATTAGTTTGGTTTTTGAGCAAGGTCACACAGCTGTGGCAGAGATGGGATGAGAAGCCAGCTCTCTGAACCACTATCTACCCACCGGTCCAAATAATCTTCAATTAGAAAGGTTGGGGAGGGCAGCCGTGCAGTAAGATAGCTCCGACATTGTGCCACTGTAAGAACTGCCAGAATTAATCCCAACACCATTTTCATTTAGCTCCACTGTGTTGGAATTAATTCTGTGTTGTGTCACATCTACGTTGGACTTGTCAGAGTGAATTCTCTCACTGCACTTTCTACCATGAATTTTTCTTTTAAAATAATTAAAAATCAAAGGAGGCCTGAACTCCATGGAAATCCACACACTTAATGCTACAATCGTATGCTACAACAATACAAATTTTGAGAACTTTCTGCCCAGCCACTCAGAATTTTAAAAATGAGGTGCAAAAAAAGGGGGGGCTACACTTTATATGAAGGGAAAGGGAAGTTGCCTCCAACTAAGGCCTGAATGATGTTCAGAATGGAGGCTTCAGCTCCTGCACTTTTTGTAACAATGTTACATGATAATTTACTCAAATTGCCTTTGATAAATAATTTAGGTAAGGAATTTTGTAATTGATCCAAATCAATTTTGTATTGATTTGGATCAGTTAACAATTGAGCACTGGTTTAATAAGGTGTGGACAATTGCAATCTGTCCACCACGAGCTGTCCACCATGACCTCAAGTTCTCTCTCCTGGTCAGTCACGGACAGCTCAGACCCCATCAATGTATATGTGAAGTTGCGGGGGGAGTTGCCCCATTATGCATCACTTTACACTTGCTTACATTGAACTGCATTTGCCATTTTGTCATCTACTCACTCAGTTTGGAGTGAGCTCCAAAAGGAGCTCGTAGCAAACTGTTTTGGATTTCACTACCCTAAACAGTTTAGTGTCATCTGCAAATTTGGCAACTTTGCTGCTTACCCCAACTTCTAGATAATGTATGAACAAGTTAAAGAGCACTGACCCCAGCCCAGATCCCTAGGGGAACCCACTTCTTATTTCCCTCCATTGTGAAAACTCTATTTATTCCAACCCTCCATTTCCTGTCCTTCAACCAGTTACTGATCTACACATGAACCTGTCCCCTTATACCATGACTGCTAGGTTTACTCAAAAGCCTTTGGTGAGGAACTTTGTCGAAAGGTTTTTTGGAAGTCCAAGTATACCATGCCTGTGGATAAGGAAACCCACCCTCCTTTTGCAATCGGAAGAAAGGCAACTCGTATGGAAGCAACATTACCTGTGGGGATGCAGCCAGTGCCTTGGCAGGTGGGGCAAGTGATGCTGTCTCGCCCAGTGAATTCCACGTAGGGGAATCTGGCAATGTCTTCCTCCCGATCTTTGTTGTCCAGCAAGTCTTCATCATCATCTCCACCATCACCTTCCTCTACTGGCCACTTGGAGTAGTAAGAGCCAGTGCCCACAGACTGTGAAGACCCCATTGAAACAGCTTGGAAGGCGCAGCACAGCAGGAGCTAACACAAAAGGGAAAATTCCCCTCAACACTTGCAGTGAACAGCCTCTCCTGAAGTGGAGCTGCAGCTTCAGCAATGTTAGTTCTGTACTGGGGGAGAAAGAGTTAGGAGTCAGTCTACACTCCGCAGCCTCAACGCTGCACAAAGGCCAATTCCAGGGCCTCTAAA
The DNA here is from genome assembly GCF_027244095.1 of Hemicordylus capensis. Taxonomy (NCBI): domain Eukaryota; kingdom Metazoa; phylum Chordata; class Lepidosauria; order Squamata; family Cordylidae; genus Hemicordylus; species Hemicordylus capensis. The sequence goes on along the minus strand of NC_069658.1, from coordinate 202,598,040 downwards.
ATGCCAAATGTCTTTCTTTACATTATTTAATCTAGTTTTGCTAGTCATGGGGAAGGCAAGAAGCTACTGAAAGCACTGAAACAACTCCAACTACTAGAAGTCTTGTTTCACGCCCCCCGCCCCACCCTTAGTGTCCAAGATTTCAGTCGGCTTTGCATAAGCTAAGCATATCGCTGCAAGTGTGAGATAGTGAGCTGGCCAGACATTCCTTTGTCACAAAGACTCTGAAAGGTCCTGGATGGCTCCCATCCTACAGAGAAGGATGCCCCTGGGAAATGAGAGAGTCACATACTTCCCGCCTCCCGAGGGAAGGTGTAGGATTACCTGCTCTCCCTTTCTCTTCTCTCCTGAAAGGTGTAGGTAGGTGCATGTACGTAAGCATAAAGAACAGCAGAGTGGATGTGTAAAGAACAGCAAGGGAGCAGTTAGTGACAGATGGAAGGATGGATTTTAGGAAAAGCCAGGAATAAGGCAGCCAAGGCAGAGAACTGTAGCATCTCAGGATGCAGGGTGTTGCCTCTCTGATATAATGTGCTATTGACTTTTAAGAACCATCTGTTATCTTCCCAACTTCACCCAGTGCTCAGCCTGCACATTTGTGTACATAAACCAAATATTAGAACGACACCATCAGTCTGAAGTGACTCTCCTTCCAAGGGAAACCAGAATCCAAGGCATTCTGTGAATCCCTGGAATTTCTCACTGTTTGAGGAAGTGGGGCAACTGAGGCAGCAGCATAACAATATCTTTGCAGTTATTATTTAAAAGAGAGGAGGAGAAGAAAAATGAGGACTGCAAACAGACTCAGGAAGCGGAACCGGTGTACAATTCCACTTTGTGTGTGAGCTGTGCCCCCAGCAAGTTACAGCATGTACACAGTTCTATCCTCTTGCTAACCTAATGAACACCGAAGCACACCAAGTTACTGCTTTGCCTACATTAGTATCAAACACGAGCTGTGAAAACAGCCTTAAAAGAAGAACTTCCTGGTCTAAAAACAGTTCGACTGCTAGGACAAGAGGTAGGAATGAACAGTAGCCAAGGAGTGTGCTGCCAGCTCTGTGTGTCTGGCCTCCTCCTTGCCAAGTGAACAAATTCATTAGCAAAGGCCAGAATGTTTACCCTGGGGAGTAGCCTACTACAGGATGGACCCAGAAGAGGAAGTGACAGAACACCACACATTGTCACTAACAGCTCCCAGCTAACACTGTTTGGATGGATCTAGGATCTGAAACGCATCCTGAAAAAGGATTCTTCTCTCCCCCAGGCATTGGGTGACAGCTCTGTCCTTGTTTACAGACCACCTCCCATCTAAAGTGACTAGGCAGAAGCTGCTTAACAGAGCTACAAAACCAGGGGCCCAGCAACACACCCAGAAGCCAACTCTGCCCCTACAGCCACTCAAGCAATGTTACAGGATCAAACAGCCACCACAGCATCAGGAATTCCTTTTCCAGCATATACTGCTGCCTCCCAAAAACTCCCTTCTGCAATCAAATGTGACACAAAGAACATAATGGTCAGCCACTACACACAGATATGAACAGACGAGGGATGTGTGAACTGGCTCAAGGTCAAGCCAGATTGCCATCAAACTGGGCTGGCTCGAGGGCTCACCCTTGAGCCAGAGCAGGCCCAGCTTGGCTTGACCTTGAGCTGAACCCCCCCGGGCCGGCTTGGAGCTGGTTCAGGGGGTTCTATGGTTTTTTGGGGGGTTTTAATGACCCATCACTGGGTCCGGGGGTACTGCCATGGGGGGGGAGGTGTCTCTGCCATCTCCCCCTCCTGGCCTTCCCCGCTCTTCAAAGGGCCATTTTGGTCCTTCTTCCAGTGGCCATTTTGGAGGCTGCCATGCATGCGCCCTGGCCCCCAGGTAACGCAAATGGCTAGGGGGCATGCATGGTGACCTCCAAAATGGTCACCAACACAAGGGCCAAAATGGCCCTTTGAAGAGCAGGGGAAGGCTGGTGGGAGGAAAGGGAGATGGCAAAGACTTCCTGGCGGTAAATCCTTAAAAAATTTTTTTACCTTAGAACCCCTGGTCTGGCTTGAATTGAAGCCAAGGGTCTGTTTGAGGGGCACAAAACCAAACATGCCCGGTTCAGTTCAAGTCCAGTCCAGACTCGAACCAAACAGGGCAAACTGGTTTTGTGCACACCCCTAATCTGGTTAAGAAGAAATGGCAGCATTTGGAAACCAGCAGGAGTCCATTTCAGTCTCCAGGACACTATGCTGCTGATCCAAATGTTATGCAAAAAATAACTTCAATGGCAGACTCTTGCATGAAAATACTATAAAGGTTATCAGAAAATTTAATTGCATTCATCTAGGTGCCACTTGAAACAACAGCTTCCTCTCTCACTAGCATACCAATGCTAGGAAAATTCTGTTATCAACAATGATGCTCTAACGAATGGCCACTGTGTACATCTTGTATACATTTTAGCTCTTCACAGAACTGCCACAGACTGTACCTCCTGCATTTCATAGCCTTCTGATCCCATACTTTACCTCCCCCACACACCTGCAAGTGAAAAATTCTTCATGAATCAAATTAGGTGAATTCTACTAGTGCACAAACATTTTATATTTATAATGCCACCAGATTTCAATGTGGTTTACAATACCAACAAGAACAAACAGTTGAAACAGTTTAGTTAAACAACATCAGCTAAATGCCAGTCCAAAGAAATGTGTTTTCAAGGCCTTCTTAAAAGCCACTGAATTCGTTAATCCTCATGTTTGAGCAGGGAGCACCTGCCAAAGCTCAGGGAGCTACAGGGCTACACTACAGGGAAGGCCCAATCCCAAGTGACTGCCAAAGGAACCGGTGACAACTGCAGGCAGACCTCCCCAGATGACCCTGATGGACAGTGGGGATCATACAGAAGTAGGTGTTCTTTATACCACAAAAAATCTGTTTATTTTTAAGGTGCTACAGGACTCTTCTTCTGCTGCATTTGCTGCAATAAGGAGTGCTAGAGCACCTTAAAGATTAACACAGGGATGGCAAACCATTTGATGCCCTAAAATAATATATCAAGCGACATGACCTCCCCCAAGTTTGTGATGCCCTAAAATAATATATCAAGCGACATGACCTCCCCCAAGTTTAAAGCTACTGACTGACATCCCAACTAATGATTTATAGACCAGAAACAAGTTACTGAGGGTCAAGCAACATGTTCCCGGTCTAGGAGTGCAGGCAAGCTCCAGAAAGTATTTGTGCTCTTGCATAAAAGTGGAGGAGTGCCCACGTTTTGGAAGCAAGGCAGACCAGCACAGGGGCTAGTGTTTCACTGATGTCAGGAGCACTCACACTTGGCTAGTCAGGGTGTCAGCCACTGATTTGATTGGGCAGAGATAAATAACACTTACCTTTTACAGGAGGGTGAGTTGCTTGCCCCTCCTTAGTTTTTGGTTTGTTTGTTTTTTAAACCTGGGCTTTGTGTTTGAGACTGCTAATCTAATTTCAGGCTCCAAGTTACTTCCATTAGATATGCTCATTATAGCAGCAACGGCTGAAAACACCAATTCACACAGTTAAGAATCAAGCAAAGGGAGTCAGTGTTTTCGTGGCTTTCTCACTTAATTCTTTGTACTCCGCTTGCACGCTAATCCAGAATTCAGCTGGATCCTCCACCAAGGGCAGCACAGCAACTCACCAGAAGAGTTCTTGTCTGTGCCTCCCACGTGGGAATTCTTCCCCGGCTCATCAGCCAAAGAAGTGCCAGTGCTGTGCCCATCCTTGGCTTTGTGAGCAGCAGAGGAGCCAAGTGGCTGTTGGCTCTACGCCTTGGACATGTTGGGTAATGCCCCTGCCCTACGGACAGCTCCTCCTGAATTGTTTGGGACCTCTGGAGGGGTCCCAGCCTCTAGTCTGATTTCCCTGGATTTACAAATTTATTGAGGGGCAAGCTTTTGTGCATTAGTAAAGCCCATTTGTTCAGATGCATGAGCTGCTATCCTCCATTTGCCGAAATACATACATGTGGGTCAAGGGGGAAAAGGGAGGTAAGCAGTAGCACCAAAAGGCTTGGAGAGGCACAAGGTACAGCCTAGGACACCTCCATGCAAAGCTTAAATGCATACAAGAAGATAAGCAGAGACAGTTATCTTGGTTCTAGATTTTGTTAAACTAACAAAGGCTAGCCCTCTAGAATTTGGGACAGGAGCAGTTTCTCTCAACATACAGTTTAGAAACCACAGAATCAGACAGATAGAGAATTCAACAGATGGTGTCTTTCAGGCTGCAATCCTAGACACACTTACCAGGCATTAACTCCCACAGAGACCAGTTGAACCTCCTTGTTATAATGAATATGCGTATGCCGCTTTTCGTCGAAGAGGTCACAAAGGGCTCGACATAGTCAAAGGAATGAGGAAAATGCATGCTTCTTCTTTTTAAACATGCTCAGGGTGGCACTATCAATGGGGCTTTGTAATCAAGCAAAGGAGACTGGCTCCCTGCCCTCAAGGAGCTTACAGTCTCTTCCCACCACTCCCTGCCTCTGAGGATTATCCAGTACCCCTTTTTCCTTTTCCTCGCAGGGACATCGCCTTCCAAGTTCCTAGAGCTCAAACTTTCACGCCCGCCCGGGCCCATCATCGACACCTACCTGCCCCTACGATGCAGCAGCCTCCACAATCCCCTGAGCCGGCTTTTGCCTATTCAAGCTGGAGGAGGCTCACCGCTTCTGTGAGCGAGGAGGAGCATCCACAAGGGGGCGTTTGCCAAGTGGAAGCCACGCCTCCCCCCCACCCTCTGTGGACGGAAAAGTCCCCCCCCCCCACCCGTCTTTAAAAAGCCTCTTTCTTCCCAGGGCTCCTGCGAGGGGCGGGACGAGTCGGGCATAGAGGTAGGAAAAGAGCTAGAGTGACACAAATAATTAATTTCCGAGTTGAACGCCTTCGCTCTGTTATGCCACAGACCTGAAACAGTATTTCACACGAAATAAGAGTTAGAAAAAGCAGGAACTCCTGTCTGTGCGGAAACCTTTTGTTTGCGTAGGGGAGACACACACTTTGATGGCCAGTAGTCACAACTATGGTAAAAGCCGGCATTTCTCTACTGGTTTCTATAGCCAGTTTCCACTTCCGTCCTGAGAAACATTTAAAAATATCCTTTGCAATGAAAACCCTGAAGTCCCTTATAAAGCTTGTTATATGTGTCACTCTGGTCTTGGCCGATCTCTGAGGTGGGGGGGGGTGTCACCTAGTGATAGCCACATAAACAAGTACGCTCGCACGCGACAGGTTCCTTAATCACGTGAGCCCCCGCCGCCGCCGCACGCGCTCCTTTCAAGAGCGTTCTTTCCGGGTCTCCGCGTTCTGAGCGTATGATTACGGCGGCTGGCATGCGGAGGTCAATGACTGTTCATGTCCCAGAGAAAGAGGCTTTGCAGCCATGGCGTTGGACCGGAATCTCTATGAAAAAGTAGTGTTAGCCCCTGCTGTGTTAGTTTTCTGCTTGTGTATAGAGTATTTTATATGACGGAGCATTCAACGTTGCATTTCCCCCTGCAATCCAAAGTGGTGCCGCTGTTGATTCGCGACTGAATTGCCACTCGCCCTCTTTAATCATGAGACGGAGGGTGAGCTAGGGTTAAAGGTGGATGCTTCATAATCCTGCAGTTTATGGCGTCCTGAAGTGGATGCTTCATAGTCCTGCAGCCATGAGAAGAAGCATGCGTCTGAGGAAGTGGACTCCCCTCCGTTAAAGTTTGTGCCTTATCAATTTGCTAGTCTTTCAAGTTCCATAAAATTATGTTGCTGTTTTTATCACTAATCCATGTTATTGATTGTGGGTACAACAACCAGAAATGGTAACTAAAACAGCCAGCTTAATGAATACAAACTACATTTTATTATTTATATTTTATATCCTGCTCTTCCTCCAAGGTGCCCAGCACAGTGAACATGGTTATGTTTATCCTCACAACAACCCTGGGAGGGTGATTGGGCAGAGAGAGAAGTGACTGGCCCAAAGTCATCCAGTGAATTTCATAGCTGAGTGGGGATTTGAACTTGGGTCTCCCCAGTCTTAATCCAACCACTAAATCATACTGCATTTGTACATATAGACTATTTGAGTTTTGAGGAGAAAAGCAGGGGGGTCCTTAATAAAACCCACACTCAGACTCTCCCTCCCTCCCTCCATAGTAGCCCAATCATTCCCCCATAGTCTTGTAAAAACCATAGCTAAGGAAGCACAAAAGGTAGGGACCTTTCCCCTATGTCATTCTCATACTGCCTTTCTTCTTCCTCATGTGAAGGTTTATTGGTGTAGAGGCCTGATAAGGGCCATAACTGCCAAGATACTACCAAGATCAAAGTCTTTTACATAAGCACGAATCACAAAGAAAATCCTGCAGTAACATAAAGACCTGGTCCCAGACCTCCAAAGCACTAAAAACTGTCTGGGTCTCTTAAGTCCCGGAAGCCAAATAATTGCAGAGATTCTAAAAATTTAATACAACCCTTACAGTATCTCCCACATTCCCATAAAATATAATTGGTATTTTCAGGGAGGCCATGTGCAGAACATCCTCCACCTTACCAAGTGAAGACAACTTTTCATGTAAACTGCAATGTCCAGATAATGTTCTTGAACTGGCAACTTGCTGAGTTCTGTGAAAAACATCCAATCAGTTCATTTCTGGGAAACTTGGAAAAATTCCATAAAAACAGCATCCTGTATGATCAGAGGCGTAACTAGGGAAAATGGCGCCTAGGGCAAGCACTGAAATTGCGCTCCCCCACTCCCCCTCCCCTCCAAACATCTGACACGCATCTTTTCCAGATCATCATATAATTCCAGTTTAAAGTACAAATTACTGCAATAAACAAAAGGAGAAATCAACACTAGGTACAAAGATGTGTGATATTTCTCAGTGCCATCTGCTGCCAATATGCGGCAATCCACAAATAAACTGTTCCCCTACCCCCCAGGATAGAATAAAAGGAGTTTGAAAAGAAACAGTTTATCCACAGAAATTATGATCTCTTGTAGGCACAGGTGAGGGCCAAGCACCTTCCAGACAATTCACTCCCCCCATGTTCCTTATGTTAACTATGAAGAAAAGGCACTTTTAATATACTCGAGTATTTTATTTATTATAATCAATTCATCTATAACACATAAGAACATAAGAACAGCCCTGCTGGATCAGGCCCAAGGCCCATCTAGTCCAGCATCCTGTTTCGCACAGTGGCCCACCAGATGCCGCTGGAAGCCACAGACAGGAGTTGAGGGCGTGCCCTCTCTCCTGCCATTACTCCCCTGCAACTGGTACTCAGAGGCACCCTGCCCTTGATGCTGGAGGTGGCCCACAGCCCTCCGACTAATAGCCATTGATAGACCTCTCCTCCATGAAGTCATCCAAACCCCTCTTAAAGCCATCCAAGTTGTTGGCTGTCACCACGTCCTGTGGCAGAGAGTTCCACAAGTGGATCACGCGTTGTGTGAAAAAGTACTTCCGTTTGTTGGTCCTAGACCTCCTGGCAATCAATTTCATGGAGTGACCCCTGGTTCTAGTGTTGTGTGAGAGGGAAAAGAATCTGTCTCTCTCCACTTTCTCCACACCATGCATGATTTTATAGACCTCTATCATGTCTCCCCGCAGTCGTCTTTTTTCTAAACTAAAAAGCCCCAGGTGTTGTAGTCTTGCCTAGGCCCCTGATCATCTTGGTTGCCCTCTTCTGTATGGGCTCAGTTCTATTGATATTTAGGATGGGAGCATGATGAATAAGAACTATACTGTTGTTTTTCTTTCTGATAACACATGGGACAAAGTTCGTATTCTCCAAAATGCACTTTATCTTTCCTGTGTGCCACCTAATATATTTTATGATTTGTGTCCCATCTATGTTGCCATTCAACTTTCAGCAACCTCACATGCTCGTCCAGCGCCATCCATTTTCAGGGCTATTTGGCGTAGTGGATTGAGAGCAGACATTCAATATCAGTGGACTCCTTCCCAAATCTTCTTTAGCCATGGAGTCAGCTTCCTCATTATCATTATTAGCTTCCACATGAGCAAAGCTTTATCAAAATATCCCTAGATCTCAGGTTGTTATTAAGGTTCCAAATTTCGCCAACCAGGGAAAGTGCCAGATAAAATCAAAACTTTCCACAAGAACAATCCCTTAACCCATTTCAGGGCCAACATAATAGCTATAAATTTGCCTGACATAATACTCAACCCCTCAGTTAGAAGACAGCTCCTCTTAATTTTCAACTCTGGGATAACTCATGCAGTTGAAACCCTATCTCCCTGTTCATTCCAAGAGCCATCCATATAAACTTTAACCAGTCCTGCTCCTCTGATAGAATTCCCAGCATTGTAATCTTAGTTACAAGTGAATTACTGATCTTAGGGCCCTTCTGTGGGCCTACTAATGTACTACTGGAGGATACCACATCCAGACAGGAAAAGGCCAAAGCCCCCTCCCTTCGTGCACACCCAGCCTCAAAGGGTGCTGAGTCTGCCACAACTTTATCCACAAAACATGGCACAATCTCACATCATCAGCTCTACAAGGATCTTCCAACTTCCAACTGATACATATACAAATCCCAAGGAAGGACAGCTTGTTTCCATTTATACTTTTCTGTTTTTTATGAAGACATTTTTGAGTACGAGCACCTCACTTTTGCATTCTAGAAAAATGGGTTTAAAAAAGGAGAAAGATCATTTAACTGATGAACCAGAAGAGGCAGAAGCTACCCCGCAAGAAGAAACGACTTCTCTTTCCAAATTCCAAGAAATTTTTATTACAGAACTTCGAAACACCACCAGTAGAATTGAATCCAAACTGGACTCTTTCCAAGCAGTTACAACTAGATTTGGAGTGGTTGAACAGAAATTAGCTGCACACGATGAGTTAATTCAAAAGTCTGAATCCCAGAAGGAACTGGCAACAGGAGAATCTGAATACAAACGTCTGGAACAGCGGATGGAGATTGTAGAATTTTGGGCCCGTGCATGCAACTTGAAGATTCGCGGAGTGGGAGAAGAACTAGGAAAAGAAAATTTGGAAAAAGAGATTGAAGCTCTTTTTTTGCAGTTTTTGGGTCAGGACTTGGAAGATTACTTAGACATTCAAGAAATCTACAGAGTGAACTCCAGATAAGCCCAAGAAAGGAATCTCCCAAGAGACATTATGATAACATTTAGAACTAGAAGGACCAAAGAAGCCATTCTCCATGCACAAAGAACATCTCCTCTAGAATATGGAAGCAAATGGATTGAAATCTTGCCAGATGTCCCTGTTGACATTCTAAAGAAACACTGAGAGCTAAAGTTTCTAACCGTTATACTCCAAGAAAGAGGAATTAAATACAGATGGGCGGTACCTTTCTGCGTTTTCATGGACCATGGGAGAGCACAGATATATACGCCCTCAGATGCAAAGTGCCTGTTGGAATCTTTGAGTGGAACTGATTCCTCAGTAGTGACAGATAAAACCCCGGATGAGGATCAATCAGAAGATTTGAAACGAGACCAAGCTTCTGCTTTTTAGAGGAGGAGCAAAAGAAAGATACTGATTTTAAGAACCCAATAAAATGGATGGACGTCGTAAATCTGTTAGCTTGGCTAACCCAACAGGATTTACAACCCCCTTCAGCTCTCACCCGTGAGTTAACAGAAAGTAGCAGCGAAGCTGCACGAAGGAAAATGAAAGGTTCACAAAGAAAATAGTAAAAGAATCAAGTCCCCTGAACTGAACTAGGTACTCCCCTCTAACAATAACTGAATAATAATAACTGAAAAGAAAACAACAGAACAAAGGACACCAGAGCAAGGAATTAACGGAACAAGAACACGGAGCAGGAAAGAACAGAACAAGGGCAAACTGGAACTTGGAAGAGTTGAGAATTCAAAATAGAACACGGTCCGTGGTCAGCGAAAGTTGCTAACAGCATCGTTGGAAATCACAGACTGCTTGATATATGGCTCAAGAGAACCAGCAGCCAATCAGGATTCCCTGAGTCAGCACTTCTGCTTCCTCTCTTGTGATCTCCTGTGCCTGCGTGTCTCCCACTGGGCTTTCCTCTTGAGACGTCTTCTCAAGACAGGTGAAATCCCAGCCTCCTCCTGATCAGCCTGCTCCTGATCAAGATTCATGTCTGGCAGCAGTTCTCAGCTCCAGAGTCTGTTCTCCCTGCCAAATCCTGTTGCTGTGCCTCTGAGCCCTCACTAGCAGGCGAATCCTCCTGTTCCTCTTCTGACTCTTCTGAGTCAGAAGTCTGAGCCATGACAATGGACTAAAATAATTCAGTGTTAATGTCAACAGACTGCATAGCCCATTTTTAAAAGGAGGATTTTCCCCCCAAAACTGAAGAAAGAAAAAGCTGATGTGATCTGCCTTCAAGAAACTCATATTAAGTCACGTAATGCCAATTTATTGGATTGTAAATTTCTGGGTCAAAGTTACGTGTCCTCAGGAGATACGGAAAAACCCAGGATGGCGATTGATGTTAAGAATTTGTCTTGGACCCTTGAAGAGCAAATAAAGGATGCCACTGGAAGATACATAATATTGAGGTTCCAAACTCAGCAGCAATCTAAAATTATGATAGCTTCAACATATGCTCCAAATGACAAAACACAATTTTATGAGCAGTTTTTCCATTTGTTACTGGAGGTAGCTGAGGGAGAAGTCCTAGTGATGAGAGACTGGAATGCAGTTCTTTTTTTAGCCCTCGATAAATCAGGACAACACAAAAAGAATTCTGGCAAACTGCCAAGAAATGTATTTGATTACATGACGCTTCTATCTCTAGAAGATTCATGGTGATATAAACATCCTTTGGAGAAAGGCTATATTTCCCCCACCCCCAACCCCATCAAACATACTCTCGAATCGATATGTGTATGATTTCCAGATTTGCATTACCAAGACTGAAGGAGGTGGAAGTAGCTCCGCTTACTTATGCTGATCACAATCCATTAATAATTAAATTTCATAGATAATATACAGGATTAAGAAGATGGAGTTTGAAAAACCTTTTGTTACAACAAGATAATATTAAGTTGAAATGCCAGGATGAATTAATGAGTTTTTTTCAGAGAAATATGACTTCAGAAGTCTCATTATATTTGGTATGGGATTCAAGTAAAGCTTTCATGAGAGGAATCTTTATCTCAAAGGCTTTGAAGAGGAAGAGAGACTTTAAAAACCAGAAAGACTTGATATTAACTGAATTGAATCGTCTAGAAGCAACTCATAAGATGAATCCTGCGAAAGACATATGGCAAAGCATAAAGGAGCTTCATAAGCAATTGGACCTCATAGAAGCAAAAGAGATGTATAAGAATATGATATTTAAAAAACAAAAATATTTTGAGAAGGGTAGTAAACTGGACAAATTATTGGCACAAATTATTGGCATACCAATTGAGAAAAGAACAAGAAAAGAAAGTTGTCACCTCCATATGGAACGGGAGAGAGTTTGTTTCAAATACAGATAAAATAACTGATCAGTTTGTAGAATATTATACCAAACTATATAGAAAAGAAGAAAGAGACCTGGAAGAGATTGCAAAATTTTTGGAAAAGGTAAAAATAGCATTATTTACGGATAAACAGAAAGAACTGTTGAATAAACCAATTTCTGAGGAAGAAACAAAAGAGGCAATATGACGCTTAAAAAACACTACTCCAGGCCCAGATGGACTGCCATCAATATATTATAAGTACTTTTTGGAATCAGCCCATTAACTCAAGTAATGAATTAAATACTACATCGTCATGTTTTGCCTTCCTCCTGGCAAGAAGCATTTATCTCTCTTTTTTACAAAGAAGGGAAAGATACAACCTTTCCTGAGTCGTATAGAACAATTTCTTTATTAAATGTGGATTATAAGATTTTCAGTATGATTTTGGCAGGAAGGCTGAAGGGTTTCTTAACTGATATTCATTCAGACCAAACTGGTTTTATGTCAAGGAGATACATGAAAGACAATTTAAGATTTGCATTAAATGCAATTGACAAGATTACAAAAAAGAGGAGCAAAGCCACGATGATTTTCCTGGATGCAGAAAAGGCTTTTGATAACTTGGACTGGACTTTCTTGTTCTCAGTTCTGGATAGAATGAACTGCGGTTAAATTTTCTTTCTTGGATTCAAAGTATTTACTGTATCTGCAGCAATCGGCAAAGATAATTGTGAACGGGGCCCTTTCCAAAACATGTGCCATTAATAAGGGTACCAGACAAGGGTGTCCCCTCTCTCCTCTGCTGTTTATTTTGGGCTTAGAAACTCTGGCAAAGAAAATTCAGCAGGAGCAGGGGATCCATGGGATTCAAATGGGAAACGAAGAGCACAAAATAAAACTGTATGCAGACGATGTGGTTCTTACCATTACTCAGCCAAAGGACTCTCTGGAAGCACTAATAGAACATATAGATCAATACAGTAAGGTCTCAGGTTACAAGATTAACAAAAATAAAACACAGATTATTATGTGGAACTTGTCAGCCACAGAACTATGTTATTTACAAGATTAAGACTGGGTTCCATATAAAAACTAAACCAATCAGATATTTGGGATTAACTTGACAGGGAACAATAAAGACTTGTTTAAAAATAATTATTTACGGGTATGGAAACTCATTTTGGCAGATTTAGAAAGGTGGGAAAAATTAAATCTTTTCTGGTTAGGAAAGATAGCATCTGTCAAAATGAATGTTTTACCAAGAATGAATTTTTTATTCCAAATTATTCTGGTCAAGATTTAAGAAAAAACGTTGAATACTTGGCAGAGATACTTAAACTCTTTTATCTGGACTAATAAAAAAACAAGAATTAAATTTAAGATCATGCAAGATACAAAAGAAAGGGGAGGATCAGCGGTACCTAACTTGAAACTATATTATCATGAGTAGTATAGGAACCCACCAGCTGTCAAACTCCATGTGCTTTTGTTTACAAACAGAAGCACATGGCAGGGAATGATGTCATGGTGCCCACATGGGTGCGGACGTCATGGGAGCTGTCAAAATGCACTTACCTCACAGGAAATGGTCAGAGGAGACCCCTACATGACCAGAAAGGGTAAGAAGTAGGGGTACACCCTCAACCGTAGAAGTTGAGATTGTTTTAATGAAAGGCGGTATATAAATTTAACAATAAATAAAAATTGTGAAGCTACATTTTCCCCCCTGGAGAGGCCTACAACTGTAAGAGGGGGGAGGGAGATAAAATGCCAATTCTGAAAAATTATGGTGATCCCATCTTTTACAAGAACGATTACAGGGCCCAGACTGGAAGTGCCCTTCCTGGCTACATGGGCACCCCAGTCATGTATGGGGCTGGAATTGGTGGTATATTCCGGAGCCTTTTCTGTAATGCTGTCCCTCTTTTGAGACTGGGGTTGGAATTCATTAAGCCACACATTAAAACAGCAGCACAGGCCATTGCTAAAGACATGGGCACGCCTCCCAAGCTGTTCTGAACAAGATGGATCCTGCCTCTTCCTCACAAGGTGGGTCAGGAATGATGTATATAAAAAGAAAACAAAAAGCATCACATGTGCAGCTATCAGAACCTCCCCAACCTCTTAAAAGACAAGGGGTGAACCTGAAAAATCCTCAGAAGCGTAAAAGGTGTCCTAAGGGGAAGAGAAAACGCACTCCCGGTGACATCTTTTAAGCCATAATGGCTTTTATATATTGCAGCAGACATGAACACTCATAGGGGCCAAAAGCCATCCTCTGCTGCTAATTCTTTAGAACCCCCCTCCACACCATCTGCTGATGATCCTACAGAGTTGTCTCAATCAAACCCGTCTGTTGATCTGCGGGGTGCTGATGAACAGTTGGTTACCCATCATGGTCCATCTACAGAGGCACTTTTCTGTTGTTGAATCCTGCTATGGGTTCTCAGTCAGATACCCCTGCAGAATCTCACACTAATATGGCTTCATGTGTATACCAAGACCCCTCTCCCCATATTCAAGAGGGGATATCTGCTTTAACTGTGTCCCCGTTGTATGGGCACTGTATCTCAACTGGTCCCACTTTCCATTCCCCCCTTCAGGGCATAACAATATCTTATTAAGAGCTATAAGCCCAACAGTCTGGATTATATTGTCAACATGCCTTTATATTTCTTTATATCTTCACTTATGTCAGTCCATCCTTTCACCATGTTTTACCAAAGTTTCACCAAGGTTTCACCATGTTTCACCACATTTCACCAAAGTTTTACCAAGTTTCACCAATGTTTCACCATATTTTACCAAAGTTTCAACATGTTTCACCAAAATTTCATGAAGTTTCCCCAATTTTCACCATGTTTCACCAAAGTTTCACCAAGTTTCACAAAATTATCACCAGTTTCAGCAAAGCTGCACCTCGTTTTGCCACGTTTTGCCAAGTTTCAACAACGTTTCAGCAGGTTTCACCAATGTTTCACCAAGTCTCACCAAGGTTTCAACACATTTCACCACAGTTTCATGGTTTCATCAAGTTTCCCCAAGTTTCACCATGTTTCATCAATTTTCACCAAAGCTTCACCGGTTTCACTGGTTTCACCAAAGTTTAACCATAGTATAACCAAAATTTCACCCAGGTTCTGCCAAGTTTCACCAGGTTTCACCAAGTATTACCAATGTTTCACCAAAGCTTCACCACGTTTTGCCACATTTCACCAAAGTTTCACCAGTTTCACCAAGGTTTCACCAGTTCACCAAAGTTTCACCATAGTTTCACCAGGTTTTGCCATGTTTCACTAAAGTTTCACCAAGATTCACCATGTTTTGCCAGGTTTCACCAAAGTTTCACCACGTTTCACCAAGGTTTCACCGAGTTTCACCAAAGTTTGCCAAGTTTCACCATAGTTTCACCAAGTTCCACCAAAGTTTCACCAGTTTCCTCAATTTTTGCTTTCACCCAAGTTTCATCAATATTTCCCCGTTTCACCAAGCTTCGCCATATTCCACTAGTTTCACCAAGTTTCAGCAAAGCTTCACCAAGTTTCACCAATGTTTCATCAATGTTTCATCCAAAGTTTCACCAAAGTTTTACCAAGCTTCGCCAAGTTTCAGCAAAGTTTCACCAGTTTCATCTGTTTCATCAAGGTTTCACCAATGTTTCATCATAGTTTCACCAAGTTTCACCAGTTTCAGCAAAACCTCACCAGTTTCACCAATGTTTCACCAAAGTTTCACCACTCCCCAAGATGATCCAGTGGTTTCACCAAAGTTTCACCCAGGATTTACCATGTTTCGCCACAGATTCACCAAGGTTTCACCAAGTCTTGCCAAGTTTCACCAAAATTTCACCAGTTTCAGCAACAGTTTCACCAAAGTTTCACCAAAGTACCCCCAGGTTCACCATGTTCTGCAGAGTTTCACCAGTTTCACCAATTTCACCAATGTTTCACCAAGCTTCACCAGGTTTTGCCAAACTTTCAACAAAGCTTCACCAAGTTTCACCATTTCACCAATTTTCACCAAACTTTCACCAAGTTCCACCTAGGTTTCACCAGTTTCACCTAGGTTTCACCAAGCTTTACTGAGTTTTGTTAAACTTTCACCAAACTTTCACCAAGCTTTACCAAGTTTTGCCAAACTTTCACCATAGTTTCCCCAACCTTCACCAAGTTCGACTGTAGTTTCACCAGTTTCACCACTTTTTGCCGTTCCTAGGTTTGCTGTTCACTAGGTTTCACCAAGTTTCACAAGTTTCACCAAGTTTCGCCAAACTTTCACCAAAGTTTCACCAAACATTCACCAAAGTTTCACCAAGTTCCACCAGTTTCACCAATGTTTCACCAGTTCTTGCTGTTTCGCCAAAAAAGTGTCACCAGGTTTCACCAGGTTTCATCCACAGTTTCACCATTTTCGCCAACATTTCACCAGTTTCATGAAGGTTTCACTGTTTTGCCAAGTTTCACCAAAGTTTCACCAGTTTTACCAAAATTTCACCATGGTTTCACAAGGTTTCACCAGTTTCACCAAAATTTCTCCAAAGCTTCACCAAGTTTCACCAAGGTTTCACCAAAGTTTCACCAAGGTTTCACTGTTTCACCAAAGTTTTGCCAAGTTTCACCATAGTTTCACCAAGCTTCACCATAGTTTCACCAAGCTTCACCGAGTTCCACCGAAGTTTCATCAAAGTTTCAACAGGTTTCACCAAAGTTTCAAGAGGTTTCACCATGTTTCATCCATTATCACCAAGTTTCAATGTTTCACCATGTTTCACCAAGTTTCACCAAAGCGTCACCAAATTTCACCATAATTCCAAGTTTCACTAAAAGCTTCATCAGATTTCACCATAGTTTCACCAAAGTTTTGCCAAATTTCACCAGTTTTGCCATTTTCACAAATGTTTCACCAAACTTTCAGCAGTTTCACCAAGGTTTCACCAAATTTCATCAAGTTTCAAAAAGGTTTTGCCAAAGTTTCACCAAGTTTCACCAAAGCTTCACCACGTTTTGCTAAGTTTCACCAAAGTTTCACCCACTTTTCACCAGTTTCACCAGTGTTTCACCAGTTTCACCAAATTTCACCATAGTTTCACCATAGTAACTCACCACAGTAATAACTCACCTGAGTTATTTTTGTTAAATGTGACTAAACCTAGTTATACCTACTAAATACACAGAATTATCTTTATACATGATTACTGCTGCTAGGATTTTGTATGCTGCCTACTGGAGATCCCAGTCAATCCCATGCCTGGATGACTGGCTATTAAAACTATGGGAATATGCTTCAATGGCCTAGGTAACAGCCTATTTGCAGAGTAATTCAGAAGAATTATTTGCGCTAATTTGGGAACCTTTTATAAACTTTAATGTAATACAAGGTCACCATCCACATCCAAGAATTGGTTTTAACTAATACGGAAGATCGATTTATATATTATATATACATATTTTATATCACTCTGTAATTCTAGTTTTGGGGACAAAGGTGGGCAAAGGGTGGAAGAAGATTTACGAATAACATGTAACATGCCATATATAACTACTGTAACTGGGAAGTTCAAGAGATGATAACTATTTCTTTCTTTTCTCTTATTCTCTAAATAAAAAATTATGTAAAATAAAATAAAATAATAGATTCAACAGTGTCATGAGGGAACCCAACTCCCAACTGGGGTCATAAATAGAATCAATCGATCCATCAGGGCATCTACGTAATCTGTCCCATACAGAATAGTCTAAGGCCAAATGACACAAATCTCCCAACCATTCACCGAGTCCAGCAACATCCTGAACTACATTACAGGGAGTAGTTGCAAAAGCTCCACTTACTATATGAAGGGCTTTATTCTGGATTGTATCTAACTTCTGAAGGGTGGAACTAGGCACTATAAGGAATATGCCAGAACCCCGGTCTTTTATATTTTGCCCCAAATCCACAAATCTAGTCCCCCCACCTAGACCTGGGTTCACTTAGAAATGCCACTGAGTTCAATGCAGCATACTCTCAACCTCAGGTGAGTAAAGAAGCACCTTCTTAAAGTGGAGACTCTTATATTTAGCCCTTCCAGCGGTTTTTGCTGATATCTGCCTTATGCTTCTTGTCAGATTATGAACCCTTTGTGGATAGATAACCACTGTATTTCTTTTCCAGTATAAACCACTTTGATAACCTTTTTTTGTTGAAAAGTGATTTATAAATGTTTGTAAGAATAACAAATAAGGCAGCAATCCTATACATACTTACCTGAGATACACTCAAACACAGTGGGTCTTACTCCCAGGGAAGCATGTATAGGATTGCTCCACATGTGTATGTAAGGGTTTTGCAGCCTTCAGGGAATTTTTTTCTGCATTTAACCTGCCAGAACACTCAGAAATGTAATATGGAGAACATAAGTCATGAACATCTGATCACTCGGTGATACTAAAGATGCAATCCTGAGCAAATTTTCCACAAAGTAAATCCTGTTGTGCTTCAGCTGTGGCCAGGAGAACCTATGCCTAGCCAGAGGTGTAGCGAGGGGAACGGGGCCTCATGTTGGGCCCTGTGTTCACCTCTGTCCCCGGCAGCCCTGCCAGGTGCATGCAGCATGTGTGTGCCGAGACACCCCTTTTGCGTGATGTCACTTGAGATAAAGGAAAGTACGTGCACCCACCCAGCAAACACTGGCTGGGAATGAGCTCCATCCAGAGGGCTTGCATGGGTCCTCCAGGGCTGTGGTCACACCCCCATGCATGCGGCATCACATGGAAAGGGGCATGGCCAGAGCCCCAGAAGAGCTGCATAAGCCCTTCGGAGTTCATTTCCCAGACATGTTTGTTGCTGGGTGCACATTTTGTTCATTTTCTCCCTCACAGAGAGAATGACCAAAATGCACACCCCGCAAGAAACAGGGCTGGGAAATGAGTCCCAGCTAGAGCCTGGCGGGAAGGCCAGGTCAAGCAGCTCCCAGGAGCTGGGTGGCCCGGGTTCTTTGAACCTGTGTACACTGTGTACACTGTGTTTCTTTTTAGAGTTTTTTTAGGGCAATGGGTATAGGGGGGGGGGGGCGTATATTGGGATATATTTAGCTATTTCTTGTTAGGTCCTGTAGAGGTTGTTGTAGAATTCTTTCAATCTCGTTGTTCTGTACAGGACAATGACAATAAAGACTTATCGTATCGTATCGTATCGTATCGTATTATAGCTCTGCCCCTGTGCCCAGCTTTGGTTGGTGTGCCAACTGTGGCTCTGTCTGAATGCAGTGGGCCTGGCCTTGGTGATCTGCCCTCTTGTTCCACCCAGGCTAACATTCTAGCATTGCTCTCTACATATCTGAATAGAGTTTGGATCCTGCAGTTAGTGCAAGATTCCGTGGCTAGGTAGGGAGCAGGTGGAGGAGACAGGGCAAATGGATCAAATTACGCCTATAGGTCACCGGTTCTATTGGCTGCCCATTTGTTTTGGGGCTCAATTCAAAGTGCTTGGCTTTAGTTAAAACCCTACACAGTGGACTTCCGGTTGGACTGCCAACGAGGCTGTATGCTTCCCGACAGGGGAGACTGAGGAGGAGCTATTGGGGGGGGGTTAGTCTTCACAACCCCCGCTCACCACCCTGGATTAAAGGGTTGGATCAAAATTGACCATTGTATCCCCCTGGAGCCTGCTCCTTATCTCAAGGCTGTGCTGGAAAGTACAGCTTTGATTTAAGTTGAGCGGTGGGGGCTGGGATTCATCAAGCTACGCTCCTTCATTGGAAATCCAATGGACAGAAGCCGGTCTGGTGTCCAATTTCTTTCGGTTTGGATTATAATTAATGGTTGAAGTTCAAGAAGCTCACCTCTCAGCGTGATTAGTGATAAATTGCTGGAATTCTACCTGCTTTTGCTGCAAAGACTGGACAGATCTCAAGCCGATGCTGTGAAGTTGTCGTAAGTCTGCCAACTATAAATTAAGGATGGGTATTCAATCTGTGTACTAAATGCTCGAATTTAAAAATTGAACTGATGGCTAAAAGTTCTAAAACTTAAAAAAGCAAAGCAGTTGGAATTATTTCCCCCCCAGTACCTTCTGAGAGAGTTTAACTCAACGAATGATTCGCTGTTTGCTGTTGAATAGGTCTATCATGAAGTGCACCAATTAGAGCAAAAAGGCGGACTATTGAACCGTGGGAAAAATTTAACTGGCGGTGATAAGATAGAAAGGTTGCGGTCTGGAGCTGAGTTTATTTGGAAAATAATTGCAGGCCTCTACTTTCTTGGACAACAAGGAGGCTGAATCTTGCTGTAAGAGCTGTGTTGCTGGAGGAGTTGTAAATAATGCAAAAGGCAAAGCAGTAGAGCCAAACACAGACCCAAACACAAACTAGGAGACTTTCTGTTCCAAACCCAGGCCTGGGTGAAGGGAAAATGTCTTCAGAGTTAAATGAGACACTAGTTGCTATGAAACAGTTACTAGAAGCTAATACTGGCACCCTCCAACAAGTAAGTCAGGATATACAAACACTTAATAAGAGAACATTAAATATTGAGGAGACAGTGAAAAAATTGGCAGAAGACAACAAAGAATTTAAAACAAGGGTGGAAAGCCTGGATCAAGATGTGGGATTACCAAGAGGTATAGGGAAAAATTATTAGATCAGATGGCTTTGTTGGAACTGAGGCAAAAAGAGCGTTTCCTGAGGTTTAGAGGAATCCCAGAATTTCAAGTGAAGACATGGAACAGCAGATAGATGTAGTTTTCCGTGTGAATTCTGAATATGCCACAAGAAACAAATTATTTAGGGATTGCATGGTTCAATTCAACTCCAAATCAATTACAGAGCAGATACTGCAAGCACATTTTGCCAAAGCCCTTACCATTGAAGCTCAACAGATAAAAGTTCTGAAAGAAATACCATCCAGGATTTTAAGGAAATGTAAGGATTACAAATTTTTAACAGATGCTTTAAACACCAATGGAATACGTTTTAGATGGGAAGTACCTGAAGGGGTCTCCTTTTTTTACAAGGGGAAAAAGAATAGATTCACAGAACTCCTCAAAGCGCAAGAATTTTGGTGGAAATACAAAAAAAAATTTAACTTCTGAGCACCCAGTGCCTTCAACACATAACTCTAACTAGCCAAGATGGATTATAAAATAGCTTCATGGAACGTGAATGGATTCAATAGCAAAACCAAAAGGCTAAAAGTTTTTCATTTTCTTAAAAAACAAAGCTTGAACATTGTATGCTTACAAGAGACACATATTAGAAAACAAGATAGAAAATATTTGGTTAATAAGGCCTTGGGACAAGAATTTGTTTCCTCTGACAAGACAAAAAAAAAGAGGGGTAGTGTTTTATGTGAAACAACAATTTGAACCTAAGTTGATTTTTAAAGAAGAAGAAGGTAGGGTGCTAGCTTTGGAAATCTTAGTTTCCGGAATCAAAACGGTGATAATTGGAATTTATGCACTCAATGAAAAAAAAGTAGAATTTTATAAATATTTAGAACAGAAGATGGCTGAGGCATCAAATGTTAATTTAGTTTTACTGGGAGATTTTAATGGGGTTGTTTCTACATCCTTGGATAGAAAATCTGATACGTCTGAAAGGAATCTCCAAGGCAGGCTACCTAAAGCTTTTTTTGATTTAGTAGAACATATGGATCTCTACGACTTATGGAGAATCAAAAATTCAAATGCAAAGGAGTATACCTATTTCTCTGAAAGATACAAATCTCATTCAAGGATAGATATGGTCTGGACATCTAAATCTATTACACCATGTATGAAAAGAATGGATATCTTGCCCAGAACCTTTTCAGATCATAATGCAATTTGCTTTACATGGAAGAAGAAGGGAATGGTTTCCTTTCGCTGGAGACTGAATGAATACTTGCTGAAAAAAGTGGAAGTTGTGGAGAAAGCCAAAAGGAAGTTAAAGGACTATTTTGAACTGAATTTAAACCAAAGAATGGACAATAAGATAGATTGGGATGCAGGAAAAGTGGTTATGAGAGGTTTTTTTATACAGCAAAATGGATACTTTAAAAAACAAAGGGGACTGAAAAAAGAGGGATTATTGATGGAGATTTCTAAAAAAGAAAGAGAACTTCTAAGGGCTAAGGACAAAAATAAGATTACTCAAGTCATTAAAGTGCTTCAGCAGCAGCTCTCTATGTTACTATTAAATGAAGTTGAACGGAACTTAAAGTATGTGAAGCAAAAGTCATTTGAATTTGCAAACAAACCAGGCAAGTTGCTGGCTTGGAAAATTAGAAGTGAGAAACGGAATAAGTACATATCCAAGATATCAACAAAAAATGGGCTTTCCTATGATGAAAGGGAAATAAAAAGGGAATTTTTAAGATATTATTCTGAATTATATAAAGGAAATAAAGTAGAAGATATAAAAATTGACAAATTTCTCAAGACACAAAATATTCCAAAACTTTCTAAGGACCATATAGAAATTATGAATGCACCGATATCAGTAATGGAAATAACAGAAGTAATAAATCAAAGCAAAGCTAATAAGGCGCCAGGGCCCGATGGGTTACCAGCTTCATACTACAAATCTTTTAAAGATCAAATATTACAGCCTTTGCAATGGATGATGAATGATATTTTGCAAAGAGGAATTATGCCGGAGTCTTAGAAGTATGCCAATATTGTAGTAATTCCAAAACTGGATCAAGATTTAATGCAAGTCAAGAACTACAGGCCAATTTCACTCTTAAATAATGATTATAAACTTTTTGCTGCCATTTTGGCAAGGAGAATGAAGGTTGTATTAAGACTTTTTATTCACGAAGACCAAGCAGGTTTTTTGCCAAAACGGCAATTGAGAGACAATGTGAGAACAGTTTTGAATGTATTGGAGTATTATGAAAAACACAATGATAAACAGATAGCTATGATCTTTCTGGATGCAGAGAAAGCATTTGACAATGTCTCCTGGCAGTTTATGTGGAGGCTACTGGATGTAATGGGAGCTGGTAATAATTTTATTAGGGCTATCAAGACAATATATTTGGAGCAATATGCTATAATTATTATAAATGGGGAATTATCAGATAATTGTAAAATACAAAAAGGAACTAGACAAGGCTGTCCACTTTCCCCATTACTTTTTATATTAGTACTGGAAGTGCTTTGCAGAAATATTAGATAAGATGATCAAATACAAGGCCCGAAAGTTGGGAAACAAGAGTATAAACTTAGAGACTTTGCGGATGATGTGGTGTTCTTTCTAGAAAATCCATTAGAGAAGATCGGAAGACTTTTGACAAAGTTCCTCATCAAAGACTCCTGAGGAAACTTAGCTGTCATGGGATAAAGGGACAAGTACATGTGTGGATTGCTAACTGGTTGAAAGACAGGAAACAGAGGGTAGGTATAAATGGAGAGTTTTCACAATGGAGGGAAGTAAGAAGTGGGGTCCCCCAGGGATCTGTACTGGGACCGGTGCTTTTTAATTTATTCATAAATGATCTAGAAGCAGGGGTAAGCAGCGAGGTGGCCAAATTTGCAGATGATACCAAACTCTTCCGGGTAGTGAAATCCAAAATGGATTGTGAGCAGCTCCAAAAGGATCTCTCCAAACTGGGAGAGTGGGTGACAAAATGGCAAATGCGGTTCAATGTTAGCAAGTGTAAAGTGATGCACATTGGGACGAAAAACCCCAACTTCAAGTATATGCTGATGGGATCCGAGCTGTCGGTGATGGACCAGGAGAGGGATCTTGGGGTTGTGGTTGACAGCTCGTTGAAAGTGTCGACTCAATGTGTGGCAGCTGTGAAAAAGGCAAATTCCATGCTAGGGATCATTAGAAAGGGGATTGAAAATAAAACGACTAACATTATAATGCCCTTATACAAAACTATGGTGCGACCACACTTGTAGTACTGTGTACAATTCTGGTCACCACATCTTAAAAAGGACATTGTTGAACTGGAGAAGGTACAGAAGAGGGCAACCAAGATGATCAGGGGCCTAGAGCACCTTTCTTATGAGGCAAGACTACAACACCTGGGGCTTTTTAGTTTAGAAAAAAGATGACTGCGGGGAGACATGATAGAGGTCTATAAAATCATGCATGGTGTGGAGAAAGTGGATAGAGAGAGATTCTTTTCCCTCTCACACAACACTAGAACCAGGGGTCACTCCATGAAATTGATTGCCAGGAGGTCTAGGACCAACAAACGGAAGTACTTTTTCACACAACGCGTGATCCACTTGTGGAACTCTCTGCCACAGGATGTGGTGACAGCCAACAACCTGGATGGCTTTAAGAGGGGTTTGGATGACTTCATGGAGGAGAGGTCTATCAATGGCTACTAGTCGGAGGGCTGTGGGCCACCTCCAGCCTCTGGGGCGGGGTGCCTCTGAGTACCAGTTGCAGGGGAGTAATGGCAGGAGAGAGGGCACGCCCTCAACTCCTGTCTGAGGCTTCCAGCGGCATCTGGTGGGCCACTGTGTGAAACAGGATGCTGGACTAGATGGGCCTTGGGCCTGATACAGCAGGGCTGTTCTTATGTTCTTATGACTTTTGCAAAAAATACAACAATTTGTCCAATTGGCCGGGTTTTATATAAATAAGACTGAAACGAAGGTGTTGACAAAAAATATGGACCAGAAATCTAATGATAGATTTTTTGAAATAAGTGAACTGAAAGTGGAGAAGAAAATTAAATATTTGGGCATCTGGTTGACAAACAAAAATTCTTTGTTGTTTTCAAATAATTATATTAAAATATGGAATATAGTAAAAACCGATTTGCAAAGATGGACTAGAATGAACTTATCTTTAATGGGAAGAATTTCAGTTGTGAAGATGAATGTTTTACCTAAAATGTTTCTTTTTCAGACTATTCCTATAATTAACACATTAACTTGTTTTAAGCAATGGCAAAAGGACATAACCAAATTTGTTTGGCAAGGGAAAAGACCAAGAATTAAATTTAAAAATTTAACAGATGCTAAAGAAAGAGGTGGTCTTACCCTGCCTGATTTAAGGTTGTATTTTGATGCTGTTTGTTTGACGTGGTTAAAAGAATGGATAACATTAAGAAATCTCAGAATACTTGATCTGGAAGGATTCGATAGAAGGTTTGGATGGCATTCATATTTGTGGTACGATAAAAGTAAAGTGCATAAAGACTTTCTTAATCATTATGTAAGAAGGAGTCTAATGAGAGTGTGGGTAAAATATAAAAAATGGTTGGAATCTAAAACTCCATTATGGCTATCCCTGATTGAAGTTTTAGCACGTAAAGATATAAATATGCAATCTGAATGGGGTACCTATAGGGATTTGTTATGTTTCCAAGAAAAGGGCTGCAAATTAAAAAACCTAATTGAAGTACAAAATTTAGTTAGTAACTGGTTTCAGTACCATCAGTTAAATGAAATTTATAAGAAGGATCTTAAAGTTGGATTTGAGGATCAAATGTCGAGATTTGAGAAGGAGCTGTGTGAAAATGATGAAAAAATAGTTTCTAAGATATATAAGTTGTTGCTTTTGAAGGAGACAAGAGATGAAGTGGTTAAAATGACTATGATAAAATGGGCTCAAGATGTGGGTCATAATACAGATATTGAAATTATGCAAAATGGGTTTAAAGTTCACTGCATGTTATACTTTAAAAGAAAATTATTATAAGATGATGTATAGGTGATACTTGACACCCAAAAAATTAGCATTAATGTATAAAAATGTTCCAAACAAATGTTGGAAATGTGGACATTGTGAAGGAACTTTTTTTCATATGTGGTGGTCTTGCGGGAAGGAAAAGGCCTTTTGGGATATGATATATAATGAGTTGAAGAAAAATTTTAAAATGACATTTCCTAAGAGGCCAGAATCCTTCCTGCTGGGAATAACGCAAGGAGAGTTTTCCAGAAGAAACTTAACATTTTTTATGTATGCAACCACAGCCAGAATAGTATATGCGCAGAAATGGAAGGACAATGAAATGCCCTCAAAAGAAGATTGGTTGATAAAAATTTTGGAATATGCTGAGATGGCAAAACTTACAGTACTGATAAGGGATGAAAACTTGGAATCTTTTTAAGAAGATTGGAAACCATTCTTACTATACTTAAAGAACTATTTTTCTAATATGGACCTTTCAGCAGAGTTTGAAATTTGGTTGGGTAGAGCAAAATCAAGTTTGCAATGTGTAGGATATATGTTTTGAATTACTATACCAATGGTTGACTTGTATAGTTAATGAATTGCGCAGATTGATGAGCGGGAAGTCTATATTTACTTAATTAGATGTAACGGAATTGTTAAGATATTGTAAAAACCAATAAAAAATTTAAGACTCAAAAAAACCCTACACAGTGTGGGGACTGGGGTCAATCGGATGGGGGGAACAGCAGGGCCATTTGGCCTGGGTCTCAGAGGAACCCTCATATTGTTTAGTGCCTTACTTTATTTTCATGCATCTAACTTTTTATTTTTGATTATGTCTAAGGACTTCAAAAGCTAGAAGTGGCCTAGGCCTCTCTGGACCTCTGAGAGGGCCTGTCAGGGATTGCCTACTTCCATATGAGTCTGCCCAAGCCCTTAGGTTCCCCTTGGAGGCCCTGTTCTCTGGCCTGTCTTTGGTGCTTTTGGCAGGTATCAGGGACCGAACCTTTTCAGTGGTGGTGCCTCATCTGTGGAATAAATTAGGGATGTGCCCGAACTGCATTCGAACCCATTCAGCAGGGCAGGGATTGGTTCCCTTAAAAAGCAGGGATGGAGGTCCTTACCTGCTCTGCTGCCAACCTACCACTTTTCCACTGCGGTGCTCACTTTACAAAAGGCCACGTGCAGCTACAGTGCTGCTCCCAGCACTGCTTTTTAAGGGAACAGATTCCCACCTGCTGCCTGAGCCAGGTCAAGCACATCCCTAGAACAAATACACTTTCCAGAGAGGTGTGCCAGGCTCCCTCTTTCGCTGACCCCACATACCATGCTGCAAAAGGTGGGTGGTTTAGTGCCTGCCCACACTGCTGCATCTGTATAAACACCACCAGAGGTGTTGCGGAATAGGGCATTTCTGTTCTGACTTAAAGTTGCGCAAGTGTAGTTGTGCACGTGACACACAATAGGAAAAAAATAATAGAAATAATTAGAAAGCGACCATGGGAGTCGCTTCACCTGACTGCAGTTGCACAACTTTTAAGTTGGGGCGAAACTGGCAAGTGCTCAACTACCCACCAATTTATTGCACGTAATGTGGGTCAGTGTTTTTAAGCAACATTTGAAGATGTTTTCCTTGTGTGTCAAACCGGCTGAATATTTGGATCATATGTTTTTACCTTAGGAGAGCATTGACCCTTGTTCGTTTGAATGCCCTTCCATTTGCACTCTTAGACGGGAAATAAAAGAGTTCCATACACATTGTGTCGTTGCCCTTGTGGCTTGGGATATAGAGTCAGTTGTTCATGTTATTCTGTATTGTCAATTTTATAGGGATGCTCGTATTAAGTTTATTGCTCCTCTCTTAAAGAATCATCCTGGCCATACGGATCAATTTTACTTGGATGTTTTGCTGTCAAATTTTAAATCTGTTACTTCTATAAATGTGGCCAAGTTTTGTTTTCTTGCATCCAAACTTCATAGAGCTTGTATCAGCAATTTGAATATTTTGTAAATTATAAATGTATTATTTTAAATGTTAAGCTGGTCTAAGGACCGTAATAAATTTACTTACTTACTTCCTTGTATGTTAATACCAAAACAATTGCATTTCAGTCATATCGTATGCATTTGTTACTTGGAAGTAAGTCCTGCTACAGTACATTCAATGGGGTTTATTCTCATGTTTCTGTGGATAGGAACATAGGAAGCTGCCGTATACTGAGTCAGACCATATGTCCATCTAGTTCAGTATTGTCTTCACAGACTGGCAGCAGCTTCTCCAAGGTTGCAGACAGGAATCTCTCTCAGCCCTATCTTGGAGAAGCCAGGGAGGGAACTTGGAACCTTCTGCTCTTCCCAGAGCGGCTCCATCCCCCGAAAGGAATATCTTGCAGTGCTCACACATCAACTCTCCCCTTCATATGCAACCAGGGCAGACCCTGCTTAGCTAAGGGGACAAGTCATGCTTGCTACCACAAGACCAGCTCTCCTAAGATAATATCTTTTAAGATCTTTTAACATCTCCTAAGATAACATCCAGGGGCGGAGCCACCATTGGGCCAATGGGTTAAAATAACCCGGGCTGCCACCCAATCAGAAGCCACGTCTTGTGGCCCCTACACACCCCCTTCGTCTGACGTCAGACACGGGGCTGCTAGTTTAGCTCCCGAGTGGGGGCCGTGCAGCCCCTTCAGGAGCTAAACAAAGGCTGGCACTGCGTTCGCAGCGCCATCCAGGAGCAGCTCTTCCCTGCAAAGGGAGGGAAGAGCCGCTCCTGGTTGTGCGCTGCAAACGCAGCACCAGCCTAAGTCGCTCCTGAAAGGGCTGCACGGACCCTTCAGGAGTTAAAAGGCTGGCCCTGCAGGGAAGAGCTGCTCCTGGGCTGCTCTGCGAAAGCAGCGCCAGCTTTCATTTAACTGCCGGAGGGGCCGCGTGGCCCTTTCGGGAGTTAAACAGCAACTCTCCCAGGCCGAACAGAGCCTCAAGGCTCCGTTCGGCCAGACCACGCCCCCGTGTCTGACGCCAGACACGGGGCGCGGCTAGTAGGGGTGTGCACAGACCGGTTCGGGGCCACGCAAGAGGCCTCCAGACTGGTCCGGAATTCGGCCGGTTCGGTGGGGGGGTGGAGTGTGGCTTTAAGGGCGGTGGGGTAGTACTCCCCCCCCCCGCCACTCTTCCCCCTCCGGCGCTGGACTTTTCTAAAACATTTTTGGGGCGGCAGAGTTCCTCCCTGCTGTCCCTGCCCCCGTTGTTGTCTTCCAAGTTTACAAGCAGTCAAAGCTGGCACCGCACATGCGCCCGTCGCGGCGCACGCACACCTGTCGCCGCCGCACATGAACCAGAGACGTCATTGTGATGTATGCGGGGGGCGCGCGCTGCGACGCAGCTTTTACTACTTGTAAAATCAGGAGACAACGACGGGGGCAGGGGCAGCAAGGAGGAACTCTGCCGCCTCAAAAACGTTTTAGAAAAGTCCAGCGCCGGAAGGGGAAGAGCAGGGGGGGTAAGTACTACCCCCAGCCCTTAAAGCCACACTCCCCCCAGTGCCGGACCACGCCTCCATGGTTATGTGCACATCCCTAGTGGCTAGCCCCAGCATCTGACATCAGATGTGGGGACGGGGTCAGCAGGGCCGCCGTGGTGGCCGCACACAGGCCGCCGGCAGTCCCGCTCTGCCAGTGATAACATCTTTTAGTATTGTAAGGGTCTGAAACTCTGCGGGGGTTTTGGTCAATTCTTTGTAAGTGTGAGTGACTCACAGTGATGTGTTTGCTCAGAAATGTTCCTGAGTTCAGCAGAACTTGCATCACCATAACTGTTTTTAGAACTTCAGATTTAGACCTCTTTTATACAGGGCTCTAGGCACCTGTCTCTGTGCAGCCTGAGGAGACACACGATCCTGGCAGCCGGGTTAAGGGATCCCTCGCTCCCTTCCCCTCCGCTAAGAGCTCGGCTTAGAAGTAAGGTTTGGCTGGGCAGGAATGCCAGCCAGGATCCTCACAGATCCCAGAACTCTCCGTGAGCAGCCTCTGTATATGTTAGTTCACCTAGAAAGGATTCCCAATTGTATCCACAGCTCAGCTCTTGAAAACTTTATTCTTATTGCCTGAGGTATTGTTTGGGGAGCTTTCAGCCATGAAATCAATCTATTTAAAGGAAACTGATAGGATCAACAAACATTTCAAGACTATTGCCGTAAGTCAAAAGTAGTAGGGAGTGAGTGAGAAGTCTGCTAGAGGTGGGATTGCCCGGCCAGGCCGCTCATGGGAGGAAAAGACAAGCTAGACAAGTTTGCGTATTCATTATATATTTTTGCAGTTTCCCCACACTTCACTAGATGGCACCAGATGGTTGGAAGAGCTCTGCTTGTAGTCTCTTGTTTTAAATAAACCAGAGTTGATGGGAGTTATATGGTAATCGCATGTGTTTAGGGGTTGGCTTGATGGCATCATCATTCTTCTGTACACATGAAAACAGATGTGTATTTTGAGCAGCTTTGTTCACCATGATGCCAAAAGCACTAAAAAATTTATTTTGTCACTTAATTGCAAGTGTTAAGGCCAACTGGATACCATCTCCCCACAAATATCAGTAAGATCTGTCAATTGTTATATTTAAAAGATACAGAAGAAAGGGGGAAGTAACAGAACAAACAGGTGAGGACACCCTGCCCCTTGCCTTTTGCCTCTGGCTTCCCTGAGCCTTTAATTATTTCATTATTCCATGTTATGTATTAATTTACCTCTCAAGGCATGTGGTTTGGCAATTGCTGCAATAAACAGTAATGCGTGTTTCGGCTTGAGGATGAGTCCCTGATGTCAATGAGTTCACCTGCTAGCTCTGAGAACTACTGAAGCTAGTAGTGGGTGAAAGCCTATTATTTATTCTTTCCCTGGTAGTAGTAGAACTCTCCTCTAAAGGACTAGCTGGCAGCATGCAGTTTATAATGTACACTTAGCCAGATAATTTATGCTTCCTAATTTCAGCCTCCTCCCTCCAGGAATCCAGAGATATTGTTGGGTAAACAACCCAACCACCACTTGAAATCCAAAACTAAAGATAGAAAATTACAGAGAGGGCTGCCAGGGAAAACACAGGATCTAGAAATCAAGAAGACATCTTGCTAAATATTCTGCGGTTGGCTGGGAGAAGGAAATGGATCATAAAATGTTTTAAAGGGCAGAAATGCAGGTGGTAGTTGTCTCTTTTAACAGGAAACAGCTGTCCTGCACGTGGCACGTATCACTTGCTTGCAGCATCAGTTCCGGGGTTTGAGAGGCCCTCGGGCAAAACACCTTCAGTGGTCCCACTTGCCACCTAGAGGGAGAGGACAAGTGATTAGACTTTGTCCAGTATGCTACCCAAACAAGCCAGTTGTGCAGCAAGGAACAGCAGCAAGTGGTTCTGGGCAACAGTGGGTCTTTCCTGACGCCTGGGTAGCTGACCAGGAATGCTGACCTGACACCGGTCCAGAGTTCACAATCACTCAGTTGTAAAGGGGGGCGGATATAAGCTCCCCTACACTGTAGCCCTTGTTCTTTTCCTAGGCCCACTGCACACTCTCAGGGTTTGTTGTACGTTAACATCAGTTATTACAAAATGCCAGTAGATCAAAACCTGTACATTGCAGAATGAAAACCCTGTACCTTCCAGAATGTAAATCCCTGTACCTTAAAGGCCAAGTTGAAGACAGAGGAGAGAATCTATCTATGTGGTCGCTAAGAGTTGACACTGACTTGATGGCACTTAATCAATCAATCACCTTCCAGAATAAAAATCAAATCAGTTGGTCATTTGCACAATTTACAGCAATAGGAAAGCAACATCTTGACTAATGCTTTGCTTGCACAATGAACCAAGTGGCACTAGGGCAAGAAGTTCATGTTGCTGTGCAAAATTGCAGGGATGCTCAAAACCGTGCTCTTGTGCAAAGGTTCCCCACAAAACAGATGAGGTGTGCCATAGTGTGTGCACTTTGTGCAAGCACAAACGTGCTTGCACTTGCACAACTTTAGTCTGGAATACAAGCTCCAGCTACCTAGCACAGTATCCCTGTGTTTGTGCAATATCTTTGCACAAGTGCAGCATTGGGAAGTTGGCCGTACTCTTAAAAACTGTAATTCTCTGCAAACAGAGCCACTTGATTAGGGTTGACTCAGTGGCACGGGTACCAGTGAAGAGCACTTCTGTGTAGTCAGGGTCTACACGGCGGCAGTCCTGTTGAAAACGAAATCAGCTTCACAGGCTGGTTGACCAGAGGACGTTGCTAATTAAGTATCCAGATCAGTGCAGTGCTTCTTTGGGAGTCGACGATGCTAATATGGGTGCTCCCCATGCACTTGGGCTGAGTAAGCTCAGAGCAAAAACTTACATTTGTTCTATGACTTAGCTCCTGGAAGAAAATTTAAACCCAAGGTTTAAACCACAATAGTATTGTATCTGCAGATCCTAACCTCATCTCTAACTTGGGAGTACATAGTACACTTTCTAAAGCTGACCACTGTCAGACTGCGGTGCAGAATCTGTTGTCTGGGATTGTCTTTTGCATGATTTAAAGCTATGTCCACAATGGCAAAGGGGCAGCAGTGGCTCCACCAATGCTATTGCTTGCCACAAAGGGAGCTGGCTAAAGCCATAAATTTTCCCCAAGAGGCACAACACACTGCAAAAAAATAGGGTTTTTTCCCCCTCCAGACAAGAAGTTGCAACACAAAGTGGGCAGGAATGATTGCAAATTTGCCCGTGGTAGGGAATTCACCAGTCAAGACTGTTACTTTCCATTGCTTCGCGCTTCTCCGTTGGTCAGGGAAAGACCCACCACAGTCTTTCTCCTCCAGCAGTGTCAACATGATTAAACCAAAGAGTGGCTGGGAAAGGCTGGATGGTAACAAAAACAATCAACAAGTAGGAGGAAGTTGTACTGCCCTTGGCTCATGTCTGAGAAATGAGCAGCCGTGAGTGACAGTCATATCCTTCACGCTCAGAACGGGCCAAACTGACTCATGAGCCACATGTGACTCCCAACTGTTTGCATGCAGCTCCCGGGCATTTCGAGTCCAAGAGAAACAGAAGTAAAGGACGGAGCCTCTGTTGTTGGTGTGGACTGAGTCCATATTAACTTGCCTACAGCTGGGCTTTCACATGGACTCAAGCAGCAGGAATGAGGAGGCTTACTCTCTGTAGCACCAAAATAGCTTGTCGGAGGAGAGAGCCATTGGACTGTTCTCTCCTGTGCTTCAGCACTACTGCTGCAAATGGTCAGTGATGGAATTTCAGCTACCAGCACAGCAGGGATCAGGTGATACAAGAGGCCAATAGGGTTCCACCTAGCCCTATAAAGCTGCGAACTCTGGTCTGGTTCCTCAAACTGAGCAGCTTCATGTTCAGACAAGAGTGAGCTGCTCTTGGAGTGGTCATTCCCATGTGTCTGTCTGCTTCCCAGCTCGAGTGCCAGCTTACTACTAGCCTTGAAATACTAGGCTTGTTCACACAACCACAGGTAGGGTACGAGAAGTGCCCAGCCTGAGAAGGAAATATGGTTGCCAACGAGGGACTTCTCTGTAGAAGTCAGAAGTCTCCAGAACTTCGGATACCACACCACACCTGCAAAAAAAAGCCACTTGGTCCCCAAAATACTAGTCAGTTGTCCTCTATAGATGTGACTATTTGGAGGACCAAATGACTTTTTCTTTTTTTCATGTTTGGTGTGGTGTCCGAAGTTCTGGGGAGCAGCTGGAAGGTTTTGTTTGCTCAGCACACTTTGCTCTCATGAGCAAAGGTTTCTCTCTTCTTCTGTCTCCTTCCCCTTCCTCCTGACCATCCATCCAATGGGGAAGCCAGAGGGGAGGTTCTGCTTCAGTGGCAGGTTGCAGAGCCTGGAAACCTTGTTTCTTTTTTAGATTGTGAGCCCTTTGGGGACAGGGGAGCATCTTATTTATTTTTCCTTTGAAAACCACTGTGAAACCTTCTGTTGAAGAGCCAGTCAGAAATGGTTGTACTCGTAGAGAACAGCAAGCGAATGGGGGACCGTGCATGCACCACTGCGCTAGCATGCAAAGAGGCTGGCTGGGTAGTTATCTGGCTGCCCTGCCTCGAGCCAAGAGGTGAAGTTGCTGGCCTGGCTGGGGAGAGCGGCTTGGGTGACCCATGGGGGAGGAGGACAGAGGAGAGTGTGAGGCTTTTCTCATGGGCACCCTAACCCATGCTAGGGAAGCCCAGTCAGAGTGAGGCTGTGTGTCAGAACTGCTGAGATTGGCCTCATCTCGGCAGGGCAGCACCGCCAAGCCCAGCTTTTAGCCAGGGTTAAGGGCTCAAGCTAGCACCTAACATAGGCTCCAAGATTGTGTGTTCACTGGGCTGCATTCAGCCTCAGTGGACACAGAGATTGGCACCTAGAGTACCTGTCTCCTGAGGGAATCCCCCAATGTACCGTGCATGTCATGCGGTGCATTGTGGGATATCTGGAGGCCGGGACATGTCATCTCAGCCGCCAGAACTCCACGCTGTGTGGCACAGCATGGATCATGTGGGAGGGCATTCCACGCTCCCAGCAGCAGCAGCATTGCTTTGTTCATCTGGGGGTGGGGGTGGTGAGTTGGAGCAGCCTGCCCGGCCATTCCCCTCACACCCTCCTGGTCATGTGAATGGCCCCTGTGTGTGGTAAACCTAACCAGGAGAGCTAAACTTACAGTTAAGAAGCAGAGGCCTTGAGAGCTCTGCATCTAGATGGCAGATTGAGAAGACATACAGCTTGAGCAGACCTCATACCAATAAATATATGCAACTTTTATGAAAAGCTTTGGAGAGTTTTTGTGTGAAAAGCCTCCGCGGTTCCCACTTTTTTGGTGATGGATATCAACAGCTGGGAAGCTTCAGCAGGGGAAAACTGCGATTCCTGTTACATATCAGAAGCTGGGGCCATATGCAACCTTTGCTTCATGAACTGTGCTGCCTGCCAGTGTGCTTCTGGGCCCAGTTCAAGGGACTGGTTTTGACTTGTAAGGCTCTAAAGCCTTACAAGCTCCGGCTATAAAGCGGTATATAAATGTAAGTGCTATTGCTATTGCTATTGCTACATGGCCTAGAGCCCACGTACTCTTTGCTTTTGGGGGGCAGCAAAAACTTCCTTTTTCACTAAGCCTCGGGATTTCTCCTTGGATGTTTTTCTGACAGACTAATGTATTTTCTATAGTTATTTTATTCTCTTTAAAATATATATAATTAAAGTATACGCAATTAATTAATTCAAGAAAGAATAAAATAACTATAGAAAATACATCAGTCAGTCAGAAAAACATCCAAGGAGACATTCCAAAGGCCTGATGCAAAAGTAAGGATGTAATACCTTTCCAGAATGAAATCAAAGAGCACTGTACTTCCAGTTGCTTTTGCTGGTGTCTTTCTGTGTTTCTTTTTAGATTGTGAGCCCTGTGGGGACAGGGAGCCATCTTATTTATTTATTATTTCTCTGTGTAAACCACTTTGGAAGTTTTTGTTGAAAAGCGGTACATAAATATTTGTTGTTGTTGTTGAATAATCATTTTATTTTTTCTCTGTGTTGTAAGCCACCTTGAACACATTCTGGAAAAGCAGTACATAAATATGGCTCTAACTCTCTAATCTTTTACTTGGTGGAAAACGTAAAGCAGCAAGTGATCAATGAAACTGGTGAATCAAGATTGCCTTGTGCAAAGCATTACTTTTCCAAGAGTACAGTTTTTAACCAGCTGGACAGTAAAACATGCATTACTTCTATAATTGTGCCTTCCAGCCCATGCTATCCTTTACTTCAGAATTAATATTTGAATAGTCCTCACTTTTTGTCTAGTTCCCCCCCACCCTTTTATCTCTATCAGAACTTTCCTGTCAGAAACTTATGGATCATGGACAATCATGGGAATGTCTTCTTATATTAATAGGAACTAAATGTAATGTCACATACACTTTTGTAAATTACAGTCCACTAATCCCATTAAGTGTAATCTTGGGTAGACAGGGAGTGTGTGTGTGTGAGTGTGGGCACGCGCGCACACACGCTTGTGCGTGCACATGCACAGTCGAAACAAATTCTGGTAAGAACAAATCTGCCAACTTTTGATCCAAATCAATTAGTCAGTTCACAAGTTGGCCCACTTGTGCCTCAAACGTTCACATGTCTGCTATCTTGAACTGGAGTGGTGACATATCACAGACTACGCCACTGAGGTGTCCCTATATGTCCCTACAGCTGTAGCAAATTTGGTTATAATCAGTTAGGCGTTTCACAAGTTAGCCTACTTGTGTCTCAAATGTCGGCCATCTTGACTTGGGGTGGATGATGTCATGCAAACTAGGATGTTGCACTGTCCCAACAACTGTACCCAATTTGATTCATATTGGTCCAGACATTGCAAAGTCGATCAGGGGGAGGGACATGCATGGTCACATGGACTCATGTACGTGCAAACACACAAACACACACACACATAATGCCAAGTGATCTCATAAGCTTACATAAGCTAAAAACTGAACACAGCAAATGGTAATACAAGATGAAATGCAAAAGGCCTCACATTCGATTATGCCATCTGACATAGTGGATTGTAGTCCACAAAAGCTTATACTACAATAAATGTCTTTAAAGATTCTTTCTTGGTTTTACTGCTATAAACTAACAAAGTTACCCCTCTTAAAATGTAACATTTCTTTCGTGGGACAGCCTTAGTATTCTAAACCTTAGTAAATGTTCATTGTAATTGAGAACCAAACAAGTCTACAAATAGTTGCACACTACGATGGTATGTGCTGTTACTCTCCATGAGAAAAATTGTTCTCTTGAAAAAGAACTGATGCTTTGCACAAGGTGATCTTTATTCACCAGTTAATTGATCACATGCTGCTTTATGTTTCCTACTAACAAAACTTTTTGCTCTCTACAAATGACCTAGATAAGTATAGTCCTATGATCTTTAGGACAGGAAACTAGGTTCCAGAAATGATTCAGTTGATATAATCGTTGGGATGCTATTTTCTCTTTCTTTTAATGTGACTTTATTTCTGAAATGATCATTGTTTAATAATCCAGCTTTGACCTTAAGCACTTTCAAAGCTCTGGCCATCCACACCACAAAACTTTGCCTGAGTACAGAGGATGGGTCATATAATGCAGAGGTGGGCTGGAAACTGGTGGTGGGTTGGAAAACTACATACAAGTAATGTAATGTAAAATAAATAAATACAAGTACCAAGAAAGTATGCACGGATTTATGCAGTTAATTCCTGACTGAGACCCAGCTGAGTATAAAAAAAAAAGAGGAGTATGGCAATATAACTTCTTTTACTTATATATTTGGGTTTCTCTCTCTCTAATAGATTGTATCTTTGTTTCAGTATTTCTTTGTTCTGTCTTGAGTTATCCAGAAGCACTGATCTACAAAAGCCACGTGTCATGTGGGCCCATGCTAAATCTGAGTTACTTATGATTCATTTGTGATTAAATACTGATAAGCGTTTTAATGGAAAGTCAATAGGAGTCCCCTAACACAGTTGTACCAACATGTATAGCAGTCCTGACTGTTGTGAAACCTAGCCGTTTCTGCCTGGATGTAACCACAGAGGATGGCCCAGTGTTAGCAGCCAGTGTGAAATCTGGGTGACCTGCTTTGGTTCACAAGTGTTATGCATCCCAGAGTGGAGTGGCATGTGTCTGAGACACCCATTACTGCTTGTGGCATTGTGACATTAACCATGGCCGTTCAAATGTAAGTTAAATGAAAACCTAACATCCCTACTAAGCATATGCTGCTGTAGAACATGTCAGGTGAGCTCACTATTTTACGAGGGTCTCAGATGGGCAATGCGACCCACCGACATTGACAAGCTAAATTCAGAAACTAGACTACGGATATTGGCTGAATGTTGCCCAGTCACAGCACCCATCCAAGATAGCTCTGAAGTCCTGAGTTCACACACCATACTCTGCAGGAGCACACATGCGGCAGGGATCTCCGGTTTTAATTTAATTAACACTGCAATGTGAGAACCAGCCCACAGACAGACATATACACTCCAGTCCCATAATCTGGCTGCCGATATGTTTCTGGGCAAAATACAAAGTGCTGGTAATTACCTTTAAAGCCCTGAATGGTTTAGGTCCGGGTTACCTTAGAGAGCACCTTCTTCTGCATGAACCCCATCACACATTAAGGTCATCTGAGGAGTTCTGTCTCCAGTTACCACCGGCACATTGGGTGGTGATTCAGAGGTGGACCTTCTCTGTAGCTGCTCCTGGGCTGTGGAATGCACTCCTGGCAGAAATTGGTAGTTTGAGTTCTTTGTTGGCCTTCAGGAGCACCCTTACCAGTGTGGTGTAGTGGTTAGAGTGCTGAACTAGGACTGGGGAGACCCGAGTTCAGATCCCCATTCAGCCATGATACTTGCTGGGTGACTCTGGGCCAGCCACTTCTCTCTCAGCCTAACCTACTTCACAGGGTTGTTGTGAGGAGAAACTTAAGTATGTAGTACACCGCTCTGGACTCCTTGGAGGAAGAGTGGGATATAAAATGTAAATAATAATAATCTGTTTGGCCTGGCTTTCCAGGGCTTTTTAACTGTTTTCAATGTTTCAGTCATTAATGGTTTTATACTGTTTGAATTATTTTTAATGATTGTTTTTAAAGGACTGATTCACGGGCTTTACTTTTGCTGCTGTGCAGAGCTGTTTGGATGGGGCAGTATACAAATGTAATAATAAATACATAAATCCAAATCTTCCCAGCGCGTCCCTCTAAAGATGCAAAGCTGATTAGGTTCCTCACCCCTTCCTGCAGCCAGCAGACGTAGCTGAAAAATAGTCTGTGAGTCATTTCTTCACCCTGGCTGTCTCTCTCTCAGGCAGGGCCTGACAGAGCTCTCCCGGAGTGTTTGCTTTCCTGCAAGAAGAGAGAGGGCACCGAGACACCACCACAAAGAACACACTGTTTCCACAACACCTACTGTGGACTTCTGTTTGCCTCGCTTGTGGTGTGCTAGTTATCCCAAAGTTGCCATTGACTGTTCAACAGGCCGAGCCAAGAAAACAATCCACCAGATACTAAACATTCCAGCTTCCTACCACAGCCGTAATTACCATTGTCATACGAAACTCACACAGAACGAATGAGATGATAGTAGAATAAGGAATAAGAATTGCACTGCAATATGTTGCATCATAATGGGAACCTACTATGCCCTCCAGCATTTGACAGAGGAAAGAATTTCTAATGCTTAGTCTTTACATAGCACTTTCCCTAAATGCTTTGGGAATATTATTTTATTTTATTTATTTATTTACATGCTGTATTTATATTCCGCTCTTCCTGCAAGGAGCCCTGAGCAGTCTGCATCATTGTGTTTATCCTCACAACAATCCTGGGAGGTAGGCTAGACTGAGATAAGTGACTGGCCCAGAGTCACCCAGTGAGTTTCATAGCAGAACAGGGATATGAACTTGGGTCTCCCCAGTCCTAGTTCAATGCTCTAAACCTGGGCTGCAGAA
The DNA here is from genome assembly GCF_027244095.1 of Hemicordylus capensis. Taxonomy (NCBI): domain Eukaryota; kingdom Metazoa; phylum Chordata; class Lepidosauria; order Squamata; family Cordylidae; genus Hemicordylus; species Hemicordylus capensis. The sequence goes on along the minus strand of NC_069658.1, from coordinate 202,559,483 downwards.
CTTTGGCCTTCCTGCAGATATTGGCCTACAGTTCCCATCATCCCTGACTATTGGCCCCTGTGGCTGGGGATGCTGGGAGCTGTAGTCCAAAAATGGCTGGATGGCCAAAGCTGCACAGCCCTGCTCTAACTACTACACTGCACTGGCTCTCTTAGTCATCACAACCATTTTAAAAAGTAGGCTTGTGGAATGAGGGGGAAATGCCTTTTCTGAAAGCTGCTTTGTAATTACTTTGTTCTCATGGAATGGGAAAGTGTCTTTACAATCCAGTGTCTTCGTAATTGTTCCATTCTCCATTTTCCGAGATAGAAACTGCTCGAAGTTTTAGGGCGGTGGTTCAGCCGCAAAGCGCGTGAGACAGAACTCAGGTTTGCACTGGTCAAGAAATGGTTAATAGGGTTTGTAAGTTGCCTTGCCTAATTGCAAGTTGTAAAACCATAAATTTGCTGACCTGGCTAGAATGTGAAAAGAGGCCCCTCTTCTAGTATCTCCTGATAGCCGAGCCTGAAAAATAACACCTCAAGGACACATCTGGCTGGAGGGGGGGGAGGGAGATGGTTTTGCTTATCAATAGGCAGTAGAAAAGGCTTGATTGTAATAGAGGAATGTTGTCTAATTAGCAAATGATTATAATATTTGTAATATGACGGACAATGATGCTAACCAATGAAGATAGTACCCACTGAATGTAACTATGCCAAAGTATAAAAAACCTGAGACAAAGGCAGCTGCGTGCGTCTCCCTGGCAGGCCGTGAGGCACAGGGAGAAGCCACCAGCGCTGGTTTACTGGTAAATAAAAGGTGATTTTGCTTCCTTCAATCATCCTTGTCGTCTGGTTTATGAGAACTGGGTTCTCCAGGTAACAGGCTGGTATTCATCTACTATCGCTGGCTGGCTGGCTGCGAGATCTTATTTATTTATTATTTCTCTGTGTAAACTGCCCTGAGCCATTTTTGGAAGGGCGGTATAGAAATTGAATAAATAACAACAACAACAACAACAACAACAACTTGCCTATCACCAGCCAGTGAATTTCTAGCTAGGGTGAGCCGTGAACCAGGAACCTTTCCAGCTCCAATGCTGGCGTTTTGCCTATGCCCAGAGTGACTGTGGTTGTTTAAGCACCCTTGCAAATCAGATGTGGACTTAAATTCCCCCAAGTCAGTCTAAGAGCATAGATACACATGTGAGTGTGTACGTCTGTGTCAACAAGTGTAACAGGCAGATTGCCCCTGGGCTCCCTAAGACGGAGGGTATCCAACATACTGATGAAAGTCAACAGCATTGGGAGTGTGTAGGTGAGACTGTCAGACTGAAGCTATTCCTGGATCCGTGTCCCCCTGCCCCCCGCCCCGCAATGTCTCCCCCCTATTTTCCTCATAATAACAAGCTATTACAATCTCCAGGATTGCTTTTACCAATCACCTGAGGACACGTGCAGATTCCTGGAGACTCCCCTGGCCAGTCCTGGGAAGGTTGACAACTAGGCAGGAGGAAGGTCCTGGTTGCCATGCCAACTCTGACTGAAGCTTTTCATGGAGATTTGTTCCCAATACTTCCCCCTCCCTTCCCAATATTTGTCATAGTAAGAAGCCAGACAATCTCCAGGGTTGTTTCAGTGACCTGGAGATGGATACGGATTGCTGGAGATTTCCTGCAGGGCTGGCAAAGGCAACTCTATCCCAAGTCTGTGTTTTTTGCCCTGAGGCCCAAGTTACTTCTCTGTGGCTCTGCTGAGGTTCAGAGAACGACTTTCCTCCAGAAGTCTCCATTTCTCGAAATGCTAGCCGTTATCAACAAGACTGGAGGTGATGAATCGGTCTAGGGCACAACACAGAGGTGAGGGGCTTCGTTGCTTAACCCACTTTTAGTCACTTTCTGGATTGATCTGAAAGCCTTTAATTGTTGCACCCTCATTTCTTGGAGGGGAAGGCAAACTGCACCATACTTGCCGACAGCTGAGTTTCTGGGTTGCTCGCAGTTGCTTCTTTTTTCAAAGCCAGCTATGATGAGTTATAAACTGCTCTGAGAACCTTTTGTTGAAAAGTTCATAGATATTTGTAGTAGTAGCAGTACTCGGAGCAACAGTGCTCCCTTTAGTCACTCATATTTCATAAGCAAATTCTGTGTTGTGTAAAGAACTATTTTCTTTTGTTTGTCATTAGATGTCATGCAGACCAGAGAAGAAAGTACTTCTTTGCACTATGCATAATTACTGTATGGCTTCCACTGCCGCAAGATATGGTGATGGCCACTGGTATCACTGGCTTTAACAGGGGATTTATTAGACAGATGCCTGGAGGAGAAGCTTATCAATGGTTACTGGAGCTTCTGTGATTCAGAGGGTGGGTGCCTCTAAATTCCAGCTGCTGGGAGTTAGTCAGTGGGAGAGGAGGACTACTGCCTTCCTGCCCTGCTTGAGCTGGGTGCTTTCCAGGAGCATCTGGATGAGCTCATCTGAAAACTGGATGCTCAACTAGATGGTCTCTGGGTCTGATCCATCTGGGACTTGGTACATTCTTGGGCTATGACAACTGGATTTGGCCCATGCCTCGCCAGTGTTGCTTTTCCTAGGGAATGTATTCAATTTGGGACAATATCTTTACTGAAAAAGAATGATTTGAGCCAACCAGGAAAAAAATCCGCTCTGTGTGTGCATGTGTGTGTGCGTGACATATAACAAGACAACTTTAGCAACCCCTTTTCTGGCCTTAATGGCAGTCTTACCATCATAAAGTGGGGAAAATGTGACCAGGCTTGCTCTGTCTTACAGTCATCTGACAGCGTCTTCGGTCCCTGTGCTTGATATTATCAGATACTAAAACAATCCAGCCTGGGAAGGCCTGCACAAGATGACCAGAGCTTTACCTCTATTGTTTTTATTGTCTGAACCATCTTTTTCCCAGCTGAAAAGCCCTTGCAGAGGCAACGGGGAAGCGTTTAGATTGGCCTCGTCTATTGGCAAGAAAATGGAGGAACGCCTGTTTTTGATGGCTAAATTGAGGAAGGTCTGTTGCGATTTTTTTTTTTTAAACAGGATCTTATGATGACATTGTCATCTCAGTGCCCAAACTCGCATTGTTTTTTGCCTGCCTTCCTTCCTTCCTTCCTTCCTTCCTTCCTTCCTTCCTTCCTTCCTTCCTTTCATTATTAACATAGGAAGCTGCCTTCTACCAAGTCAGACCATTCGTCCATCTAGCTCAGTATTGTCTACACCCGTGTTTCTCAACATTTTTGGAGCCATGGACCAGTACATTTTTTGTGAGCAGTTTCCTGGACCAGCAGTTAGTAAAGGTGTTGCCCCCTTCGCCTCCACCCCAGGCACCCCCCAAAACAATTCTGAGCTGGTGGGGGCTGCCGCTGTCGAGAGCTCTGGAGCTCATTTCTAGGTAGGCAGCCCTTGTTGCTGGGATAATGCTCCTTTTACTTCCTTGAAATGAACATAATCCCAGCAGTGAGGGCTGCCTGCCTAGATATGAGCTCTGGAGTGCTCCCGACAGCAGTGCCCCCCACTGGTTCAAAATTGGGTTTTTTTGGCAGGGGTTAATTCCTTATGGACCAGCATGGACCGGCACTCAACTCCTCATGGACCGGCACCGGTCTGTGGATCGGCAGTTGAGAAACACACAGACTGGCAGCGGCTTCTCCTGTAGGCAGGAGTCTTTCTTAGCCCTTATCTTGGGGATGCCAGGAAGGGAACTTGGAACCTTATGCATGCAAGCAAGCAGATGCTCTTCCCCCCCATCCCCTAAGGGGAATATCTTAGATTGCTCACACATGTAGTCTCCCATTCAAATGCACACCAGGGTGGACCGTGCTTAGCAAAGGGGACAATTAATGCTTGCTACCACAAGACCAGCTCTGCTCCCTAAATCATTATCATCATCTCTCTCTATATAAAAGCCTTAGGTCATACATGGCAAACCCCGCCCACACAGTGCTTAACCAATCGGCAGTGACATCGGAGGCCCAATCAAGGTGGCCATGAGCGGGGCTACCAAGCCAGCAAACTTCTCTGGCAGTGAAGTTCCTGTGCCATGCAAGTGACCATGGTGGCAGCAGCGAGGAAAGACCTGGTCAGCCGCTGCTGCTTGGGGCTACCAAGACCATTAGCAGAGGGAGGCAGGCCCGGGATGGGCCCAGCCCTGTCAGCAGCCTGAGGAGAACAAGTAGCCATAGTGGCAGTGGCAGCAGCAGCAGCAGCAGCAGCAAGGAAGGGCCCTGTCAACCACCGAGGCTGCTTAGGGCTACCAAGGTCATTGGTGGAGGGAGGCAGGCAGACGAGGAACAAGGCTGGGCCTGTCAGCAGCCTGAGGGGAATGAGCTGCCATGGCGCCAGCAAGGAAGGGTCCGGTCAACCACTGCTGCTGCAGGGAGGAGCAGGGCACAGGTAAGGGTGGGGAGGTCTCTGGGGTTAGGGTGCTGCGGCTTAACCAATTGGCACTGGCAACGCCGCAGCCATGACCAAGAGGGGTGAGGGGGGTGGAGCAACAGGATGGAGGAGGAGGAGTGCAGCTCAGGTGAGGGTGGAGAGAAGTAGGAAGGATAGGGACTAGTTTAGCTAGATGGCATCAGGGAATTTATTTTTATTTCAGTGCTTGGATCTGATTGCATGGTTCTTGTCGTTCCTGGGGAAGGGTTTTACTTGAATGGAAGCAGAGATTGTTGATGCCTCAATAGTTTTCCTTAAGGAGTGTCACTCCTTATTGGGTCCTACCCTAGTCTCATGCTCCTGAAGGCCTAAGACTGCTGAAGCCTTTCTTGTAGGGAGAGGTTTTCCACTTTACTCTCCCAGAATATTTTCTTGGAAGGGTGAATCTGCTCATATTAAAAAGTGGATGGTGGCAGGCTACCCGGGACGCCTCCCAGATAGAGGAAGGTTTTTGTATTCTCACCACCACCACCACCACCATCTTTTGCTCATTAAAACAGCTGTCTGCATGATTATGATGGCTGCCTGACCAGAAGTGAGCTGGAAAATCCTAGCATTCTGGTAATCATTCCAGATGGACATTGCCACAAACGTCAGCAGTGAACTGAGGTCAGAAGGTGGGGTCAGTGAAGAGCTGATAGTTTCCAAATGGCAGGGGGTATTGTGTGGGGGTGCTCTTTGGTTTTTCCTCTCAATCCTCTCAACAACCATGATGCATTGGCTTCATTTGTGACACCCAGCCCCTTGAAGCGGAAGGCCCCATCCACTTCAGCAAAAGCCACAAAATTATCTATCTCCACCTAACACATAATGATTATCTTGGAGATCAAAGGGGTAACATGAACAATGGGTGTCATTTAAATATTTTATCAAGAGTGACAATATATTTTGTTGGTTATGATAACAATCTTTAGCCTAATCACATTTTCTAGAAAGCCTTACATGCTGGCAGGGTATTTGTGGACATGTCAGGATGGTGATTAAGCACTAGCATTCCCCCGCCCTCCAAATGCCATATAAAACAATGAAGATAAAAGGGCAACAAAGATCTGGGTGAGCAGCAACATTCTACATGGGCGTTTCTGCTTATAAAGAAAACCACAAGACCGTGATGATGATGTGTTCACCCTTTCCCCCTTTTTCTTCCATAAAACATTTCCCAGGAAGATCTGAGCAACTGTTGTTGTTTTCCCCTGTCAGACTACCACTTCTAGATGAATAGCTGTGATCTGAAGAGCACTCAATGGCTGCCCCTCCCCAGCTGAGAAGTGCGGAGTTCCAGCTGCTCAGGCTGCTCTCATTCATTGGGAGAGGAGAGAGAGCAGGGCAAGGCAAAGCAAGGCAAGGCTGGCTATGCTTGCTCGCTCTTTCTCCCCCTGCCCCGCCACCACTCCCCCTCTGGGGAGAATAATGAATGGGCACTTCTGGCAGATCAGACAAGGCAGTGGTTGAGGGAAAGGGAGGCATGTAGTCTGTGTTCTCTCTTTAAAAAAATTCATCTGTGTGCGGAATGAATTTTGTCCTGGGTGGCAGTATCCAGACAGTGTGCGCGCACCTGCATTCAGAGTGGGGCCTTCCTGATTCAACCTGAGCGGGATCTAAAATAAACTGCATGCACATCAGAAAACTTGATGCGCATGTGCACACGCCTTAGAGGGAATACTGCATGTAGCTGCTGCTGCTGCAGAGGGGGGAAGTGGCAAGAGTAGCTAGCCAGCCAGCCAGCCAAGGCACCCAGAGTCATCACCACAGCTGCTGCTATTGTGGGGGCCGCTGCATGCCTTCCTGGGTGGCTGTTTGGCAAGAGGGAAGCCCTGTCAGAGTCAGACAGAATGCTCAGACTTGATTTGCCTATGCCCCCCTCCACAAAAAAATTGGTGCCCTAAGAGACTGTGTAAGTCTGCCTAGTGGACAGGTCTGTCCTGCTCAGTGGATTCAATTGGGTAAGCTTGCTGAGGGTTGAAGGGTCGGGACATCCCAAGTCTTTTCCATCCCTAGTTCTCCTCACTAATGATGATTTTCCAAACAGTAGGCCTAAGAAAGACAGCTACCATCAATCAATGGGTGAGCACATGCTTTGTGTATGGAAAGTCCCAGGTACACTCTCCAGTTAACAGATCTTGGGCAACAGGAGACAGGGACAAGACATATGCACGAAATCATGAAGTGCTGCTTCCAGTCAGAATAGATTGACTTTTTATTAGATAATGTTTTAACATTTGATTTACAAAAGCAATGCAGCAGTGAACAAAGTTTCCCTATAAAATACAGAAGTGTACAGCAGAAGCTGTGATTTCAGTAATAGTGAGAGCTTAATAATGGCCAAGGTAGACCAAGAGTAGACCATAGCTGCCTATAAGGCAACCACGTAAAGGTTTTCCCACTAATGCTTGGGTTCATCCCATAGCAGTTTACAACCTGGACAATGGAGAGCATGTTCCTCCTCAGTCCTCTCCCTCCTGCTTTTCACCCCTAGAAGTCCCAGACTCCAACAGGATGGCCATCCAATCTCTTTCTCTAGCAGACAGTTTGATTCCATCCAGTGTCAAATAGAACTTCTGGGCACTGTTTGGTCTTCAGGGTTGCTCTCCAGGGTTGGTTCAACCACAGAAGCAAACAAGAGGCAACTTGGGGTACTAAAAATCCTAGATGTGCTTAACATTGCTATTTGGATGTATCGGAGAGAAAGCAACTGCCTGTATGCTTAGGTTCAAAACCAGATGTACTTTGATGGAGTCAATGTTTGCAATTAAAGGAGGCAAACTGAGACCACTTAGGACTCATGGGCTAAGTGCGATCTCCTGCATTCTGAGAAGAATGCATCCTTCCAGCCTTCACTAGCTGCCCAGAGCACAGTTGCCAAAGAAGTGGCAAACATTAGACATGAAAACAAGAAAATCCCAAAAATGTCCTGGTTGACACCAGTGTTCCCTCTAACAGGGATTTCCAGATGTTGTTGACTACAAGTCCCATCACCCCCAAGCAAAGGTTATTGCAGGTGGGGATGCTGGGAGTTGTAGTCAACAACATCTGGGAATTCCTGTTAGAGAGAACACTGGTTGACATTCAATAAACTAATATGCCATTGTTATGCTGCTCATCATATAATATTGGCCAAGGTGAAACATTTTTAATTTACACCCTAGGATATTAAAAAAAAATAGCTTTGGCCATCCCAGTCTGTGCAGGAAGGAAGAGGGTCGGAGTTCCTTTTATTCAAAACTAAAAGAGAGAAGACATTACAATCACTTGACATATACAAGGAATTTAAATGGGCACTTGGAAATTATGTACTTTGTATTGGAATATCCCCCCCACCCCAACTTATTCTCATTTGTTTGAGGTAATCTAGTTTTAGTTAATGGCAAAATACTCTCTGTGTATGCATAAAGCTCTCTTCATCATTATTTCACATGTGCTAAGGCTCCGTTCAGGGGCTCAAAACCAGTTTGGAGGTCTATCGTCTGAACCTCGAGCCATTCCTTGGATGGATAGCACATTGGTCCTCAATGCTGTTTATGCCGAGGAAGGATGACAGAAAGGCGTATACTCAAAGATGGGGTTGGCATTTGACATTATGGATGCACTTCCCCAGTGGAGTGCCTAAGCCTGCTGAAATTTTCTGCAGTTAGTTGAAAGAAGAATTTATTATTTATTCATTTATTTATTTATTCAACTTTTATACTCCCCTTCCGAAATGGCTCAGGGAGATTTACAAATAAAACAAAACAGTTACAATCAATCAACAATTAAAACAAAGGTTTTAAAATACCATAATACAACAGTTAAACAATAAAAATAGTTTTAAAACCCTGAAAAACCAGGTACATTAAAACCCCTTTACAACAATGTAAAAAACCCTGGAAGTGCTGGAATTAAAGTGGAAGTGCCACACAGCACTTTAATATAGAGCTGTATTAGCCAACAATGCTCTTCTCCATGGCCAAAATCTTCCATCCTGTTCAGCAATGATTGTTGCCAACTTCAATTATAAGTTTATTGCTTGCAAACTTGGAACAAGAATGAATTGCCCCTTGAATAGCTTGTCTGAATTGTCCCAACACATTTCTGTTCCCAGAAAGGGGCAGGACAGTTACTGATTTCTTATTATTATTGTATAGTTACATAGCACTATTTTGCTTTTTTTTTTTTTAAAGAAAAGAAAAATTCATGAGATGAGAGGAGGTTACATTTTGATGAAGATTCACTTTTTAACTTTTCTATTATAAAATCTTTTTAAAGAGAAAAGGGGCGGGCTTTTACACAGGAGGAACAGTGAGTGTACAAATGTGTGAGTCAAGATAACCAAAGTCTATAAAAGTGGTGGTTTTTTTATGAAGGTACAAGTCACTGAGGAAGACATACGTCGAAATGCGTCTGACCCATTGGAAATGACCCACTGAAAAGGACTCTTACACTTGGAAAAGACTCCTTGTTTCTTGGTGGAAAGGTATTTGGTCATCCTAAGAACTTTGGCTCACCGTGAGCCTACTATGCCTATTCAGAGACACATTTTTTTAATATTCCTTTCTGTGATTTTGTATTGTATTATTGTCTGAACAGGAATGTTTTTATGGAATGATTTTAAATGTGTGTAGTTGTTCTATGTAGAACTTGTAAATTATATTAATATATCCATTTTCAGTTACATTCTGAATTTTTGGCAGCCTATTATCACACTAGTTTCTTGTTCTGGTCTTTTTTTTTTTTTTTTGGCATCTTTTTTGGCATCTTCATTAAAAAGTCTCCTCCCATGGGAACAGAAACTGACTTTGGGGCATTTCAGACGGGCAATTCATCAGTAATCCCTCAGCGGTTGATCATAAAATGAGCTGAACGAACCTACAAAGGGGAAATGTTTACTTTAAAGGCACAGGAGCGCTGAAGAGTGCTTTGCCTCTTCACAAGCATAGTGGATGGGCTGGTGCTTATGTTTTCTTGTTAAAACATTGCCACAACAAAACAGGTCTGAAAAGAGACAACACAGAAAATGTTGGACTGCATTCATTTGACAACAACCTCATCTGGATGCTTTATAAAACATAAGTGAATGAAGGATGACAATTCCAGATAAAAGGGCTAGTATGAAAGCAACCTGTGTTGATTCTTCTGCAAGGGTGACCCACCTCCACCTATGTTAAGGTAATCTTGGGCTTTCAGAAGGTTAGGCTATTTTGGCCCAATTCACCTTATGTGCTTGTATTTTCCAGCAGATATTCCAGTCGGAATCCAGAGCTACCAGCAGGCAAAGGAAGCAGCCGACCACTCTCTTTGTCTGGCATATCTGGCGCCAAGGGTAGGCCATGCTGTCACCAATGTAGGATGGGTATTTTTGGTTTCCTTGAGGAATCGTCTGACTCTCCCAGCCACAATGAGAAGATTTATAGACTGTGGCCTCCTCATCATTCAAGTTTCTTTTTAAAAACGCACACACACACCCCCCCAGAACTCCATGTGTCACATGTCCTAAATCATTACAGGCATTTCCTGGAATCATTTGTTGCATATTTAATCATTTCATTACATCTGAGGGTAAATCTTACATGGGGGAAAAACCCCACTCTTGGCATCTACAAACATGAATTCCTTGAAGTAAACTGGATTCCTGCAATACCCAGCAACCCCTCCTTCTTTTCTCCTCTCTCCACCCTCCTTGCCAAAACTATAAAACTCAGTTTTATTGCAAGAAAATACTTGTATAACCATTTCACATGCACAGCACACATGAACATCTTCGGAGTCCGGCCCATTTGCACTCTCTCTCTCTCTGTAGATAGATATCGATAAACACACACATGCACACACACCTTTCTCATTGCAAGGGCATCTCACTGATGGAAACTTTCTGCCTCATTAGCTTTCTCCTTCCCGAAAGTAAAATGACGAACAAGATAAATGTTTTCTTATCTCAACGAACAGTCTGTCCCATTTCCACTGTAGTTAATGACTCTAGGATTTCAGATCAGTGACTTGTCTGCAGAAGAGCTTCTGCTGCATTAGTCTGAGCTGGAATCTGGAATGGAACAGGAAACTCTGCAATGATGCAGAAATACTGGATGAATGATAATCTCATATATAGATAGATTTAATGTAACTGTTACAGTATCCCTCCAAAAGAATTCTGGGAACTGTAGTTTGATGAGGATGCTCTTAGAGGTCTGTAGCTCCCTAACTTCCCAAACTACAGTTCCCTGCTTAGGGAGAGAGTCTAAAAATCCACACCAAAATTAGGTCTTCAGATTATTTTTAAAATAATCTGCTACTGCCAACTATAGGGAAGGGCCAAGAGGTGTTCAGGGCACTGAAGCTGTCACCTATCAATTGTTTAGCCCCCTCATTGGCTTCTAATATTTTACCAGGTATTGCTTTTACACTTTGAAAGATAAACACTAGTAAATAGTTTCATTCATTCATTCATTCATTCCCAAAATTTTGAATTTTATACCTAGCACCAATTTCTGTACTTGCACGGTGCAATCAGAAGAACATGGAGAACACATAGGTTAGGGATGTGCACAAAGAGCTTGGGCACGCCGGCCATATGCTTGCCAATGTTGTGCAGAGGCTGCAGAGAACAGCGCTGCAGCTGCGCATGGGATTCTGGAGAGCAGGTGCTGCTGCTGGAAGAGCGGTGGGGCGGGGATGAGCAGGTAAGGAGCTCCTTACCTGCTTTTAAAGGGAACCATTCTCCGCCTTGCCAAGCCGGTTTGAACACTGGCACCTGAGCCAATTTGGCGCTTCCCAGAGGAGGTGCTGAACTGGCTCATGCAGATTCTTAAGGTAGGCCTTTGGGCAGCAATCCTCTTGTTTGCTCTTCTCCCTGTGGGCTCATTCCCTAAACTGCTGTTTGGCCTGTCAGGAATCTGCATGAGGAGGATCGGCACAGTCTGCTCCCCAAAGTCACTCTTAGGCAGGTAGCCACACCTCCACCTCTTGCTTTATCTGGCTTATCTACGGAGTCTCTTCACATAGCCCCACAAAAATGCTAGAATATACCACACAGCCATTTCCAACACTCCAGGATGCTCTCCAGATTAACCCTTACCATGGTGTCACTACGGATCTGCAAAGTGTGCTTCCGTACCTCCTGAGCAAGGTGCCGTTCACATTCCCGATGCCTACCTTCGGATTTTATCTTTGCGATTTAGTGCTACAACATTGCAAGTCCGTTGCAGAAAAATCGCTGTATCTTCCCGATGTAGGAGTTTGAGATGCTGGGGGTTGTTTTCAATACAATCCTACCAAGCTGAAGCATTTTACTGCTGTTCTAGAGTGTAATCCGGAAAGTGCCCAGCAAAGGAGGTTTTCCAAATGGTGATTTCCTCCTGCTTCAGTACGCATGGGGTGGGGGTAGGGGTTTGCATGAGGGAGAGATTTACAATGCCTTCAGTACAGAACAGCAAAATGTTTTTGTACACCAATGGCTTTTTTCATGGTGATTCATGACAATTGGTCCTTAATATATAATATACTGGTAAAAGTGTTTTAAAAGTTGTATTTTGGGAGAGTGCTGAAAACAGCAGCGTGGCATTTTTGCTGCCACAATAGCACCCCTGTCTCCTCTTGAACCCTATTGGCCAGAAATGGGCAGGATGGGTCAGGGGAAAGCCTGCCATATGAACAAACCAACTTTTGAAGAAATTTAAGGCGCTCTAATGAACGGTAATAGAAAGTAACAGTGTGAGTGGCACAGATTTATGCTTATTAATGCTTAATGTTGATTATATGTGCTTCATATACACCCATCCTCACTCGCCCTAACTTTCACCACTTTACACCGCAGTAAACCATCTTTGATTGTTTGTTTGTTTGTTACTTTTCTGTGTAAACTGCTCTGGGAACCTTTGCTGGAAAATGGTATATAGATATTTGTAGTAGAAGTTAAAAAACACACAAAAACCCAGTCTGGAAACCTCCAGGTGTCCAAATGAATCCTCTGTCTGCAAGCATCCTCAGAAAGCCCTCCAAGTATGGCATTCTGGGTGTTGCTTCTCACAGGCCTTTTGTAGCATTTCCTTCTCTTTGAGCAATATTTCAGATCTGTTCCCTCACTGTAGTTTCTGGGAATATCAGTCCCTGTGGAAGCACTGTCAAATTCTCCACCCTTAGTTCTTAGGAATCCTGGCTAGATATCCTGCCTTTGTTTGTGATTATATCTTTTCCCAAGATTGTGGCATGAAACATCAAACACGGCCCTAAATATGTTCCCTTTCAGCAGGTGTTTTATTTATTTATTTATTTATTTATTTATTTATTTGGGCCCCATTTTCAACATGAATCTGCAACATGGAGCCAACTTTCTTCATCATCATCATCATCATCATCCTCTCTTTCCCCTCCTTTTCTTGCTCCCTCCCTCTCTCTCTTTCCTGCTCTAACTGCACTTCTCACCCCTCCATCTTTCTCCTCTTTTTAAGAATCCTAAACAAACCACATAAAATGGCGCTTGCTGTGGCCATTTTGGTCAAGGCATAGCTCATTTGTACGTCCCAATCCACCAGCTGAAGACAGATGCTTTAAAGTGGCTGACATACTGTGTAGTGGTACATCAGCCTAGTAATGTGGCATGCACGCAAGTGGTGCAAATGTTAATACATGAGAGTAAGCCCATTGGAAATAATGGGCTTACTCCCATAACATCATTTGCACAAATTCTGCATGCAGTGTTACTAGGCTGATGATGTATCCTTGTACAGTATCAGCCACTATTCACACGGATACCATTTTCCTGCATTATAAGGAAAATGTCACTCATTTGGATGGGAACTGACGGTGACTGTAACACATGTTTATGTCTCATTAAGACAGCTGTTCTGTTAAAGATTTGAGGGAGTTGGCTCTGATCTGTTGGCACCAAGGAGCAAGGATACTGCGATGCCTGTGCAGTGCGTAAACCGCCTGCATATTATTAACTGCAGGGGGGAAACTCTGCGGTCAGCCCACCTAGTAGCATCAGAAGGATGGAAGGAAGGAAGGAAACACACAAAAGGGAGATGGTCTGTGAGTACTTGTTTGTAGGCTCAAAGTTGCAAGTGCATGCATCAGAGTTCCCCAACACCAGAAAGATGAGAAACACAAAGTATTGAGAGAGAGAAATGGGATTTGTATGGTGGCTAACCGTTTGCTCTAAACTTTTATTATAATTGGGGCTCTGTATATTTTTGTAGGTTTGTCTGTGTGCAGTTCTGAAGAAACGGTACATTCTACAGAGTTGCTGAACTCATAGTCGGAGTTCTGAAGAAATGGTAAAATGTTCCAGTTGTTGTACTCAACATGCTGCCTTTATAAAGGTTAAGAATGGCACATTCTGCTAAAGTTCTACACTTCTACACATTCTGCTAAAGTTCACCCTGGCTGAGCATTTGACATCTCTGTATATTTTCTGGAGCAACTTCATGACCCCATTGCTAGTCACACCTTACAAAGGGACAGGGACAAGATAAGCCATCATCTTCTTGTCTTGAACTGACTCCATTCCTCCAGTTAGAGAATGGTGGTGGGATATACATAGCCAGAGTCTGGCCAGGTTCAATGGGATACACTGTTGATCTACTGCACACTGTTCATTTGGTGCTCAGGTCAAGTCTCAGCGCATGGCTATCGGTGGGACTCAGTGTGTGTGTGGTTTGTGTTAGTTTGCACATTTTGGCACTTATTTAAGCAACTGCATGATTGTTTTTAGCATGTGCTCAGCTCAGCCCCCATTCATCACCAGGGCTGACACCTTATTCTTCCTGCACCATAAGCAGAAATTCCTTGCTTGAAACTGGTGACATTTTCTTGATATGGTGATGCAATGAGGAGGAAGATTCCCATTTTAAATGTCCATACACCACTGATCTCTCAAGAAAAGAGAGGTATCTCTCTTTGAAAGCTTAAACGGGCCGCTTGATTTACGATCATTTCATATATTTCAGGTTGTGACCTTACCACCTTCACAGATGGCACACAAAGCAGAACTTCCTCTACAGATCTGGAGGATATGGGAAGGTATGAGAAGAGGCACAGCTTGAGTGTTGTTGGACTCAGGTCATCAGTACCCTGAAGAGTTCATAACCAGCATCTTGAAATAGGCCAGGAAGCAAAGCACGGCCCATTTAATATGTTTATTAATATTTAATAAGAGGAGGACGCAAGAGAGCTTTTTCTTTTTTCTTTTTCCGTTTGACAGCAATGGAAGAACAGCATGACAAGTTGCCAAGCCTTGCCTTTGTGAGTGACCACCTTCATCACCTCATCCCCCCCCCCCCGCCACACCCCAGACCACTTAAGAGGCAGGGGATTTTAAAGCAGAAATCAGTGCTTTAGTTTACAGCTACTGTGTTTTCAGTACTGTGTTATCCTGGCATTCCAAGATCTGGATCCAGCAGAGGACTGAGCCTGTTGATCCCCAACTAAGCACGGTCCAAAGGAGGGGGCTGCAAGAGACCCCTCCGACCAGGAGCCTTTGGGTCATGGAATGAAATCTGACACACAGACACCCAAAAGCTTCCCTGCTGCTTGCTAGCAGCTCACTTGTGACCTTTTGGTGCCCCATGCCCTGCAACTGACCACACTCAGCCTTCCCTAGCATCGTCGTCCAGTCTCGCCCGCATTTTGGCAAGATCTGGGACTGATCCCTGGCCGCCCCAATTGCTTCTGCACAAAAAGCCCAACATCAGAGAGGTGGTGGCAACGCTTCAATCACAAGCAGAAAGCAGCGACGACACATTTGCTGGAATGGCGGGGGTGGGTGGGGCTGTGCTCCTGGTTTCCTCAGAGAGACAGAGGAAGCCACGAAGGTGGAGCGCAAGCAGAGGGGAAGAAAAGGGAGCCAAACAAAATGCAGACACAGAAAGAGAGAGAGGAAAGGCTGATCTTACCAGGCGGCAAGGGGGCTGATGGAAGAACAAAGCAGCAAATGGAAAGACAAACAAAGGGAATGTTACATTCTGGGGGTACTTTCCTAACCAGGTTTGTGCTGGAAAAAGGTTAGAGATGCCTGGCTACAAGCTGGCAAAACAAAAGACAAAAAGAAACCCATCCATCCATCTGTTGCAGCGCTGACCACTCTCAATTCAGCCATCCCTAGAAAGAAGCAACTGCACTAGTCCGGGACGGAGAAAGAGAGAGAATCCAGTCCCCAAACCTGTCGTCCCCCTCAGCTGGTTAGCCGGCTGCTGGCAAGAGGATGAGTTAAGCCCAGAATACTTTCTTGTTGGCACTGTTAAGTAAAAAGAATGCACTGGACCTCACGACTCTTGTTCTAGTGCAGCTTAACAGGCTTCGAGACTCCAGAAGCCAAGCAGCATGATCCAATGCCTTTGTAATGGGACTAGCAGAATGCATTACCTCAGGTTATTTTAGAAGCATGCACATTGAAGCTCGCTGTGGTCTCCATTCTGCATATCTAAATCCTACATAAAAAGCATAGGAAGACCCACATCTTGCAGTTTCTTGCAGTTTGTGCTTGCATTTCACTCAGGAATTTCCCCCTCACAACATACCCAACACAGCTATCAAAATCCCCTTCATAGAATTTTGGGGGGGAAACGCTGAATTACTGGCATGGCCACTCCACACATCAAAGGAGAAGCGGAGGGGCATAATAGAAGCCTCAGGGTTTTTCTCTCCAAAAGCCGCTGAAACTAGAGGGTTTTTTGACATACTTCAGGCTAAGCGAGAATGCACAGCCTTGATTCGGGGGGGGGGGCACAGAATCCTGTCTGTACTGGTCCCTGATAGCCCGCAGAGACTTTGGGGTAAATGCAGCTAATATGTGGACTGGCACACTCCATTCCAGAGGAGATTCACACTAAAAGCCCTGTGTGTAAAGCCTCCAGGGGACTGCCTTTTTCCTGGAACTCTGAGGATTTAGGATGCAGCAGCCCAATAGCTCATAGGAACAGTTTGACTAAATTGTTAATCTAAAAGATGAGTTAATATGTAAAATTAATTGCAGAATCAAAGCATTTCCTCTCCGATCGTCAGTTCCTGGAGGAAGCAACAGCAATAGGAGGGTTGGTAGCATCCTATGGGCTTCCTTGAAGCATCTGCTTGCTCACTGTAGGAAACAGGATTTTTTTCCCCTTTACATTTTATATCCTGCTCTTCCTGCAAAGAGCCCAGAGCGGTGTGCGACATACTTAAGTTTCTCCTCACAACAACCCTGTGAAGTAGGTTAGGCTGAGAGAGAAGTGACTGGCCCAGCGTCACCCAGCAAGTCTCATGGCTGAATGGGGATTTGAACTCAGGTCTCCCTGGTCCAAGTCCAGAACTTTAACCACTACACCACCCTGGTTCTTGGAAGAGATGGACTCTTAGTCTGATCCAACTAGGGTTGCCAACGAGGGACTTTTGTAGAGGACATGCAACTATTTGGGGGACCAAATGACTTTTTTGTATTAGGAGGAATAGAGAGTATTTGGGGCCCAAACAACTTCTTTTGCATGTGTGGTGTGGTGCCCGAAGTTCTGGGGAGCAGCTGGAAGGTTTTGTTTGCTCAGCACACTTTGCTCTCACGAGCAGCTCCTCTTCCTCTGTCTCTTTCCCCTTCCTCCTGACCATCCATCCAATCGGGAAGCCAGAGGGGAGGTTCGGCTTCAGCGGTGGGTTTCAGAGCCACGTGATGCAGGAGCACGGATGGGTGGGTGCAGCAGGTGCAGCTGGCTTCCTTCATGTGGTGGCAGTGGTGGCAGCGGCAGTGAGAAGTCAGCAGTTAGCTAACAAATCTCTTCTATTTATTCTCAAATTATCCAGTTTTTATCAAAATATGAATATTTATTTATTTACTTACTTACTTAAATTTATATACTACCTGATATGTGTGTCTCTAGGCGGTGTACATAATTTAAAACAACAAATATAAAACAGAGTGAAAACAATTAAAATAATAATTATTTTATACATATAAATATGCAGATTTTATGCAAAGTGGAGATGTTTTTGAGACTTGTTTGGTTCAAAGCATCCTCTATTTCCACTTTTTCGGGGATGGATATCCAGAGGTGCTCTTATCTCGGGCCTTCCAGGCCAAAGTCCAGGGCCTCCACACCCCCTGGGGGTCCCCAAATCCTCTTTCGTCTGTCCCGGGTGGTGTGGTCGCCGTGACTGACCTGTGCGCGGGGGGGGGCGGGGGGCGGGGAGTGTGACCTCTGCTTTAGAGGGAGATTGGGGAGAGGGGAAAGAAATATGTGGAATGGGGATATGTTAAGTTGTGTGTTGAAATGTTTCTGCTAGTGCATATTTGCATAAATATACCTGTTTTATATTCTTACATTCTTGTGAGTTTAGTTGCTGTTTGTGCCCTCAAGAACACACTTGTTAAAAATACTGCGCTTGTCATGGTATGTTTGTGTGTATGGGGGTGATGCTTAACTTGCAGCTGGTGTGTGTGTGTGTGTATGTATGTGCATGTGCCTCCAAAGGCCTTTAGGTCCATACTCCAAAATTACCTCGGTGCACCTCTGTGGATATTGACTTTTTTCACTATCTGGATCTGGCAACCCTAGATCCAACAGGGCTTTTCCAGTGTTTTTGTTACACTTAGTAATTGTGAATCAGGACACTGTGATCTGGACACCAATACCATTTCCTAGAAAGCCAAGCACACTTTATATTTCTGTTGAAATTTTTACTTAGAAATCCTCAGAATAAGGTACCTTCTACCTAGGAGCCAGCTCCTGGTGTCCTCATTTGCCACTGCCCACAAACGTTTGGGTGTCTTCTTCTTCAGTCCAATGCCTTTGCGACCAACTGGCCAACACCCAAACCCCACTGCTTATTTATTGGGCTGGATCTTGCACACAAAATCCCACAACAAGAATTCCATTTTGCTCTTCTACCCATGTCTCCCTCTGCACACCACACCTCACTGGGCCCGTACCCACATAGATGGCATTAGAGGCAGCAGCATACCTCCTAACCTCGGCACATTCCAAAGAGGCCAATATAGGCCTCTCCCCTTTGTGTGGTCCACAACAGAACCTGATTATGGAAATCTGGTCCTCAGTGGCCTGGTTTGAATGATCCTGCTCAACCAGACTGCCCAATTGTGTGATGAATCTTGTATTTCTGTACATCCTGTCCTCCCCACCCGTATCCCCATTCACGCCTACATAATCACATAGGGATAGAGCATCCAATTCCAAACTGCCCCTCCACAAGTGTTTAAATGCTACATTTTGAAGTAATTCCTACAGTATTTGTTTAAATAGTTGCCTATAAATCACACAGTGAGGAATGGTTTAGACATTCCACCTCACATCATTCTGTGATGGCAGGACTGTGCACTGGGTTGGGGGGAGATGTGCAAGCACTCCTCCCCACATGATTCAACAGGCCAGTGACTGACAATATTGTCTGAACTGGCCCTTTAAGTTTGCCAGATCAGCCACAGCATCCCATTTTCTGAGATTCCAAGCTGGGCGCTGGTCATGTCACATGGCCACCAACTCCGGCCAGACAAATAAATCTGGTGCTAGGGCCCTCAGTGAAGAAAGGGCTGAGCCCAGTTGTGTGAAGACCTGGAAGATTTTGAGATTTTGAAACAACTGAAAAAACCTCTAATGCAATATTTTCATTTCCAGAATGAGTGAAACACTGTTAAAAGGAGTGTTCTAAAACAATATTGCAACAGTCCTGCAACACGTCTAGATCCATGCTTCATGGATTACGTAATTAAAGATCATAGCACTAGTGCTGCATTTGTCTGAATTATTAAATCATGCCTTCCAAAGTTTCGCAGATGAAAATAGAGACATACTTGTCACGCCTCAATTCCAACATCAAGGATCACTGCTCAAGCTACCCCACACATGCACACATCCTATTACACTTTCCATGCATCCATCCATCTGTACACACATACCTTTCATCTTTCTATCCACATATCTCCCATTTGTTCATGTATGCATGCATCCACTACAATACACGTGGACTCACCATCCATCCATTCATGCAATTTCCACCCACCCACCCATCCATCCACACACATCATTCCACTCACTCACTCACGTTCACTCTGTCTTCCCCATCAATTCATCCATCTACACATATACACAGTCATTCACTAATTCTATTTCCCTTTCCCATCCATCCATATGTCCTCATCTTACCTCCTATTGGGCAGACTGAGCCTCAGACTGGGCTTCTATCTGTATGAGTCCAAATTGTGACATGGTTAAAGCCATAGGTGTCCAGAGGGGAAGCGGGTCAGTTGTCCCCCCCCCCGGCCCGGGAGTAAGTTGTTGCTGCCGCCGCCACCACCACTACCCACCACTGGCCAGCTCAAAATGCAGTGCTGGAAACAAGCAGACAGGTACACTGTTCCTTCTGCTAGTGATGTGCCCGGACCAGTTCGGGGGCCATTCTACAGGCCTCCGGAACGGTCCGGGGACGGGCGGTTCCGGTTCGGATGGATTGGGGTGGGGTGGGGGGGTTCCATTAAGGGGGGGGAGGGTTTACTTACCCCTCCTGCCGCTTTCCACCTTTGGCACCATATTTTCTGTAGCAATGGGGCAGCAGGATACCTCCCTGCCGCCCCTTTCCCCGCTTGACTGCGCACTACATTCCAGCGCTGGTTTCCTTTCTGGGAGGAGCTCCCTTCAGTGGCTCCTCCTACAATCGCCCTGGCAGCAGGCCTTTTCTGGCCTCCGGCCCAGGGCTTCTTCTGGCAGTGGTGGCGGCGGCGGTAGCCGCGGCACCTCCACGTGGAGCCGATGCGGCAGCGGGCGGTGGCGGCGAGGCAGCATCCAGTGAGCCGGCGCTGCGGTTTGGTCCCTCGCTGGCTAGGAGGAGCTCGCTCGAGCGGCTCCTCCGACGGTCGCCCCAGTGGCCGGCCTTTTGGGGCCTGCAGGCCTCCAGCCAAGGGCTTCTGCTGGCAGCGGTAGCTCCACGTGGAGGAGCGTCGCCAGCAAGGTTTACGCTGCATCTAAGCAGCAGCACAGCCTATTGTGGAGGACTGCGGGGTCGGAAGCAGAGGCGGCAGCACAGCACACGGTTTGGTGCCTCACTCACTTTTGGCCAGCAGCGGTGGGGAGAGAGTTGGTCGGCAGCTTCTGCCTTGGGTGGAGCAGCCGAGTGTTAGTGGCCCTTGGGACAGCGGCAGCAGCGGGGTGGTTTGCAGGCAGCTTCAGCCGCGGAAGTACCAGCCCGCCTTGTGTCTGATTAGCAATTAATTATTTAAATTAAATGGGGAGACAGGACAGAAGGAAAAGCGTGAGGATAGAAAACAAGGGTGGGGGAAAGCAGGGCACAGACAGAATCAACCCCACATGGTCCTTATTGGTGTGCACTGCTTTTGATGAAGGCGGACTGCTTGGTAGTTGGAGAGAGTACAGCCCTCTTTCTTGTGCTGGTCGACTCTGTCCCCCCGACCCCATCAAGTCAGACCTCAGGAGCTGAGGAGA
Organism: Hemicordylus capensis; assembly: GCF_027244095.1. Lineage (NCBI taxonomy): Eukaryota > Metazoa > Chordata > Lepidosauria > Squamata > Cordylidae > Hemicordylus > Hemicordylus capensis. The sequence continues at coordinate 202,538,662 of NC_069658.1, read as the reverse complement.
TATCCTGCCACCCCATTGCTACAGGAGGCGCGCAGTCAAGCGGGGAAAGGGGCGGCAGGGAGGTATCCTGCCGCCCCATTGCTTCAGAAAATACGGTGCCAACGGTGGAAAGCGGCGGGAGGGGTAAGTAACCCCCCCGCCCTTAATGGAACCCCCCACCCCAGTGCCGGACCGCAGCTCCGCAGTTCCATGCACACCCCTACCTTCTGCTGCCATTCCTGAGTAGGCAAGCAGGTAGGCATACTGTTAGAGTTGCCACTCCTGCTGTAGGCAAGTAGGCAGGGAAGTGTTGGAGATAGAGTTCCAGTGCATTGATCTTTTGCACTAACTATCTTGATGACCACTAGGGGCATTGGTAGTAGAGCTAGTGAGTAAGGGTCTCCCTAGCTGTTCCTATCTGTCTCTACTCTATGACCCCTGATATGACTCCTCAGGCATTTCCTGTGGTGAGTCAGAATCCCTTCCTTTCCTCTTGGAAAGCAGATGGAACCATCTATCTCTCTCCCTACCTATTCATTATGTAACCTATAGATAGGATTAGGTCTTTCCTATCCAAAGTGTACTTCACCAATAAATCTCCTTAGTATTTTGATTCTACAAGAATTTCCATGTGTCTTCTTTAAATAGCTGCAACAACTAAACTCTGTGTTCTACTCTGTAACTGGAGTGGGTAGCCTTTTTAGTGCTCTGCTAATTGATCACAAAACCCGTCATGGGTAAATTCACCCTCCAACAGGAAGTACACTGCTACTGCTGCTGCTGCTGCTCCTGCTGCCACATCTGCCTGGAGTGGCAGTGCTGTCCCCAAGGCAGGGTGGACAGGGGAGCAAACCATCCTGACTATCACACCTGTTGGCAGCACCACCACTGCCATGTAGGGCAGGCAAGTGTACTGCCACTGCTATTACCACATGCCTGTTTCTCTTCTTCCCATTACTGCCACTGCTCTACTCCACCTTTACTCCAGGAGGCAGAAAAGCACAACACAGCAAAGGAGGAACAGGAAAGGAGAAGGAAGAGGCAAATCACTGTGGTGCCAGTCCACCTCTTTCCCGCTTCTCAGGGGTGGTGAACAGTTTTGAGACTGGGTGATTTGAGTTCCCTGGACCCCAAAGACTGGATTACATACCCACACACGCAACCAAATGTGGGTGCCAGCTGGAGGTCTGGCAACCCTGTTTCCGTACAGTCCTTTGGCAAGACTCTTAACACAGGCAGAGCTGTAGCAGGGTCTCTCATAGGCCAAGAGAGGAGATGGAATGGAGAGTCTAGCACTGGACTGCATAACTTTGGCCTTCCTGCAGATGTTGGACAGCAACTCCATTCATCCCTATTGGTCACTGTGGCTGGGGATGATGAGAGTTGTAGTCACAGGAATATAGGAAGCTTCCTCATACTGAGTCAGACCACTGGTCCACCTAGCTCAGTATTGTCTACACAGACTGGCAGCAGCTTCTCCAAGGTTGCAGGCAGAAGTCTCTCTCAGCCCTATCTTGGAGATGCCAGGGATGGAACTTGGAAGCTTCTGCATGCAAGCATGTAGGTGTTCTTCCCAGAGCGGCCCCATTCCCTAAGGGGAATATCTTCCAATCTTCACACATGTAATCTGCTGTTCAAATGCAAGCCAGGGCAGATCTTGCTTAGCAAAAGGGACACTTTGTGCTTGCTACCACAAGGCCAGCTCTCCTCCAGCAAGAGCTGGAGGGCCAAAATTGTGTAGCCCTGGTCTAGCGCATGGGCAGTTCTACAAGGAACAATTTTTTATGCCTGAATACAGCACACCCCAAGAATTCCCCATTCAGAGTCTAGAACTGCTTGCTCCAGGCACATGCAACACCTACTGATTCAGAAACCCCTTACCCTTGGACCCTGCAGCAAACAAAGCCAGGCAATCCACAGGACACCATTATGTACTGTTGGAAGTTAAGGACTTTGCGCTGTTTCTTGTCTCAGTGACATAGGAGGACAGACTAGTGAGTCAGAGGGCTAGAGGGTCAAGACATTGGTCATCCCTTCTCTACTGCTCTGACACTATCCCTTTGGAATGTAGATTGCTACTCTTAGGGACTAACTTCCTTCCTTCCTTCCTTCCTGCTTTGCACTTTCTCTCTCCCTTCTCTCCCTGCACTATGTGTGCAGAGATGCAGAATCCATCTGCATCCAGCTAGACAGATAGATTAGAGATCTTAACTCCTCACTTCCCTATCTAGAATGGAGTTCTCTAATAAATACCACTTATATTGATTTGAAACTATGAACTGGCTCCAAGTTACTTTACTCTCAGCATACACGCATGCCTAAGTAAATTCCGCTGTGTTGTGCCTCTGTGCACTCTGCTATAAAGAGAAAGGGTTTCTCTACCAGAGAGAATTCCCAACATGTACAAGTTGTCACAGGACACAGGTGTGTGTAAGCTGCTTTCTCAAGGTGCAGTCCCATGTGGCTACAATACACATGTGAATACCCAGATTCTACTCAATGAAAAGTGGAAATCTGTGATCTAGGTAGAGTATGTACTTTAGGAAACTACCTTCTACAAGTCAGCCCACTGGTCCACCTCGCTTAGTATTTTCTTATATTTCTCATAATTTATTCTGCCACATGGAGACGATTTTGCATAATTTAGCCTGTTTCTGGTAATTGTAGGTTGGGCAAAGAGCTATGTAGGGCACTGTAGCCCCGCCCCTGACTACTATCTTAACATACAATCTCTATAGCTTGTGAGGTTTCGTCAGGCAACACCCATGTACTTTCAAACATATTTTTGGAACCTTGAGGGTTTGAAACTTGTACTCTCTCTCACACACACACACATACACACACACACACCCTGCCCCTTCAACGAAAACATATGCCGTGGTTCTTTCCCACAGGGTCATGGGCTTATTCCTCCAGAGGTATGTAGGTGACCCTCGGTTGGAAAACAATATTGGCTCCGAGCTTCAAACAAGTACAGCAGTGTTTAAGTTTTAATTACCAACAATGAGGTAGGAACAAAGAGGTTCCTGGCAGAGTGGAGTGTTCCTTGCAGTGTATGTAATTTAGAAACATGGTTTTTGTACTTTGTTCAAGGAGTGCTCTCATCCTGGCGACTAACAACAGCCTCTCTGTCCTTGTCTTCAACAAAAAACAAGAGTTCTGTTCTGATGTCACCACTCGGTTCCTCCTTAACCACCTAGCTTCATCCAAGTTTTAAAAGCATCTCTTTGTACCTGTTCTGGGAATGGAATGTAAATCATTGGAATCCAAATAGTAGGGACCAGCAGTATCTCACAAGAGACACAACCTTTTGTGTTTGCCATCCTGACCTTAGCTACCTCAGGACCAACTGCCTCACCTCTAATTCAGACTTGTCTGCAGAATGTTAGGAGCACAGACTGACGTGAACGTGTGTTCTCCCTTCACACCTATAATATACTGCGGTGAGTCCCGCTGTTTTGTTATGTAAAGGGAGGGAAAGACTTTCTCTCCTTCCCTTCTCGCTGTGGTATGGTCCTTGATGGAGGACAAAGGGGCAGTGGGTTGTCCCAAGTCTCTGGGAGGGAGGTGAGTCACGCCCACCGCCACCAGGAAGGGAATGTGGCTGGTTTGCTCGAGCTGAGAGCCAAACTACACGTGACATTAAATATGTCTTCAGGCGGGTAACAATGATAGGGCAAGGGGAGACAGTTGTCTGGGGGCCCCACTGCCTGGAGGGGCACCTCATGTGACTCCCCATTGCCCCCTGCCCAGCCCCATAGCCTCTCAGCCACTTGCCCTCTTCGCCGTCTCTCCTGCTTGTTCTGCTGGCCCGCAATCGAAGCAGCAGCCCAGCTGCCAAGAGCTCCTTTTCTCCCGCCTCTCAGCTGATCGGCGGGTGGGCGGGGCTTCCAGGGAGGCCTCCGTGTAGGCCGCAGTGAAGCCTGAACTCGAGTAGGGCCCAAGCAAGCCAGGAAGGAGGAGGCAGCCAGAGTGTTCTCTGCAGCAGAAGACCCCTTGCTGCCCTGCTCAACCCAGACCAGCATTTGCCAGGTAGAGTGTGAACTCCTTTTTGTGGTTACCTTTCCCGCCCGCCCCCCCATATATAGGGATCTGCTTGCCATAGGGCTTGGATGGGGGGGGAGGGACCGAGAAGTCTCTGAATATTTATTTTGAAACAGCTTGGAAAATTTGCTGACTTAAAAAAAACTATCTAAAAAGTCCTATAAGTGGCTTGTTTCATGGCAGAAAATTGCAAAAGCTTCTGGAACAGTATTTTATTAATTTTATTTATTCATTCATTCATTTATAAATGCACTTATGTTCAAGTTGTTTTGCAATCCAGAAGGTCTGAGTGAGAACTGTGAAGCATGTGTGGTGCTTTTATTTTATTTTATTTTTCTTGTGTGTGAACTGCTCCCCAATAACTTGCAGGGACTTCAGGGTAAATCTGGCCAACATGTGAATGCAGCACCTCCATTCCAGAGGAGATGTGTCTTAAAGGGCTTTAAAAGCCTCCTGTGAAAAACCTCCTGGAATCAAACTGGACTGAATTTGTTCAGAATTCTGGGAAAACAAACATAGGTTCACCCTGCATGGTTGAAAGTCTCCTTTGCTAATCTGCAGCGAGGGGCCCATTTTAATAATTCATCTTTCTAGTGTGTTCTAGGCATTAAAAGTAATACAAATGTATAGTACTCAATGTATATCACTATATATTGTGACGTGTGTGTGTGTGTATTCAGTGAAATGTATTTGCAGGCAGCATACTTATTTTGGAATATCAGACTTAAATCCTTGGGGGCCTGGGGTGTGCGGAGGCCCTGGACTTTGGGGGGGGGGCATTTTAAAATCTTGTCTCTGGGCCCACTCCAACCTTGCTACGCCCCTGCTTTAGAAGATACGCTTGCTGTGGAAGTGGACTGCAAGCAGTCCTTTGCTCTTCAAAAATTAGCCACAGTAGGGGTCGGAAGGGGAATCTGTTGTGGTAATATAATGTATGGTGAGAAAAGGGTTAACGCTTTCCCCCTATGTTATGTTCACCCCCAAAATTGCCCCCTCAAACTGCAATCTGATGGCTTCTGGAGTGGCCATTCACTGCAAGTCACTGCTTCAGGGGCAAACTGGGGACCCAGGCTCAGTGCACACAGCTGCCCTGTGCAATGATGAGACCCTCCTTAGGCATTTGCAGGTTTCCGGGTACCGGAATGGCTCCTTCCACCCAGGCTGGCCATTGGCTCTCCTCCACAGGAAGGGCTATAAATGCTTCCTGTTCAGACTGGGACTTGGCCTGGGCAATAATTGTCTTTATAGGCTCTGGCTCAGACTCCTGGCTCTGACTCCCAGGGATCCCAGCTCCTGTTCAGCAGTTGCCTATAGTATGGCTCCGACAGCTGGTAAACATCTGCTCTTGACTTGTGGCCCAGGTTGTTTTTTAATGATTGGGGAGGGGGGAAGAATACTGGATTGATGGGCTTGCCTTCTGGCAGAGTTTGGACTCAATCACATTATACAGAGAAAAGGGCTTTCAGTTTATTGTGGCACGATCTTCCAAGTGCATCAGCCCACTTCCTTCGATGTACACATCTTTGCAGATGTATCCACCCTCCTTCAGCAGTCAAATATCATTACACATCTGAAATCTGTGACTACAGAACCAAAGCAACAATCACACAGAGCTAGAATCGGGTGCAATTACTTTCATGAGGTAGGAATTAAAATCAGTGTGAGCCCACTAAACAGTTTGACTAAATACAAAGTTGATGCCCAGAGGATATTCAGTTACTCGGTCTGTTTTCCATGTAAACTCAAAGCTCTGAAGCACCTGATTCTGGGGCTCAGACCTGTCTGTTATCATCGATTCTTAGAGATGCATTTCCATAGTTTATCCACCTTGGCTGCTAATTTACATAATGCACCTGCTAAAAATGCCAGGGGCAATTTAGTAGCATAAAATGACCTTTTTCTATGAAATCAAATGCAAATTTAGGCAATGTCAACTACAAACTCTCTGACCCATGTAACCTCTTCTGGATTCATTTCATTTGGAGGCAGCAAAAACCTGGTGGGTTTCTTGAATGATCACTCTGGTGAGAATCTAGCAGTGGTCCAGCCAATCCCAATGTCCTGTGTCTTTCAGGGTCTGACATACCCAGCTTCCAGCACATGTACGGCGTCATATATGACATGGCATGGGTATACATGGGTAATTGATGCATATGGTAACATCATATATTATATTGCAGGCATGGTGAGAATACTTGAGTTGTTCACCACATGTACAAATGCAACCCCATTGCATGTCACTGGCTGGCTATTCCCCTGGATAAGATGTGCAACCTTCCTTGCTACTACAGCTCTATCTGCAGGCTAAATTCCGTCCCTGGAAAACAGAGGCTCCAGCCTCCACATTCTAGTAAACTCAAGGATCAACTTCTGCAGCACACTCCGTGTGGGATTATCCTTGGGTGGAAATTCCAGAAGCCTCGGGCTGCTCACTTGAAAAGAATAGCAACATCTTCCTGGTAGCTTCCAAGTCCAACCCAGGCTCAAACTAGACGTTACTTTTATTGCATCCGTGCAGCTTGTGTGCTCCATCATGTACATGTCATTGTGTGACCATGTTCTTGTTCCTTTTGTGATGTGATCTGCTTCTCTCCGTGTTTTTCTGACTCTTTCTAATGCCTTGATACTTTGGCCTTATCATGAACTACTCCAGCAGAGATACTCTAGTCATGTGCAGAGTGCTGCCTATAATGCAGGACTACAGACCTGACCATGTCTGGAGACAATGAAAAACTATCTTCTTTATATATAGTTTTCTAAGATATACCTGTGGCTAATCCCATGCGTGGCAGCTCTCGTAAGAGTTCAGAGAGCTGCCGGATAGCCCCGGAAGGGATGAGGGAAAGAAAATGGCGATGGTGGCGGAGGCAGCTGGCCAGCTGGCCAGAGAGTGGCAGCTGCGGGCAGGAGAAGAAGCCGCCGGGCGGGAGAGAAAAGAAGCCAGTGCCTGGCTGGCCAGAAGGCGGGGTGGGGTGGGCAAGAAGCAGCGGCTGGCCAGCCAGAAAGTGGCAGTGGGGTGCAGGCAGGAGAAGAAGCCGGCGGGCTGGATGGAGAAGAAGCCAGTGCCTGGCCGGCCAGAAAGTGGGGGGGGGGGGGGTTGAGGGAGAGGAAACTGGCCAGCCCACCCTCCAGAAGGCGGGGGGGGGGGGAGAAGCTGGCACCCAGCCAGCCAGAAAGTGGTGGGGAGGGGAAGAAAAAGGCGGCGGGCGGGCTGGGAAGAAGGTGGTGGGTGGGTGGGCCAGCTGGTGGCACAGATGCTCTGCATGGTTGTCCATAAGGTAACTGCTAAATAATATTTTCTGCCAAATACTGAAGATGTAAGAGTCAGTTTCACAAGTAGAAGAGTGGGGAAACAAATAGAATGAATGTGCTAAAATGACTAAGTTAACAAATTATATCAGAATAAAATAAAACAATCGTTTTTTGAAATCTTGCTACCACTTATTAATTGTTGAAGAAACAAAATGTATACACCATCAATCATAATCATATATTTAATAGGGCCTTTCATGTGACCATACGGAGGTGGGTTGGGGGGTTAGTGAGCTCCTACCCTAGTAGCAACAGATTATCAGAACCTCTGACTGGGTCAGCAAACCCAGGAAACACATGATTAAGCCAGGTGAGGCAGCCATTGCTAAAATCAGGAACTGACAACATAGAGAGTTCTTCAAAGGCCTGGCAGGTCTTCCCAGCATGCTTTGTTCTGCCAGTAGACTAGAAAGTCTCATTTCATCAACAGCTGCCCTCTGACTGCGCACGAAGGGGCAGAAGGCAGGCTCAGCCCTGCTGAAGTGGCTGCAAGTATAGGATAATAGAGTGTGTTTTGCAGAGTGGCAAAAGCCACTCATGGACGTGTGTGGACTGAGTGTGGTTACTTACTGTTGAGGAGAAATAGCACTTTGTTCATGCACAGGGGTATGCTCACACACTCCCACTGGCCTTACTTACTAGGATCTAGGTCCCTGTCACCACAGCTCTTTGCTGTTTCCAGGCCTGCTGCTGATAGAAAAGGTGTCTGGATCCACGTAACCAAAAAAAACCAAGGTAGGAGAACTCTCTTCTCCTCCTACCTTGGTTAAGATCAAAGTACAAAAGCTGGGCTACTCTGCTTTGAGCTACTGGGTTGGAGGAATTTTTGTGAGTTCACACAACTATGCAAACCAGGGTACAAGACCTCCTACACTGATATTGATGGTTGTGTGAATAGGTCTAACCTGTGATTATTCAGGCCTTGTCTACTCATGTAGTCAAATAAGAAGGAAATGTTCTGACGTGACAGAATCAACTGTACCACTTCAGGCCACATTTTTGAATGCATCCCTACATGGAAACAATTTCCTGAAACCAGAAAACTAGCACAACAGGGAATGAGTTGGGCTAGAATTTCTTCCCTGATGTGCCATTTTTTCTTGAAACAACTTGTTTTTATATGAGGAAGCATTCAACACTGGTGTCCCTACCTGTAGTCTGAAATGGTACAGTCCCTTCTACTACTACAACGTTCTTAGAAGCTCATTTTGCAGCATATGCAGGGGCATAGATATAATTGAACGAAAGGGTTCAAAGAACACGGGCCCCCAGCTCCTGAGGGCCCTCCAGCTACATCCCTCCCTATTTTCTTCATTATTTCCCTTAGTCTGGGGGGCTGCCAGAAAGAGGGATGAACACGGGCCCCCTCTCCCCTAGCTACGCCCCTGAGCATATGATTACTAGGTAGCAGCTTTTAAAAAATAATGTTAGTGTCTTAAAATAGAAGTATTTACAAAAGGTATTCGGTGCCATCTTAGAAGAGGCCATTTCCCTTTTGTTCGTACATAGGAGGGAATATATCATGGCTCAGACCTCTGAGTCAGAAGAGGAACGGGAGGACTCGGTTGGGAGTACAGGTTCAGAGGCACAGCAGCAGGATTTGGCTGGGAGAACAGACTTTGGAGCTGAGTTGGAACAGCTGGCAGAGATGAGGGCTGAGGAGACTGATCAGGAGGAAGCTGGAATTTCACCTGTGTTAAGAAGACGTCTCAAGAGAAAGGCTCAGTGGGAGACACGCAGGCGCAAGACCTCATAGGAGAGGAAATAGAAATGCTGAGTCAGGAAAGCCTGATTGGCTGACGGTTATCTTGAGCCCTATATTAAGCAGACTGTTCTTGGCACAGATTACTGTCAGCAACATTGCCTATCGCAGACAGTGTGCGTACTTAAGAATTATCCAACCTTTCATGTGTCAGCCTGTCCTTGTTCTGTTCATTCCTTGTTCCCTTATTTCAGTTATTACTCAGTTATTGTAGAGGAGGGGTACCTATTTTAGTTCAAGGGACTTTATTTTGTTGATGCTATTTTTCTTTGTGAGTCATTTTTCACTTTCGTGCAGTCAAGCTGCTACTCTTATTTCTAGAATTTCTAATTAACTCACAGAAGTAGAGCTGAAGGGGTTGTAAATTCCTGTCAGGTCAGCTGAGCCAACAGATTTACGACAGAATACCTCTTCCATGATGCTACCTGCTACAACATATGATGCATCTTCTAAGAAGAAGAAAGTTTGTTTTTCCCCTCAGAACTGTTTCTTAGATCTATATGCACATCTATGGATATTTAATCAATGAAACAAAACTCATACAGTTATAATCAACTAACAGCACAATCCAATGCACGCTTACTGAGAAGTAAGCCCCACTCCTGAGGTCTATCTTTATTTCTGTGTGGCACTGCCATGACAATTCTGGACACAGCTGAAATCTGCAAGGCGCTGCAGACTGTTTTTACTTGAGCATGTGCATGATCTTCTAAATTCAGGAATTTGCAGTTTCTGGTTCAAATTACTGTACAGATTTCAGTGTGTCATAATTTTTTCCTTTACTGTATGTAATTTTACTGGAAACTTCTTTGTGTACTACTTAGAATTTAATATGAAACAGACAGAATTGAATTTATAATAAGAATTAACGTCTTTCTCGCTATTTGTTTTAGCCTCCCATGGCTTAGAGTTGCTCTGTGGAATAAACACACAAATTTATGATTACAAAAGCTGCTTATGGGCAACTTCCATACAGTCCGGGAGCCTCTCCTGAACTAAGATTAGTTCCCTAGGACATGTGAAGCAACAAAAGAATCCATATCCTCCAGCATTTTACAGATGAAAATAAGGACACACCTGTACCATCCTTTCCCCCTGCTCATGCTAAGGATCATGGCCAAGGCTTCCCCACTTCTGTTACACACATGCTGCAGAGGGCTCTATTCCACCTGGTGCATCCTGTACTAATTTATTCTGCAAAAGCCTGTTTTTGCTCTATTGCTCTAAAAGGAAAGGGGATGCTTCTTTTGGTTAAAGAAAAAGATCATTATTCTACAATGTATTGTCAAAAGACCAAAACATTTCTCAGTGACTGCAATCTGAATTGACAGCCTGTATGTACTGCATAGTGCCTTAGTGTTCACACGCATGTATTTGCATGCATGCGCACTAGGGACAAAAGGTATCTGCACTCCACTCCAAACTATAACTTCTACAAGACCCAGGGGGAATGAACTGATCCTTGGAGACTGACGCCTCTAGAAGCAGATTCTAGCAACATTTTAATAAGGCATTACAAACAACAAAATAGGGATTGTGATTTACTAGGGACAGATACTATAAAACTGGATTGTTCCTAGTAAGTAAAGCTAGTGGGAGTGTGTGAGCTTACTCCTGTGCATGAACAAAGTGCTATTTCTCCTCAATAGTAAGTAATGGCACTCAGTTCACACACATCTGGGGATGAGCAGGATCTTCTGAGTCAGATAACACTGTGACCCAGCAAGTCTGAGTCTCTCCAGCATAGCAGCATCTCCCCGTTTTAGAAATTAAACACTGCAATTCAGTACATCTATGTATCCAGGAGACTCTGCTCTGCAGCCATCCGTGAACAGGCTGTCCATATTGGCCATTAGCGAGATGGTGGGTGAGCAACTTTTCTTTCAAGAGCTTATTGGTTCCAGCCATTCAATTGTACTGTACTGCTAGCCCTGAATCCCCTCTGATGAGTTTTCTCGGAAATCTATTAGCTTTTAGAACATGGGAGTTGGACACTGGTTATTTGAAAGTTCCCCTTTCATGCGCGCACACACATATACACACCCAGTGATAACCTGCAGAACATATTCTAAGTGGTTCAGGAAAGCTGGAGCTGGGGAAATGACAATCGGTGCTTAATTTCTAACCAAGGCCACAATCTGATATGGAACCTTGCCCCAATCTCAGCAATCAGGAAGAGGCACTCCACACATATTCAGATATATTGTTCTTCATATTTGAAGACTGAGGTTTGGCATTTAAAATACATGCAGAAGCTGAGCCCTGGCTGCCCTTAGCTCAAATTAAACCTTTGGCCTTGGAATGTGTTCAATAACCCCATCTTCTGGCCCTTGTAGATGATTGGCTGTAGGTTTAACACGTTCTTCAAAAATGTTGGTCCCTGCCCTAATGCTGCTGTGTTTCTTTCTTATGTTAGACAGGACTACCAAAAATGCTGAGGGAATCACAGTCCCATCAACTGGACAAGTTTCCAACATCACTTTGGGAAAGGCCCTTAACTCAGTGGTGCAACACATAGCAATAGCAATAGCACTTACATTTATATACCGCTCTATAGCCAGAGCTCTCTAAGCGGTTTACAATGATTTAGCATATTGCCCCCAACATTCTGGGTACTCATTTTACCGACCTCGGAAGGATGGAAGGCTGAGTCAACCTTGAGCCCCTGGTCAGGATCGAACTTGTAACCTTCGGGCGGCAGTTTTACCACTGCGCCACCAGGGGCTTTGCATGTCCTACTAGGTTCAATTCCTGGTATCTTCAGTTCAAAATATTTTAGTTTTGAGATAAGTGAACATCTGCCTCAAACATTGAAGGGCTGCTGCCTGTCAGAATAGAAAATAGCAGTGCTCTACCTCTGTGCATACATGTAGAGATTTAGCTAAGGCCATATAAATAAATACTAGCTGAACCCACACAGAGCATCTGTGTGGTAGTTTACTTACTTTGGAGTTTTTTGCTGACCCTGCACAGAGCATCTGTGCAGTAGTGAACTGAGCCTGTGGCATCCCCCCCTCTCCCCACCACCACTCTAGCTCTCTCTCTCTCTCCCCCCACCACTCTCTCGCTCATTCTCTCCTCCCTACCACTCTTGCTCACTCTCCCGCTTGCGCTCTCCCCCACCACTCTCTCGCTCTCTCCCCCCACCCAGAGGCATATCTAGGGGAAATAGCGCCTAGGGCAAGCACTGAAATTGCGCCACCTGTCTAAATATCTGACACCCATCTATCAGATAACTTTACCATAATATCAGCTGAAAAATACAAGTCAAGCTCATTAATCTTTTAATATTTCAAAAACTATTTAGCAGTAGACATAGCAGACCAAAAAATGCTGGAAAACTACCAATTTCAGTATGCTGGGGCTCATGAAATACCCAAATACTATGTGGAGGTGTACTTGGCAAACTAAACAGAAGTGCCTGTCTAATTCTCTACTATGCATTGTAGCATCACTATTACATAAGTTTTAAAAATCAATGGAGAATTTGACTTTTCCCAGATTAATTAATAATTAAAGGATATGCAGAGTAAACTGTGTCACTGCTTGGAATATATTCTAGTATTTCAGAGACAGTTAAAATGAGAGAAAGAGAGCAAGAAACTCCCAGTGGGCCTTAATACTAAGGATTTCACACTGATTCAGAGACAAACTCACCATTAATAGCCATATTATTAAGACATCACATTTAACTCACTTATCACAAGAAGCAAATTAAGAGCAAATGAATACAATCCTAGCTCATAAGCTTCAGCTCAGTATTCACAAGCCCTGATTCTCTGTACATAATGCCAATTTGAATATGTGCACCGTGACTTATATTATATTATTTTTAAAAAAATACCTGTAGCCCGTTCTGGCGGCTTCCTAAAGGCCATGGGGGGGGTCTGCAAAGGTTCCCCCTCCCCCCGCTGGCCCCTAGGGCCTCACGGGGACCATTTGAGCATGTGTGGTGGCCATTAAAAAATTTTTTTAAGGCCGCCAAAAACCGAATGGCCACCGCGCATACTCAAATGGCCCCTGCAAGACCTGGCATGGCCTAAGGCCTCACAGAGGCCATTTGAGCATGCGCGGTGGCCATTTTGTTTTCAGCAGCCATTTTTTTAATTTAAATTTTTTTTTAAATGGCGACCCCCCCCTTCAAGTGGCACCCAGGGCACGTGCTCTTCCTGCCCCACCCTAGATACACTCCTACCACTCTCTCACTCTCTCCCCCACCACTCTCTCACTCGGTATCTCCTCCCCCCACTCTCGCTCACTCTCTCGCTCGCACTCTCTCCTCACCACTTTCTCACTCCCCCCCACTCTCTATCTCTCACTCTGTTCCCCCCACTCTCTTGCTCTCTCCCCCTCCCCACTCGCCCAACTCTGGCTGTCCTCCTTTCTTCCTCTTTCCCCCCACTCTGCCTTTCCTCCTTTCTTCCTCCTTCCCTCCTTGCCGCAGTTGGGACTGCCAGCGCCTCCACCGCCACCTCCTAACAGCCCACCCCGAGTTTTCCCTCGGCCGCTTTCCCTCTCTTCTTGGCCCAGCAACAGCCTTTTTCGCCAGCTCCCACAGGCCTCGACCGCCCAGTCCGCATGGCCTTCCAAAAAGAGAGTCATTGCCCACTGACTCATGAGGGCAGGTGAGCAGCATGAGCTGCAGGATCAGAGCACTGCTGTGGTTGTTTGTGGGCCTCCTGCTGGGGCCTGACAATGCCAACTGGTTATGTTGGCCCTGTCTGAGGCACTTGTGTGGGGGCTGCCATAAATGTGAAATGGCTCAAGACACTTTCCTAATTTGGAAGAGCCACTTCGTTCCCACACCTTTTCAGGCGTCTGATGTACCAGAAATGACTTACACAAGTGCAGTATGTGTGGGCAGGTGTCCTAGTTAAACATATTATGGTGTAGGCATTGTTATGGACATATTTGCAAGCTTCTTCAATGGGCATGACAGGTGTACTTTCACTCTCTTCTATAGGATTTGCTGCTCACATTTCATGATAGCTTGATCTGCTTTTGGTTAAGATCAGCTGTTAGGTCTCTCTCTACACACACACACACACACGCATGCATGTACATACAGCAGTTTTTGAACTGCTGCCTCTTAAGCATCGGTAATTTCCATCACAGCACTTTTATTCAGTGCGTTTGCCCTCCCACACATGGTTCTAATCAAGATGTTTATTTTGCAGAGATACTATAATTTTCTCATGTATTAGTTTCAAAATGTGACTTGAGTGAGTTGTCAGTCCCCTTCATAGGTTCATTGGAGTTCAGGGTTCTTTACTTTTTCATAACTTTATAGTTTCTTCCAAGAGCTTCAGGCCACTGTGCATACATGTAGAGGTTTAGCTAAGGCCATATAAATAAATATATGAAGCTGCTAGGGACTGAGTTAAGTCATTGATCTGACTAGCTCAGTATTGTTTAGTGTCTACACTGAGTGACAGCAGCTCTTCAAGGCTTCCAATGGAACCCTTTTCCAGCCACACCTGGAGATGCTGGGGATCAAACCTGGACCTGGAACCTTCTGTATGCGAAGCATATGCTGTACTACTGAGCTACAGATTGCTTGTTTCCTCACCCATGTTCACCTGGTCAACCTGCACACTTCTAAATGAAGTGTTATAGGCGTCCTAAGTCTCTTGTGCTTTCTGCTGCTCCAAAGCTTGGAATACAGTTTACCCAGCAAAAGATTATGTGAAACTCCCACTGATTGGGGAAGGAGGAGTTCAAAACATGATTTCCATTGTGAAGTCATTACAAATTGAGTCCTCAGATGATGTGGGCATGGTGGACCAACAGATTTCGACATATGTCAAGATCATGATTTATTGTATCCTGGAAAACCTTCCCCCAGAAGCAGACAGAACTAGGATTTGGTGAGACACAATCTCAACTCACACGTTCTTGAAAAAATATTGGTGTCACCATGTAAAAAGCTGTTGCATGAATAGTCCATAGGGTAGTAGAATTCCGTGAAACTGATACCCAATAAATTGAGCCCATTCAAATGGAACACACCACATTTGATACAATAGCTCAAGTTTCTTTTTGCTTCAGATGGTCTTGTCAAGTGTTTAGGCCATTTAACGACACTTCTTTTGAGGTTCAGGGCTTGGATTAGAGGAGGAATCTTGGAATATAAGGAACTCTGAAAGTGGTGGAGACTCTCCTCTTGGATGAAAACTCAGGAAGCAGTTGTTGGGGTAACAACATCCTTGGATAACAATTCCTCTCCAGATACCTCTTCTATTCCTAGCATGCTACCTTCACTACTATGCCAATCCCAGAAGCAGTAGCAGGCACATCAGACGAGGTACTATCAGCATTGCTGGAGCACATTGCTCAGAAGCAGAGCACCTCCCTGTTAACAGGGAGCAGAACTCTTCCAGGGGGTTACTGTCAAGAACACAGAGATCTTTGTGGCAGTACATAATGGGTTTCTGATCAGAAGTGCAGTAACATTCTAGGTTGTTTATCCTGTGCCTTTGTGCTAGTCCGTCCAGAATGCTCAGTGCTATCTTAGAAAATTGGTCCAACACTGTTGCCTACCAGTGAACTACTGAAGCCACCTGGTGATGGAACTTCAAGGCCAAAGCCTGCAGAGGAGTCACTGATTATGGCGGGGAAGGGCTGCAGGGAGTTCTTGAACACTCCTAAAGCTTGTAGATTCATTTCTCATGATGGTACATTCAGAGGCGCTCTTACCTTGGACTTCGGGGTCTAGGGCCTCCTTAGCCCCAGCCCCACCCCCAATCCTCTTTAGTCTGTCCCGAGTGGTGTGGTCACCCGGCGGAGCGTTGATGCTTAATTAGCAGGGGAGGGGGCCCTTCAAGGCCTTTAGGTCCAGGCTCCAAAATTATCTAGGTGCATCTCTGGGTACTTTGGTTCTTCCCAGTAAAAATGAACTATAAATCTACTGAGATGAAGCTGCTGACTGAGTATGGCCTTATAATTCCTTTATAATCACACAAGCAAAAGAAACTAGTACCACTTACACTGGCAGGATTGGCTTTATCTGTTTTTAAAATAGTCTTTGAAGCATCTATATCTATATATTTCTCTTAGGCGTACCCGTTGCTAATCCCATGTGTGGCAGCTCTTGTGAGAGTTCACTAGCAGCTGACCAGATAGCAATGGGCACGGGAGAGAGGGAAGAAAATGGCAGTGGCAGCGGCAGCTAGGCTGGTGGCGGGCGGGATATGGTGGTGGGCAGGCGGCTGGTGGGCGGGCAGAGAAAATGGTGGGTGTACGGGAGTGGCTGGGAAGAAAACAGTGGCCGGCTGGTGGGTGGGGAAGTGGTGGGGGTGAATGAGAGGCCCACCTGCTGGACCAAACAAAGGATGGCCTGCACTGGGGCCAAATGTGAAATGAGGAAAGCACGGCGCAGCCTCCCTCTCCGGTCCCAGGTTGGCCTGCACTGGAGAACTGCCAAGCAGGTGGTGGAGAGGGCAGCGCAGCCTCCCTCTCTGGGCCCGCCTGCCGGCCAAATGGCAAGCCAGCAAGCGGGTGGGTCGGGGAGAAAGCGGGGGTGGGGGGAGAAAGTGGGAGAACTAGAGGCACAGATGCTCTGCTCCCGGTTTAGCTAGTTTACATATATTATTTCTTCAGACATCAACAAAGAGCAGAGCCATCAGCCTGGGAGCTATCCAAATGCACGTATCCAATATTTTTTGATGGAATGAATCCTGTGTGCTTTTTAGAGGTGCAATATTCTGTATGGAAGAGTCATTTCCAAGCTTGGTCAGAGGCGCACTAACCCCCAGACCTCGGGAACCCGGTCCGATCCTCCAAGGTTCGGGGTAGCCTCCAAACAGCTGGGGCCAAGGAACTCCGGCAGCCACCCTACGCCTGCCCGCCCGCCCGCCTGCCAAAGCTCTGCTTTTTTTAAAAAAAAAAAAAACTCTTACTGTGGCTGAGGGGTGGCTGGGGGAGGGGGCGGAGCAGTCCTTCTCCCTTCTCCCTTCTCCCCCAGCGGCAGTGGGGTGGGATGGGCTTGCGACGATCTCCTCTGCGCAGGCGTGCCTTGCATTTGCTTAAAGATGCTTGCCCGAACAGACAGGCAATTTGCTCCTGCTCACACCCCACTACCACCCGGGGGGGGGGAGAAGGACTGCTCTGCTCCCCCCCACACACACACACAGCCATCCCTTGGCTGTGGTAAGAGTAAAAAAAAAAAGCAGAGCTTTGGTGAAGCAGGCACCCCCCAAGGAGGTTTGGAAGTGGCTTCATGGGGGGCGGGGGGATCCAGGCACCCAAATTACCTTGGTGCACCCCTGAGCTTGATCTTGTGCAATTCAAATCGAAACTAAGAGTACTGCCTGGTTTGGGTATCTGTTGAAAAGAAGACCCAGCTTGCTTATCCAAATAGACTGGGCAACATTCAAAACCCTTGGACACACAACCATGACGATATACAAAACTGATACCTCTACATGTGCCAAAATTTACATAGTATGATTTACATTTAAAACAAAAAACAAAAACCACCCTGTACAAATCGATAGCTTAGATTTTTAGGAAAAGAAGTCCCAATCCCAGCTGGGATTTCTGCATCTTATATAACAAGCATGAGGAGTGGCATGCCCCATTGGTCACATCTGGACTCCTCTGCTTTTCTCGTTCTCTCATAGGCCAATTTATTTGGCTCAGATCTGCCTTTGGTTGGATGCTGGCCCCATCCCTGTGGGCTGTTCATGGTCAGTCTTTCCATGAGGCAGGGCATGGTTGCCTCAGGCAGCAAGAAGCCCTGTGCTGCTCTGGCCATATGAGCCACTCTTTGCCAAGTGGTGGCAAGAGTTGCTCCTCTCCTTTCTGACCTCCTCCTCTTTCCTGTTACTACCTCCTCCTTCATTTTCCACTGGGCTGATAGTGGATGAAATTGGAAATGCAGAAAGGGCATTTCCTACACACACACACACACACACACACACACACACAGCGCCTCCATGTTAGTCAATGGGACAGAATGTTCATGAGCTCAGAGGTTAACAGTTAACAGATAAACAGTATGTGAAATGAAATGTTGTGGTGAGGAGGACTTGAATAAAAAGAGTGAGAAATTTATTAGCTTGAAGAATACTCCCTCAAGACGGTCACAATCCCTTCTATGTCTGAGGGGAAACTCTTTTGTTTTCTTACCAGACATTTCACAGTTTTGTGTGAAAATGAAAACACAGCTTTGTGTTCCTGAGGGGGGGAATTCTGAAAAGGCCTGGGATTGAAAAGGCCATTATTGGTTGTGTTATTAACTTTTATAGATTTTATTTTTGTTTTTAATATGTTGTGAACTGCCTTGGGATTTATTATGAAAGGAGATATATACATTTAGCAATTTTTTTTTAAAGCCCAGCCATTTTGAGGGATTTCAAACTGGCCCCTATCTTTTTAATGGTAGCTCTGCTGTAAGCGCACAGCCAACGTGCATACGTGTCAGCTATTTGTGACACGTGTCACTTCCTTAGCAACAGAAATGGCACCTAGCAATGCCAGTAGCCTCACACGCCAATAGAAGTCTCTTTACATTAAATATTATCAAGGCCTATATGGACACATTGTAACGCAGGCCTATTCCCCCGCAACCATTTACATTTAAACATCAGCAATACCCTTATAAAACCTATAAAGAAGGTGAATTCTTCAGACTGTTGTAAAATAGGGTAGTCAGCTTCACATTTGATGCTCAACCACACTCAGCAATATAAGGGCTGGTTAAATGCTGGGGCCCAAGCATTCTAGGAGGCTCACCACAGACATCTGTCCTGGCCCTGGGGCTACCATATTTTCAACTTCAAAAATAAGGACACCCTTTCTACTGCCTTGCCTAGTGGGATGGGGGCTTACAAGTAGAGGCCAGGTCTTCCAATCAACTTGGGTGGGTCATCAGTGGCAGTAGACCTTGTTGGAGATGGAGTTCTAGTGCACTGACCTTTTGCACCAACTATCCTAATGGTCAGTAGAGGCATTGGGAGCAGAGGTAGTTAGTGAGGGTCTCCTTACCTGTCCCTGCTCACCTCTGCTCTATGACCCCTGCCTTGACTCCTCAGGTACTTTCTGCAGTGAGTCAGTCCTCTTCCTTTCCTCCTAGAGAGAAGATGGAAACATCTCTCTCCCCCTATCTATTCATTATGTAGCTGATAGATGGAATTAGGTCTTTCCTATCTCAAATGTACTTCACCAATAAATCAATTTAGTTTAGACTCTACAGTGATCTCCATGTGTGTTCCTTAAATAGCTGCAACAACTAAACTCCACACCAGGGGCGTAGCAAGGTTGTAGTTAGGGATGTGCACAAAAACGGTTTGCCTGGTATGCTCTGGATGCATAAACAACAGGTTTCCAGTGATCACCATATTTCTGTAGCAATGCTGCTCCAAGGCCATGCTGAGAAGCATCTGTTGACAACTTGATGTGCCTTTTGTTGTCATAAAACTGCAGAACTGGTGATGTCTTTAGTAGACGTTTTAGAAGAGGTTTCTCAAATTCAGTTCTGTGATTGGCATCCCATGTCCACTGAGCATTTTTACACAATAGGTTCCTGAGATTAATTGTATGATCAGATAAATTAGGAACAGAGCCAAAGGAACATTCCTGGGTGCATGAATGACAAGAAGATAAGGCTTAGTCAGCTCAATTTTACAATCTGTTAAGATTGTAAATGCCCATAAGATAAGATTGTAAATGCCCATTGTAAATGCCCATAATGCCCATGCCCATAAAGACATCTTGAAAGTGGTCCTCAGTGTTCATGAAGGCTTGGAGGCGGGTCTCACAATCAGTGAGACCAGCTTTGTCTGGGTTTGCGGGGAGAGCAGGCTAAGCCCGCTCTCCCTGTAGATGATTGGGCAGACCTGCCTGGGCAGCTGGATCATCCGCCCACACAACTGCTGGCTCCGTGACGAAGCTGGCAGGGCTGAGGAGTTCAGGGGCTGCGCACCCCCGGAAGCTCCAGTATGCCCTGCGCAAGCGGTCTACTGGACAGACCCCCGAGCCAGGAGGATGCTTTTCAGCCTCCCACGGGGGTCTACTCAGGAGTAGCCACACCGCAGCGCCTCACTGTGGCTACTCACAATCCCAAAAACCGGGTTTGCAGAGCACTCGCTCTGCAAACCCCGTTTAAGGGGCGGGCTACTTGAGCGGGTTACCCGCTCAGGAACCACGGGGCTCACAGCCGAGCCCGGTGGTTCCCACGGTGGGACAAAGTCGGGCTAGCAGAGGCCAGCCCGATCGTGTGAATAGCCTCTTGGTCTTCCACATGATATAACCTTTCAATAAGACCACGTGTCTTCCAAGTTTTAAGTATATCAAGATAAGTATCCCAAACACACTACAATAGCCTCATTGTGTTACCTTTACCACGACATCTAGTTCACAGACTTCCAGAGTGGGAAGAAGCTCCCCACCGTAAGTCATGAATTGAACCTGTTTGTATTCCATATGACTTGGCTTTTCCTCTAGGCCTCTCACAGTAACCTCCGATATCACATTCACTTGAGCGCCTAATTCTAGCTTGTATGTAACAAAAGTCCCATTAGTTTATTGTCCAATCACTGGAAGCTGTTGTGTTTTGCAAACTTCCCACATAAAAGGTCTCCACTAGGGATGTGCACAGAACCGCGTGGGGGAGGCTGGAAGGCAGAAAGGGTGATGCTTTAAGAGTGGGGGAGGGCACTTACCCCGCCCGCCGCTTTCCGCCCACCAGTGTCCATTTTTGTCAAAGCCCATTGGGGTGGCAGTGTACCTCCCCACCACCCCGTTGCCCCTGTTGTCCAGATATAACCGGAAGTATCTGACGTACCTTCGTGGGGGCGCACACATCGCACCCGCCCACGCGCACATTGGGTGCGGGTGGGCGTCGGCCATGCCGTGCCCATGCCCACGCTGACACGTACAAGCACATTGGAGATTTCCGGTTATATTCTGACAATTGGGTGGCAGGGAGGTATGCTGCCGCCACAATGGACTTTGACAAAAACAGATGCCAGCAGGGGAAACGCGGTGGGAAGGGTAACTACGCCCTCCCACGCCCCTAAAGTTAGACACACACACACACCCGCCGTCGAACTGGCAGAACCGCCGGTTCTTTGAACCAGTTTGGAGGCCCGAAAAGGGCCTCCAGATCGGTCCCATGCACATCCCTAGTCTCCACTATGCTAATGTTGGTCTTCTCTTTACAAAGGAGCACTGGCGCTTTCTCCGCTTTGCAGATTACTGATACTTTGTTTTTTTCTTTTTCTTTCCCAGACACAGCTTGACTGGGAGTGAGGGGGGGGGGGGACATTCCTAGTCATTTGATATCTCTCAAATAGAGTTGCCAACTGTCCCTCTTTGCGCGGGATGTCCCTATTTCCTGCGGGAAAATGCTTGTCCCTCTAGGGACTCAATTTCTCCCACTTTTTGACTTCTTTTCTTTTTCTTTTTCTTTTTCTTTTTGGAAAAACCTTTAAAGCTGCTGCTCTGCGGTGGCGGCAGAGCAGGATAGCGCCGAGAACTCCGCCCGCCTCCCAAACGATGACAGGAGAAGTCGGGAGCAGGGCAGGCGTGCTGGAGGCAATCCAAGTCCCGCCCCTAGGTGGCCCCAGCCCTCGCTGCCCTCCCCGCCTCCCCAGTGCCATGTTCCTGTTTTGTCCAGTGCAATGTTGGCAACCCTACTCTCAAATGCCTCATATAGTTAAGGGGTGCAATACTCCTGAAATCTTTTGTAATACCGTCTTTTTAGTAACTTGCTGTTCTTCACTCTGGTGGAAACAGTTAAATAAATAAATCTAAGGCCTCAGTCCCAGCAGTATTAAAAAATATAGCTCCCTTTTTGCTCATCCTCTTCCTGAGCAGCTCCATTTCCCTCAGAAAGAGGTCAAATTCTTGTTTGAATCTTTCTCAGTTTTTTTCTGCTGCCTTCCTGGAAAGAGTGAGGGGTGCTGGAGTTCTGAGCTGGTCCTACTTCCTTTGTTCTGTGTCCTGGTGTCTGCTGTACAGATATTCCAGCTGGCAATCAACCAGCCATCCCTGGTACCATGTGATATGCTGGTATGAATAACTTCCAGTTTCTCACTTATGAAATAATTTTTTAATAATTTTTTAAAAACTATTTACATAGTTAAAGAGTCCATGTTATACTTAGAGAGAAATATGAGGTCAGCACTATTTGTCAGCTTAGCTCGAACTGAGGGGATGCAGAGGCACTTGGCAATAATCTTTCAAGTCCAACCCTTTTAAAAAGATAGTATCCTCACACTGGCCACTGGCTTGAAGGGGGCCAGGTCTGCCAGCTGAATGGGCCAATATTGGACAAATTACCTTTTCTCAATGGCATTTAGCTTTCTCATAGAGATGGAGATATGTCTGGGGAAAGGAGGATGTATGCTAGCCTAAAAATTACTGTCTACTGGCTGGATGGGCTGCTTTCCTGTAACTTGGCAGTAGAGGGAGGAATTGTTATCGAGATAGCCTGTTTGGGAGCTCCTAGGAGCACCCCTACATCTGGTTTGGAGCTATAGGCTTGTAGTTTCCATTTTTTGCCTTTCAGAACTCATGGGTTCATGGGCTTACCATATGGTTCACATGAGTTAACTCATGAAGTATGTCACTTGTCACATAGCCTGTGGAAAGATGGCTCTAGGTCAGGTTGGCACATCAGATCAGTTCAAGCTTATTACCTATGCAGGAAGATGAGATAAGAGGTAATAGGTCATCTCCTCTCCCAACAAATGTGTTAATGCCTGGCTCAGGGAGCAGGAAGCTAACTTGTTAAAACATTCTTAGTCACTCCCAAGGTTTTCGGAAAAACATAAGATAAGCACTGATGTACCCATTTCCTTTTGCCCCACAGAGGTTCCTCAGACCTATTTACCTATTGTGCTGACAGAGCGCACCCAGCAAATCTGAACAGGACAAAAATGTATTATTTGGTTTATCCCTATTGTCCCCCTTTTCAGCAGAAAGGTGTGGTTAGCATTCCATCTCTGAACGAGAGACACTGTCTTTTTCTAGTCAAGATACAATCAAGCAGTGTGTCTCTTCCATGGATACACCAGTTGTGTTCGTGTATTTGGGCATTGACTACTCCATCTTGCTTTGCCTGGACTTTCGCTCCTGTCCCGCTTGTCGTCTCCAGATCGGCCCTTTTCCCAAGCCCAACCAGCACAGCACTCTTGGCTGCGAGATACTGGTCTTCTGAGATCAGGTCCTCTTGGGATTTTGCCTGGTTTTTGGACTCTCGCTTGGCCCTTGGATCCCCGTTCCTGCCTTTTGCCTTCCTGCCTGTCCAAGAGATCCCTTGGCATTGGCTGAGCTACAAGGGTCCATTCACCCCACCAGATGGACTTAGGTATAACTAATCTCTGTCCTCAAGCCTCTCACTTCCCACCTTTCTTGCTCTCTCTAAAATCCAAAACTGTTCTCTAAGACCGTTTCTCTGGTCAGCCTTGAGTGAACTTAATTTGGATCTCAAGCTAAAAAGCCTCTCCGTGAGCTTCACTTAGTTTTATTGGTTTGTTGGTCTTGTTAGTTTTGTCTGTTAATCAATATTTCATTTCTTGCACCCCCAAACGGTAAAATAAACCTGATACTATTTTTGAATGTCAAACTCTCAGTCAGTTCTTTCCAAAACCGAAGCGTTGCACAAATTTATTCTGAGGTGGACTGTTCCTTTCAAGCTTGCTAGTTCCCCACACAAGCCCAAAAGTAGTCAGGGGTGTTTGCCAATTCCCCAGGAGCAGTACCATTAACAGAATGAGTAGAAGAAGCTGCAGCTGCCTCCTCTCCATCTGTATTGAGGAATTTTGATTTGTATGCACATTCTCTAGATGTGAGCTGGCTACCTTTCTGGGTATCCATGCCAAAGCATTAATCCCTTCTGTAGAGTTCTGATGAGGCATACACAGGAGAACCCCATTATCTGCGGTGGTTCCGTTCCAGCGGAGGGGGGAACAGATAGTGAAACCATGGATAATGGGGCACTAAGGCAATGGGAATTGTGGGGTTAGGTTCCTGAGGCAGCGGGACAAAAGGGCAAAAACAGGGCAAACGGGCAAAAGTGGGACAAAAGGGTGAAAATGGGTTTGAGCTTTTGCCCTTTTGTCCCCAAACTGGAAAACACAAGATGCCTTCCATGTTATGCACATTCCTATCCTGTTTTATGGTGAAGAAAACCAGTGGGAGAGTGGTCACAATGGACTCTTCACGTTGGTACAAATCATCTCAATTTGTAATCTATGAGGTACATGTCTTTCCTTCCCCTTGTGCTTCAAGCAAGCCACTGTCTGTGTCTGGTGTTTTTTTCCCTTTAAATTAAGCTGCTCATATGTGTCTTTTAAATACATACTAGCTGACCCGCACAGAGCATCTGTGCGCTCTTTGGGGCCGGCTGTTCCCCCACCATCCTGTCCCACTCTCTCTTGCCCCCTCCCTCCTGCCCCTCTCCCCTCTCTTGCCCCCTCTCTTTCCCCCTCTCCCCTGCCCCACACTCACCACAGGCTGCCCCACTCACTTCCCTGCCCCCTTGCCCTCTCGCTGGCTCTCCTCCACTCCCCCCGCCTGTGTCTGGCTGTCGGTGGCCAAGCTGAGCCGCCACCACCGCCTCCTCCTCATGCGGGATGGGACAGCCTTGGCCAGGCCAGGCCATCCCGCCTCTGCTGCCACCTCCAAGCGGCCAGCTGAGGCCGCCGCTGACTCCTTATCCGGGACTCTGCCGCCGCCTCCTTACTCGGGACAGCCTGGCCGTCCTGCCGCTGCCACGGCCTCCTCCTCCTCACCCAGGGCGGCCTGGCCAGGCCAGGCCATCCCACTGCCACCTCCTCTGGCCGTTTTGTGGCCCGCTGCCGCAGCACCACCACCACCTCCATTTTTTCTTCCCCCTCAACTCTCAACTCTCACCCGGCTGGAACTCTCGCACTGTGTCGCCAGAGTTCCGCCGCCAAATTGAGGACACGCATCGGCTAAGAGAATTAAATATATAGATACATTCATACTTCATGCTACAAAGAAATTACAAACACTTCAAAAACAGTTGCAAAGCTTTTTGGGGCATGGTATGTTGGTGATGGCTGTGCCACTAGCCAATAAGCACAACATCTGACTTTTCCCCAATATCTGGAAACTTCCCCCCTCCAAGAGCTTAATCCAGATCAGACAAATATATATGTGGTTTGGGGACATGAGAGTTTATTCCGGAGGCCAAACTACACAAGCATGCAGACGCGTGCTCTAGAGGCCTGCTTGAGAACAAACCTCTCTCTCTCTCTCTCCCTCTCTCTCTCATTCTTTTTCTTTTGCAAAAACAGCCACAAGACACCAGATGGGTGCCTAGGGAAGGAAGGATCACTCAGTGATCTGTTTCAGGGACAAACTGCCACTTCAAGAGGGGCAAATGTTGGTGGGGACATGGGTCATGAGGAAAGAGTGGTCCTCAGTCCTGACTGGGTTCACCTTGCCATGCACTGTTTTTGCCCCCCAAAAGAGGCACTTTAATGCCTCTAGAGCAGGAGTTCTCAGCCTTGTTCTGGTGTTGTTCTCAGTCTCTGTCCCCAGATGTTGGTGAGGCTACAACTTCCATTATCTCCAGCCATTGTGGCTGGGGATGAAGGGAGTTGTAGTCACAACATCTGGGCACTGAAGATTGGGAACCCCTGCCCTAGAGCATGTATTTTCTGTGTTAATGTAGTTTTGTCCTCAAACTACCCCCACCACCACACTTAAAATGTGATGTCTGTCATCTCTCTTAAAGGTAAACTGTGCCGTCAAGTCGAGGTCAACTCCTGGCGACCACAGAGTCCCGTGGCTGTCTTTGGTAGAATACAGGAGGGGTTGACCATTGCCATCTCCTGTGCAGTAGGAGATGATGCCTTTCAACATCTTCCTAGCCACATAAATTGACAGATAAACTGCAACATATGGGAGTGAGTTCACCTGCATTATAGATGTGGCCTCCTGCTGTCTCCTTTCACCTCTGAATGTCTGGAGTGGGCAGAATAATTCCTGTACAGAGTTTCTACAGTTGACTTCTACGTTTCCCCCCAAGCCATTTTGGTAATAGTGGCTGTATAACTATAGGATCATTACCAAACATCAGACAGCAACACCACCCACATAATCCACCCACATAACAAGCATTATTATCCTGATCAGCTTGGTGTAGTAGCATTAAGTAGAAATAACTTTGGTTGAAACAATATCAACTGGTTGCAAGTTTTAGAAAGCATAGCCTTGCTGTGGGGGAAATATATATTTTTTCTACTCCGTGGGTGCATAAAGGTCACTTAGGAAAAAAGACTGCTCAGAAGATCTTTAGATTTCCAGACAGTATCAGGAAAAGCATGTTTCCTAGTGTTAAAATGTTTGTCCATCTCTATTGTGCCTCATGAGCTTTAGGCTCATTATTGTACCTACAGACTTGGGATCCAGAAGGCTAAGAAAGATAGTCAACGCTCCATATGAAATCCCAGGTAAGCTACAAGACCAGTGCAGGTTCATGCAGGCAAAAAAAAGGATAGAGATTAGGCAAAATGAACACCTGTGAGGCAAGCTAGGGTCAAAGATGTGTAGTTTATTTTTGTTATATTTTTCTTTGCCGCAGAGGGAGAGATGAGACAGCATGTTGTACCTTATCTGTTTGGTTAGGACCAGCTGCTATTTGGTTCTTTCCCTCCAAGAATTGTTGGGGTGCATTTTGGTTCCCAAATTGTCTTGTTTTCTTCTTCCTCCCAGCCCTTTGTGTGGTGGCTGTTAGCTTATTGCTTGTGGGCAGGGCCTATGTTGTTTTTTTAAATCTGTTTACAGCACCTAAAAAATTCTAGGTGCTTTGTAAATAATCATCATAGGCTGGGAGAGTGACTGGCCTAAGGTCTGCTTGTGGCTGACCAGGGGATTTGACTGGGAGAGTGACTGGCTCAAGGTCACCTTTGTGGCTGACCAGGGGATTTGAACCTGAGCCTCTCCATGTGGAGTCCAACACTGTAGCCACTATATCACACTGGCTTTCTAGTAAAGTGGAGGAATCAACAGGAGGCAAGGCAAGCCAAGGAGGAAGTGAGAGGATATTTGTTGAAGATCAGTTAAGAAATTATCACGGTTGTCACAAGGCAAGTGAGGAGGGTGGGAACACCTTGCCTTTTCTTCTTACTCGCCCCATGGCCATGCTGTACTCACTTCCACTCATATTGTTACATCTTCCTTCCTTTAGAGTCTCTTCAGTTGCATCCAGGGTTGTGTGTATGGTGGAATTCCACAGGAGCACAGCACAGCACACGCACACACTCAGACACACACAAAAACACAGAGCTTCACTCACAGGATGTTGTGGAAGATGGAACATTCATCTTCATGAGCATCTCAGCTTTCTTTTTTAAAAAATACGTTTCTAGCTCTGATTGCTGTGAAGACATGCTTCAAAATAAATCTCAGAAGCCAAAACAGTGGTTAAAGAAGGTTTCCAGGAGTCAAAATCGGGCTTCTTGCCCTTCTCCATGACTAGCAAAACTGGAACAAATTTTGCAAAATGAGATAAGTGATACAAATTTGATTAGTTTCCATTGGATAATAGATGTAGGTTGAAGAACCAAGCTTTTCTTCATGCAGAATTTGGAGTACCTTGGCACTGGTACTCCATTTTAGGGTGTGCTGAAAAGCTCAGCATAAATACAGCCCTGAAGAGTTCTTCTTGGCTGAGTCACAATTTCTCTGGAAATCTGCTTGACCATACTTTCAAGGTCTCTTCTTCATGCTATGCAGCAACGGAAACTTGCATAATAAAGTCCTAAGGAAATCTGAATGAAGATGTCAGGCGGAACATTAAAATTTTCCAGGAAACAGGATGACATACAAATTGTGGCTTCTATCTGGAGGTATGTTTGTGAAGTGCATCCAAGCACTTTCTCAGAGTCACCACCTGAGCTCCAGAGAGGGGAAGCATTAGGGGAAATGCATGTAATTTCCCATTTTAAAACGTTAAACCAAAAGTAGCCTCAAGTGGCTGTAAGTGGGAAAACAGTGCAGGAGGGTCTGCTTAACACTTTACACTCCAACTCAAAATGTCTCCAAATCACAAGCTCTTTTTTTTTCCTAGTGCAGAAAATGATAAAGTGGAGGAAAGGATATAGGGGTGCACAACTCAAATACCCTGGTGGGCCGGAACCAAGCATTATTTGGTATGCAGGGGCTGGAGTAAATTTTCAGCACATTAATGATTACATTAAAAATATTTTAAAAATCAATGAAAAGAGAAAAGAGAAGGCTCCTAGCAACCTTTCCTCTTCCCTATCTCCCATGCACTTTCAAATCTTGCAAAGGTCAGTTTTGAAAGAAGGTTGAACCCACAAGATCTATGGGGCAAGGCGGCATTTTACACCTCACCTCAGGCACCACAGTACTTGGGGGCCTCCTGGAGCCAGCAAAAAAGTCCCTGCGGGCAGGATCTGGCTCACGGACCTCATGTTGTGCAGACCTGAGAGACTCTATAAGGCTGTTCTCATGAGCAGCCTAACCCAGGCTAGGTCAGCCCAGCCTGGGTTAGGCTGCTTGTATGCAACACTGGGGTCTTCATGGATCCCAGAGCGGCCCACCCACCTAAACCCACTTTGAAACCCAGCCTTTAGCCAGGGGCGAGTGTGCCCTTAACCCCGGTGCCAGGATCGTGCGTGCTTTTGGGCTGCTTGAACTTGGAGCACGTAGAGCGCTGTCCCACGGCGGTATCCTCTACTGCACCATGTTCATCACGTGGTGCATTGTGGGATATCCGGAGGCCAGGACATGTCATCCTGGCCTCCGGAGATCCACGCTGCATACAGCAGTGCAGATCATATGGGCACACGGTTTGCGCACGGATGACAAGCACAGCGATCGTCTCAGGGGAAGGTTGGTTGAATCCTGCCTTCCCCAGGCTCTCACCCGCCCTCCCCGCCCTAGTATTGGTTGTGAGAATGACCTTGATGTTTCTTAGAACTAGCTGCTTACATCATCAATCTGTATTGCAGAAATGTCCAGTAATGTTGTTTTCTATTGCATTGTCTGGTTATCAGTCCATGTCAGAAGAAAATGCACAGCCTGCCAAGAACAAATTGTGATGCTCGGCTTTCAGTTCACTCATCTACATGATTCAGAGCATGGTGCTGTTATTACGTATCACGTCTCCCATGTATAGTGTGGGTGGGAAGTTAAATGAAGCACTATGAATCTTATGAGACGATAGAAGTGAACTGATATCTGGAGCAGCGCTGAAATTATAGCATAATTTTATGGGCTAGCCAGATAGCTGCATGAAGCTGGCTGTCTGGACATTACATTTCATCCATGGAGTGGTATCCATTGTTGTTATAACCTGTGCCAATGTGCACTCATTGAGGCTGTTCTCATGCGCAGCCTAACCCAGGCTATGGAAGCCCAGCCTGGCTTAGGCTGTGCATGTCGACCACCATGATCAGGCCCAATCCTGGGGAGGCAATGCCACCTAGCCCAGCTTTTAGCCAGGGTTAAAGGCGCCAGTGCACCGTTAACCTCGGCTTCCTGATCATGTGTGAACTCAGGCTGCTTCCAGCCTGGGCATACACAGAGATGAGTACCTAGAGCGCCTGTCTCCTGGGGGAATTCCTTAATGCACTGCATCTGCGCTTGGCTCACAGTGCATCATGGAATACCCGGAGGCTGGGACGTGTCGTCCCGGCTGCTGGAGCTGCACATTGCTTCGCAAAGCGCTGCTCACTTGGGAGCACAGTCCATGCTCCCAGCAACATACTGTATGTGTGCTCGTCTGGGGAGGAAGGTAAGATTTGTGCAGCCTCCCCACCCCACCCCGCCCCCTTTCCTGCCCGCCTGGTTGTGTGAATAGCCCTATTGTCTTGAACTATTTGTCCCTAGAGTATAATTGGCCACGTTCTGCCATTCAGAAGCCCTCTTCAGACGTCATGTAACCGTGTACACCAAGGTTTCTTAACCTTGGGCCCCCAGATGTTGATGGACTACAACTCCCATCATCCCCAGCCATGTCCATTGTGGCTGGGGATGATGGGAGTTGTAGTCCATCAACATCTGGGGGCCTGAGTTTAAGAAACCCTGGTGTACACTGTACATGTTTACAGTACCCACAGGAGTGCACCAGTGAACCCTGCACCCCATGCTGACATGCTCCAGAGCGCCCTGCAAAAGTGCTGGTACTGGCTTTACAAGTTTATTAACAGAGTTGTGTACAGTGGAAGAAGGGTGTGTGCTGCAGCAGTGGGAATGATTTCTCCCTTAATGCTATCCTGTGGTACTACCCTGATCAATCCACATTTGTGGTTTGATAACTATACAAATGCCAGGGGATACATTATTAATTTCCTGTCTAAATCCACGTTGTCCCATAGAACTAAAATAAGTTTGAAATGAATTAGTCCAACTCAGAAGCAGTTTTGGGTCTAGCTGCTCTCGTTCAATCTCATTCATCCAGGACATAAGAAAGAAGCAATTTTTCAATGGAGGTGCATTGCTGAGGGAGGGAGGGAGGAAATGGTTATGTGAATAAGTATTCGTCATTTCTTTTTCTTTTTACATTTTAAATGAATTCCCAATTCTCCAGGCATAGTGTATGTGAATGAATGACTCATTATGGTTCATGAGTCACATCAAGATGTTTGTATGTCTGTTTCAGTGACACTGGTTAAGCTACTGGGAGCTGGTTTAGGCTTTTCCTAGGAACTGCTTGAAGTATTACAGTAAACTGTTACAGTGGGTATAGGAAAGAATCACCCCCTTTGATAGACCTTAAATTCTGGTTCCCTTACATCCTGAAATGAAAACACAAAGAAAATTCCCTTCACCAGCTGTACTTATCCAATGCAACCTATAACATCCAACTGAAAAACATCACAATTACAGTCCAGAAAAAGTGTCAGAAATAAAAAACAAGAATTACTGAGATTGAAAAAGGATCACCCCCCGCCCAATGTCAATATTTTGTTGAACCACCTTTTGCTTTAATAACAGCCTTGAGTCTGTTGGGACACTTCTCTATCAACCTTGCACATCTAGACGGAGCAATATTTGCCCACTCCTCCATACAGAACTGTTCAAGTTCGGTCACATTGGATGGTAGGTGTTGGTGGACTGCTATCTTCAAATCTCTCCACAGATTTCCTATGGGATTTAGGTCTGGGCTCTGACTGGGCCACATGAGGACGTTCACTTTTTTCTCCTTCAGCCACTGTGTGGTCAGTTTTGCTGTGTGCTTCGGATCATTGTCATGTTGAAAGGTGAATCTTCTGCCCATCCTCAACTGTCTGGCAGAGGGTAGCAGGTTTTCTTCCAGAATCTGACGGTATTTTGCCCCATCCATTTTTCCTTCTACCCTAACGAGAGCCCCAGTCCCTGAGGCAGAGAAACACCCCCACAACAGGATGCTGCCACCTCCATGCTTCACTGTAGGTATGGTGTGTTGTGGATGGTGAGCTGCGTTGGATTTACGCCAGGTGTACTGTTTGGTGTTGAGGCCAAATAGTTCAATCTTGGTCTCATCTGACCATAAGACCTTTTTCCATTTGGCATCAGAATCTTCAAGGTGCCTTCTGGCAAAGCTCAAACAAGCTTTAATGTGGCCTTTCTTGAGAAGTGGCTTTCTCCTTGCGACCCTCCCGAACAAGCCACATCTGTGGAGCGCTCGTGAAATTGTTGTCACATGCACAGAACAACCACTCTTTGCCATGAAGTCCTTTAACTCCTTCAGAGTGGCCATTACCAGTTACCAGTGGCCATTACCATTACCAGTGGCCATTACCAGTCTCTTACCAGTTTCCTCCTTGCTCTTCCATCCAGTTTGGAGGGCCAACCGGATCCAGGGAGGATAGCAGTCCACCAACACCTACCATCCAATGTGACCGAACTTGAACAGTTCTGTATGGAGGAGTGGGCAAATATTGCTCCGTCTAGATGTGCAAGGTTGATAGAGAAGTATCCCAACAGACTCAAGGCTGTTATTAAAGCAAAAGGTGATGTTTTTCAGTTGGATGTTATAGGTTTCATTGGATAAGTACAGCTGGTGAAGGGAATTTTCTTTTGTGTTTTCATTTCAGGATGTAAGGGAACCAGAATTTAAGGTCTATCAAAGGGGGTGATTCTTTCCTATACCCACTGTAAACTTGTTTGATGAGATACCATGGTAGGAAAGAAAAGAGGAACATGGCAATGGGCAACAGCCATGCAGTATGGCCTCCAGTCCTCTGGAAAGCTTCACACTGCCTATTTTGTCTCCTGCATCTCCTCATTGTGCACCTCAGTGGCACATTATATAAGTGAAAATCAGTGGCTTTCAGACTACGTTTGGGGGGAACCTGGGGTTTGGAGTTCCTTAATTAGAAGATCACTGAAGTCTTAAGAAGGTCCCCTAAAAGACAGCATGCCTACCTTCCCCTGCAATGTACAGAGGGAGGGGAGAGTTGGTGCTTCTGGGGCACACTCTCAACACATGAGAGAATGGTGAGACCCAACAGAACTGGCCGGCACTTCCTTTTCATGTGCTGCAATACAAGGGGTCTCCATAGCAGAACTGTGGGGGTTTGTTGGCACACGACTAGATGTTGAAAGGTTCTACAATGAAGGTAGAACGTTTGAAAAATATTCATTATTATCTGAGAGGGAGTATTTCCTTGGGCTTACAACAAATATTAAAATGGTGCCCTTGTCATAAAAGCCTGAACCGTAAGGACTGAGCAACCCTCCTAGCCTGTGGTGTTGTTGCTTGTCAAGCTGTGATGGGTCCTCTTTTTCTCACACAATTCACACAGCCATGCCAGCTAGCCACCCTGTCCTCAACTTCTCCCCCTTGCCTTTGACGCCATTGGTGTATCTTGCACTTAGAGCTTCATACCTCATATCAGGACATTGGTGTCCTCATATAAGCCCTATCCCAGTGTCAGCAGGATCACCAGTTTTCTGTAGTGTTACTCACCCATGGCTCCTTATGGTAAGCCTTTTCATTCTTCCTTTCCACTCTGTCTGTACCAGCAAAACAGCCTAAGTGAGCACAAGTGATGGGACCCCTGCAGTGGCAGCACTGCAGTGGCATCACAACAGCACCAGAGATTCTGGAAATCCCTCCTGAAGGAGGCTTGCCTGGCCCAATCACTGATTCCCTTTAGGCAAGCTGGGAAAACCCTGGCTGTTTCAAAAAGCCTCTTTTGGTGGTCATGCTGCTGTTTTACTGTTTTTGTGTACTTGGGGGGCTGCTTTTCTATGTGTTCTATGTGACTTTTATTTATGTATTATTATTCTTGTTTTAACTCACTTGCAATCTGCCAGATCAAAATATGGAATATTAAATAAAATTACTTGTACTACTACAACAATAATAAAGCAGGGGCACCAGAAAGCACAGCAACAAACAAACAAACAAACAAACAAACAAAAGCTCTTTCCATCTAGGGCTGCCAGATCACATGCGAGCCAGCCTCCTTGTCCCTTTAAATCTTCTGAGGCAGCAGGAGGCCCACCATGTCCCACCACGGGTCCTCTCCAGAGGCGTATCTAGGGAAAATAGCGCCCAGGGCAAGCACTGAAATTGCGCCCCCTGTCCAAGCATCTGACACCCATCTTTCAGATAACTTTACCATAATATCAGCTGAAAAATACAAGTCAGGCTAGTTAATCTTCTAATATTTCAAAAACTATTTAGCAGTGGACGTAGCCAGACCAAAAAATGCTGGAAAACTACCAATTTCAGTATGCTGGGGCTCATGAAATACCCAAATACTATGTGGAGGTGTACTTGGCAAACTAGAAGTGCCTGTCTAATTCTCTACTATGCATTGTAGCATCACTATTACATAAGTTTTAAAAATCAATGGAGAATTTTACTTTTTCCAGATACTCTGAAAATAATTAAAGGATATGCAAAGTAAACTGTGTCACTGCTTGGAATATATTCTAGTCTTTCAGAAAGACAGTTAAAATGAGAGAAAGAGAGCAAGAAACTCCCATTGGGCCTTAATACTAAGGATTTCACACTGATTCAAAGACAAACTCACCATTAATGGCCATATTAGCAAGACATCACATTTAACTCACTTATCACAAGAAGCAAAGTAAGAGCAAATGAATACAATCCTAGCTCATAAGCGT
This sequence comes from Hemicordylus capensis, assembly GCF_027244095.1. Lineage (NCBI taxonomy): Eukaryota > Metazoa > Chordata > Lepidosauria > Squamata > Cordylidae > Hemicordylus > Hemicordylus capensis. Next base: position 202,504,497 of record NC_069658.1, on the reverse strand, counting down.
CAGCTCAGTATTCACAAGCCCTGATTCTCTGTACATAGTGCCAATCTGAATATGTGTACAGTGTCTTATATTATATTAATTTTTATTTTTATTTTAACCTGTAGCCCCTTTGGGGGGCTTCCTAAAGTCTGTGTGGGGGGTTTGCAAAGGTTCCCCCTCACCCCGCTGGCCTCTAGGGCCTCACAGGTACCATTTGAGCATGTGCGGTGGCCAATTTTAAAAATAATCTTTTTTTTAATTTAAAAAAAAGGCCACTGAAAACAAAATGGCCACTGCGCATGCTCAAATGGCCTCTGCAAGGCCTGGCATGACCTAGGGCCTCACAGAGGCCATTTGAGCATGCACGGTGGCCATTTTGTTTTCGGCAGCCATTTTTATTTATTTTTTAATGTTACAAAATGGCGCCCGGGTCACGTGCCCTGCCTGCCCCACCCTATATACGCCCCTGGTCCTCTCTCCAACCTGAGATGAAGTGGAGCCAGTGTGGCAGTGGTTAAAGTGTTGAACTAAGACTGGAGAGACCCAAGTTCAAATCCCCATTCAGTCATGAAACTCACTGGGTGATTCTGGAACAGTCACTTATCTCTCAGCCTAACCTACCTCGCAGGATTGTTGTGTGGATAAACATAACCATATATAGACTGCTCTGGGCTCCTTGAAGGGAGAGCAAGATATAAATGCAAATTAATGAATAAATACAATGGGAATCCTGTTTGCAACTGTAGCAGAGTGTCAGATTAGGACTTGGGAGATCCAGGTTCAAGTCTCCACTCAGGTTTGATGTGGGTAAGTTTGGGCCATACATTTCTCTCAGCCTAGCCTTACAGGGTGGTTGCAAGGATAAAATGTATGGCGGGGGGGGCCACATGTATGCCACCCTAAATTCCTTGGAAGAAGAGAGGAATAAAAATGAAAAGAAATGAATAAAGGAACTGGTAGAGAAACTGGTTGCAACTTGGCACAGTAATTGCTTCTGCTGCTGCTTCAGAACAATTAAAGGGAGAGGATTTCCAGGTTGCAATTTGATAATGTTACAGCTTCCGTGAAAGAGCCACTCTTTCTGTAATACTTTCATACACCGGAGTCATCCTAATGAGAAAACTGAGTCTGGGTCCTGGTCTCCCAAAATATTTTCAGGAAGGTTCCTCAATAAGTTGGAGGGCTGTGGGCCACCTCCAGCCTCAAAGGCAGGATGCCTCTGAGTACAGCAGGGGAGTAACAGCAGGAGAGAGGGCATGCCCTCAACTCCGGCCTGTGGCTTCCAGTGGCATCTGGTGGGTCACTGTGCAAAACAGGATGCTGGACTGTATGAGCCTTGGGCCTGATCCAGCAGGGCTGTTCTTATGTTCTTATGTAAGTTTGTTTTCTACACTCATAAGTATTCTTCCCTACCTCAGTTGACTACAAAGTTCAGCATTTTAAAATTAACTTTAAAGAGAGATCTCAGTTTCATAACAATTTTTTCCCCCTGATCTGCAGCCATTAAGTCAATTTAGAAACATTTTCCCCCAGGCAAATTGAAGTTATTGAGCCTACTGCTGATGGTTCATCAAGGGGACCAGTTTGTTGTCTCTGCCTTTTAAGTTTCTGACCGTTCCCTTGGGTTCACTCTCTCTCAAAATATCTAAGAAGAAGATGGGCAAATATTTCTGGGGGTCATATGCCAGAAGAAAAAAACAAATGTACAGGATCTGGAAAATATATCTTATCTTACGTGTGACAAGTGAACAGAGATGCATTTGTTTTACATTATGGGAACTACTGGTGGTGGTTTTAAATTTTTTTTTATTAACGTGCTTTTTGAAGGGAAAAAATGCTTTAAAATTAATGTGCTGTCAAGAGCTAGTGGGGGGCTCCCTCTCTGCCAGTCCACACCCTTGTCAAATTGCAAGAAGCGGAGAGCCAATGGGAGCTTTCCTTCTGGGGCAAATAGCAACTGTGACCCTCAGAGTGGAAAACATTCAGGGAAGGTGTAGAGCAAAACCTGTAAGCAGGAGTGTGGCTGTAAGTGAACAAGGAGGGGGTGTCAAATGTCCCTGGCCCCTAAGGAGGGAGGCACCAGCTAAGCAACAGCTTGCTCTTCACTGGTCCCCTCCTGCCTCTCCAGAGAAAAAGGACAGGCGGTGGGGGAGGTAGAGACCCAACCATCTTCCCTTTTTGTTCCAAGGTCCACTCCAACCTTGCTACGTCCCTGCCCGCATATTGTGCCCACAGGAGTGCTCCTCGTTTCAATCCCTCCTGTTCTGTTTTGTTTGGCTTTTAACCTTTTTTATCTCCCGCTCTTCCTCCAAGGAGCCCAGAGCGGTGTACTACATACTTAAGTTTCTCCTCACAACAACCCTGTGAAGTAGGCTAGGCTGAGAGAGGAGTGACTGGCCCAGAGTCACCCAGCTAGTTTCATGGCTGAATGGGGATTTGAACCTGGGTCTTCCCAGTCCTAGTCCAGCACTCTAGCCACTACACCACGCTGGCTCTCTTTACAATTTGCCTCTTCTTGTTCTTTCTTGTGCATTCCTCTCCTGTCCTTTGCATATTTGCAGTTCATGCTTGCCGATAGGTAGTAGGAATCAGGAAAAAAGGAGTTTGGGGAAATGATGTTCATCAAACTGAGGTGAAACTGACACTTTGGGTGAGACATGATAAATTAAGTCCCATGGGATCTGCTGCACGTACGGGGTGGGGGGGATTTTTATGTCATTAATTAATAACAAATCAACAATGTAAAAGATATGAAATATAGTACATGAAACAAAACAATAGATCCTAATATGTATCCAAAAATAACAAAAACCACTAAATATATGAATAGAAATTATATTGAAAGTGAAACAATCAAATATATATAGTAATATGGATGAATCAAGGATATCAATGAAATGTATGACAACACTTCTACAGCAATATATACATAAGAATAATAGAACAGTATCATAATGTAAACTATAGAGACATAACAGCTTTCTGGTAATGTTTGCTGTTTCGATGTGCTTTTTCAAGTGTCATGAAATTAATTAATATTATCAATTAAGTACATTTGTAAGTTTACTTCAGGTAAACATGTCATCACGTTAGGTGATTTTCCTGCTTTGGTATAATTTCCTGGTGCAGTGGAAACAGTGGGACTTGGTGATTTCAACAAACTTCTTTTTGCTCTGCATGTTGGCTTACTTTTGAAGTCACTAAAATTACAGTGACAAGATAAAAGGAAGCAGCATTTTAATGAGATGCCTTGGAGGAAATGAGAATAGAGTTCAGAGCTTCTCTTTTCACGTTTTTCACACAAGGGGGGGGGGGTCAGAAACAGTAGTGTACTTTCCCACATCATGAAATCAGTGGCATATGGGAAGCTCCCAGAGTCAATTACAGGTTATATAAAAGCAAAAAACTGGGATGAACTCCAGCTCCTGCTAATATTCTGAGCACCATTTTCACCTCTGTGGGCATTTTTATGTTATCAGATAAGTTCCTTGCAAACTGACCTGGAATTATCCATAATGAATTATCATTATGGATAAACATGATTTATATCAAATTATAGAATTATGGTAGGAGGAATATTTTGTTTGTCATTTCAAGTAGTTCTGAATAAGAAGGGAGGTAAAAGGTCGTCCCTTCAGTGCTTACTGATCAGGAATATTGTGTCAGCATTGATCCAGAAACAGGTAAAATAGAAGGGCTGATCAGGGCTGGATTATCCATTAGGCACAATAGGCACAGTGCCTAGGCCAACAAAGCTCCCAAGGGCCTATAAAAATGTTTTAGGCCCACCCTCCAAATCTCAGATGACTCAAAAGATGAGGAAAAACCACTACCAAAGCAAAATTAATAATTACTTTAACAGCATAACAAGATAGTACAATATAGAGGGTTGGATAACTGAATTAAGTTCAATAATATTAGCTCTGACATGAGTACTTGTACATGATTAAACATTAACTTTTCAGTCCTTTTTGTTAGCAGAATTGTATACTCTATTTTCCGATTACAATTTTTGCAAAAGCTCGTTCTCAGTTGAGAGTCATGCAAGTGAAGATAGTCATTTCTGTCTCATGGGTGACCTAAGACAGTTCTTTATACATTTCAGCTTTTTAAAAGAGTGCTGCCCTTCAAAAAATGGTAAGATGCATTTTTAAAGCAATGTTAACATTTGGAAAACTTGCCACCAAACTCTTCCCAACCCACCCCACAATACTCCTTCTCCTGAGGAAATTATCCTGATGGATAATCCAGGCCCGCAGATACCCATTCTGATACTTTAGACATATTATGGGACATATTAAGGGACCTATGCATTGTACACAAGCTACCTAATGGCACAGTGGGGAATCAACCTGCCTAGAGAGTAGGAGGCTGTTGGTTCGAATGTCTGCTGGTGTGTTTCTGAGAATATGGGAAACTCCTATATCAGGCAGCAGCGATATAGGAAGATGATGAAAGGCATCATCTCATACTATGTGGGAGAAGGCAATGGTAAACCACTCCTGTATTCTACCAAGAAAACCACATAGCTCTGTGGTTGCCAGGAGTCAACACTGACTCAACGGCACAATCTTCTTCTTCTTCATGCATTGTACACGATGCAAATATTTAGGTATAGATCTATGCTGGGGACCTAAAATTATGAGAGTGCCTAGGGCCTACAAAGACTCTTTAATCCTGCCCTGGGACTGATATTGATCCCCCCCCCACTCCCCCCCATTTATTATTAAAAATCAACAAAGAAGAGATCTAGTTCCAAATTCAAGTAGGAAAAAAAGATTTATTCGAACCTATTTAAGATGAATGGAGGCAGTTGTGAAAAAATAATTTAAAAACCAGCTTGTTAATATAGTTATTAAGGAGAGCTTTTATAAACTGCAGTATATAGAGGGAATTCAGCCCTGCCAAGACTGAAATATATCTATAACACCCAAACAGAGAAGAACTGGAGATGTGATTCATTAGGAGGAAATCGAATTCATTTTTAATATGCCCACAAATAATGAGTTTTTGGAAAGAAGTACTGGTTGCTATTCAGGATATCGTGAGTTATGGTTTAATCTCTCACCCTAGGATAATGCTGTTTGGATAGGAGAAAAGTCTGCCATTAAATGATGATTTGAGGTCAACTGTGTATCTATTGATGATGGCTGCTAGAACATGCATCATGGCCCTTTGGAAGAGTGATAAGTCACCACTCTTATTGACTAGGGTGTATTTCTCACAGCAGGCTTTACCATGAACTTACTGCGAGTTCAAATTTGCCTCAGAAAAATGACACAAAAAGTGGATTTTTTTACCCTGGATATAAATCGGGCTACACTCTAACACAATGAAAAACCCAAATCGTGTGTGAAGTGCTCCCTGCTAGCTCACAGGGACTTCAGGGTAAATCTGGCCAATATGAATGTACACCCTCCATTCCGGAGGAGGTGTGAGCTAAAGGGCTTTATAAGCCCTGTGTGAAAAACGCCCAGGTGATATGAATTTGGATTATTATTTTTGGTGGTGAAACTTGCATATTTGAAAAAAGTAACCACAACAGGTCTTGCACAGAAGCTGATTGCTGCATCATTTACTGGCATAATAACGTTCAGGATGTTTATCCACAGAATTTTCTTTACTATATTACTGTACAATATTTTTCTACCCGATACCTTTGTAACGTGTTCTTTTGTAAATTATTGTGCTTTATATAATTAATTCCCTCCACTCAAATGATGTTGGGTTGAAACTGAATCTTTTTCAGCTAACTAACAGGCTGCAGACATTTATCTGGTGGATCTAATTACCAGAAACCATGTTGGGAGCTGCAGTACTGACATGCCTGCAGATTTATTCCTGGTTGACTATTCTATGACATAAAAGCCAAGCTGTTGGAAGTCAAGGGATAGTAATCCATATATGCAGTAGCTAGCACGTACCTTGCTCTCTTCTCATCTTGTCAAGTCATCCTAATTGCAACAGAAAGAGAGACATTCATCGTCTTTTTCTAAATTCTGTCCCAAGAAGGAATTTCAGAAATAGAATCTACATTTCTTTATTTACGTGAACCTAAGCTCCACAAATCCACTTGATTTAAGCTGTTTTTTTAAAAATCTCATCCAGAGATGGCAGTAAAAAGTGCAGTTTCAGAACTGCGAACATTCCTATTTGTAATGCCCCTGACTTTTGTGAAAACTTCAGTTAGCTGCCAAGGCAATAATTGTCCACAGGCAAGCTGTAAATCTCGATATGGCAGTATTATTCACCTCTTCATACACTGTACCAAAAGACAACTTACATTCCTGCACGTTCAACAGGCAACAACATGATTTAACTGCGGCTTCAAACCCAAAGGGGCTTCTGGAGGAATCTTCAGTAGGACAAAATATTAAAAGAATTTGAGATAATAAAGGTTAATTAATTGAGAGCCATAGTTGAAGGGTGAGGGGAACAACGCTGAGAACACCTGGTAGAAATGAATCGTGTTTTAATATAGCAAAACCTAAGCCAAGGACTTCCAGAATTGAAACCTAAGCCTTAGGTTGTAATCTGCAAGCCACAAGATGAAGCACAGGCACTTAAAATAGCTTAAATTACAATCCTCAAGATGGGGCATCAGTACAAGCTCTGTTTCTTTCACTGTGGTGTGAACCAGATTAGCACCTTAAAAGAGTAAGGCAGTACACTTCATTGGATTCAGTGGAACCAAACTAGAGAATATGGAGATTATAATTTGAGTGGTATGTGGATTGCCCAATTAACCACTTGAGCTAAAAAGCAAATCTCAGTTTGCTGTGTCCAACATGAATTTCCTCTGTGGAGGATGCACAGTGAGGCCATTTTCAAGAACCTGACCTATAGATTGCAATTCACAAGGCTATTAACCAGCCTGTTTGCATTGTTGCTAGCAATGCTTTTCTGTTGGCTCCCTAGAGCCCCCTTGTTTGTGTTTGAGTCTCCAGACTTGGGAGATCTCACTCAAGAGCCTCACATCATTGTGAGCTCTCTGTTTATGGCACATGGGCAGAGGTACTCTTACCCTTGGACTTTTGGGAAGAAGTCCAAGGCCTCCACACCCCCTGGGGCCCCCCAAATTCTCTTTAGTCTGTTCCAGGTGGAGTGGTCGCCTGCTGCTGTGTTCAACACACAGTTTCTGCTAATTTATATTTGCATAAATATACCTGTTTTATGTTCTTACATTCTTGTGAATTCAGTTGCTGTTTGTGCCCTCAAGAACCCTTGTGTTAAAAAATACTGTGTGTGTCACGGTGTGTGTTTGTGGGTGTAGGAGAATGATGCTTAACTTGCAAGTCAGGGGTGAGGGCCTCCAAAAGCCATGCTCCAAAATTATCTAGGTGCACCTCTGCACATGGGGACAGGTCACTTAGTGACAGTGGGCCATTTGCCCCTAGATTTGGCTCCTAACAAGCAAATTGGAAAGGGGAGCAGATGCATGCCCTCCTTATGCTGGGATACCCTAAGTAGAACCCAGAAGTCAACTAAAAGCAGGTTAACTCTCTGCCAAGGCCACTCTGCACTCAGAGTGAACTGCCTCCCCATCCTCTCCTTTCACAAAAGAGAGCAGCCAGCTAATGCACCAATTAACTCAGCAGGAAGAACACAGATAAGACTTGCAGAGGTAAATCTCCCCACTCACAAAAGGGGCTGAGTCAGTGATAAAGACCTAAGAGATGCACCCATTAAAAGTACTGATTGGATTATTGGATCTTCCATCCATGTAGATTTCTTCTTCTCACATCTATGCACTCTGTTTTCATGACAAAAGCCTTGGCATACCACGACAATTCCCACATTGTTACATGCAGGAAGAGAGATCAGCAACAATGGAATCCATCCAACACACCTATCCAACAAAAAAGGTCAATTTGAATGTTCCCCCAGGATATGTTTTTGGGTATAAGAAGTCCCAATTACATGATCCAGTGTGCTTTCTGTGTACCAGCTACCTTGGAGTTACCAGCAGCTTCGGGGGCAATTTACTGTTCACAGGCCACCACACAAGGCTGTGTTCTGTTCTTCATACTACCCTCCAGATCAGCTTTCTTGCCTAGCCTGTCTGCCCAGACTTCTTCACTAAACATAGGAAGCTGGTTCCATGGAGGAAGCACCCTCATGGATTCATCTCTACCAACCAACCTTCTTGCACCCATCTTTGCCCGGGCTGTGCCTGAGGAACAAGGTCCTTTGGTTGTACCAGAAGCCCTTCATCCAGATCAAGTGATATAAGTGTTTGCCTCTCACTGGGTCCAATTCTATCTCTATTCCTCTTTCTTACATCTAACCACCTCTCTCTCTAAAAGCCCCTTTCTCTTGCCCGCCTGGGAGCTTATACAATTAGGCTTTTAAGCTAAAAAAAATCATTGCAGTTAAACATATTTTTGATAGTAATATTGTTTTAACCACACATTTCTTTCCGCTGTACACCTACCTACAATAAATACCCTCTTTTGATTTTGAAACTTAAATCTTGTCCAGTCCTGAGTCCACAACTTTAAGCAAATTAAATCTGACATGAAATTGTCCTTTCTGAGCTAATTTCCCCATGCAAGCCTGTTAACAAAACTGCCCTCGAGGGTGATTGGCCTGTACCCCCTAGTTCGGGCAAATGTGGGGAATTTAGCTCAAAAGGGGAGACAGTTCCGATCAGCCTTAATTTATGCTAGCATATGAACTCAAGAAAATCGGCTTGAGAGAGAGGTTTGGATTAAATAAAAAAGGAGTTTATTAAAAATAAATTCAGACTAAATTACTAGGTATGTGGCCCTAGTTTAAAGGCACTACAAATATTATTGCCCTTCCAAAAATGGCTCAGGGCAGTTTACACAGAGAAATAACAAACAAATAAGATGGAACCCTGTCCCCAAAGGGCTCACATTCTAAAGAGAAACATAAGATAGACACCAGCAACAGTCACTGGAAGTACTGTGCTGGGGGTGGATAGGGCCAGTTACTCTCCCCCTGCTCAATAAAGAGAATCACCACGGTAAAAGGTGCCTCTTTGCCCAGTTAGCAGGGGTTGCTAAGGATATGCTAAGTAAATATGCTAAGCATATTTAGCATATATATATTTAGCATATGCTAAATATGCTAGGAAACAGATTATTATAAGACACATTTAGCTTAAAGTTCCAAATTATGTATAAATTCCCAGGTGGGCTAGAGAGGTACTTTAAGATAGAGGGGCAAGATTTCAGAAACAAGAGAAAGGGATAGGTTCAACCCTGAAAAAGCTGGGCAATAAATCGGCTATATCACCTGTGCTGGAGAGGAACACCAAGGTGGTCTGCTGAAGTCTCTTGTTGCAGTCTGCTGGGATCCAAAGAGAGAGGCACATGGGAACACTGAGATGTTTCTCAGTGGGAGCCCCAGGTGTCATGAGGAAGCACACTGGGTCATGGAGTTAGGGATATTTATATCCCAAAATGTGCCTTGAGGGCACATTTCTTTTGTCCTTTTCTGCTGAAAAGGGAAACCCATACAACCTTTTTTTTTGGAATGCATTGTGTCTTAGTCCATCCTGGTAGGAATGTGAGTGAATTGCCTATGGCATTCAAGGCTGATTATGAGGACAATTGGAGTGTGCAGGTGTGTTTAAAGAATCTTCTGTGCTGGTATTGACTCTCCCAATAATTCTATCAACAGTTTAAATAGGCACACTTTCAAGTTACATCACTTACTCATCCCTATTGTAGTGGAGGCTGCAGATAAGAAACTTGTCTTATCTGTCTATTCTCCTTGGCCTGTTGGCCAGGTATTGTCTCCCTTTGGGAGAGGAAGAGGGAAGTTTAGATTTCATTCCAAGGCTGAAATGATCTTAGATGCCAGACACTTGCAGTAGCTAGTCCTGGGAGTCTGCTTAGCTGGGCACCCCTCACAGAGAGTGTGAAGCTAATCCCCATTCCAATCTGTGGGGCTTACAGCCAAATATAGGGGTGACCAGTCCACTGCCAACTAAGCAACTTGTCCCCATGTATAACATAGATTGGGAGCTCACATTGCTTTGCAGCTCCTGAGCATAGCAAAAGTGCAATCTCCAAGCCTGGAGATGCAGTTGCAACCAGGGAGGCTTCTGGGAGCGAGCAGAATAAGCTCAGCTGGTAACAAGCTCAAACATAGATTCAGGGATGTTCACCAATCACCCCAGGGCAGTTTCATTAACAGCATGTATATTGCTTTAATAACCTTGAAGTGGAAGTAGCCAAGCTCATTTAAGAGCAAAGATGTCAAATTAAAGACTGCATTTCTAAGGATGTTGACTACAAAGTAAGCCTAATTGCAATCAATGGGGCTTACCCAGGGATGTAGCAAGTCAGCAGGGGGCTGTGTTCAATAAATTAACATTGCCTGGGGTGGGGTCCCCTTTATTTTTATTTTTTGCAGCTCCAGAGGTACCATGATTTTTTTTCTTTGTTTTTGACTTACTTATGGTTGCTGCCCCTGCTGTTCCTCACCCCACTGCTTCCTTCCTGCCCTGCCATTCCTTGCCCCCGCTGCTGCTCACCAATGCCACTTGGCAGCCAGTTCACGTAGCAGTGAGGGGAAGTTTCCATGGCCTCTCTCCTTGCTTGAATGAGGAGAGAAGCATAGAACCACTGCTGCATGACTGGCTACAAAATGGAAGGCATCAGGGCACATGTGAACTTTCCATTTCTTAGCTGGCTGGACACAGCACCGAGGATTCTATGGCTTCTCTCCTCATCTGAGTGAGGAGTGAAGCCATGGAAAAACCCCTCACACACACTGCTGCTCAAGCTGGCTACCAAGCGGTAAAGGTGAGAGACAGTGGCAGTGAGTGGCAGGGCAGATGACAAGTTATGGGAGTGGGGAAGGGGCAGATGACAAGGCCCTGGAGGTCCCTAGGGGCATGGCGGCCTGTATTCATTAGACATTTTTGAACACCAGTAGCTATGCCCCTGCACTTACCAAGCAAACATGGTTAGGGCCGTGACTTCTGGACCACAGACCCTCAAGGCTGCTTTTCATATATTATGGATTGATCCACACTACTGCTTTACATGGGGAAATTGTTTTGAATTGGATATGGTGAGCAAAATGATCTTGTGCTGAGATTACAACTCACCATCTCCTGGCCTAACCCAAATTTAAAATATGTTCCAGGACATGGTGCACTGCGATCTCTTCACATTAGTGCATCAACAGGGCCAAGTGTCTTCATTACACAGAGTGTCACATAAAACATGGTCATATTAATTGACTTTTATTTTTTCACAGGGGTATCTGACCGTTATCATTATTTAGAGCACCATTCACATATATGGCCCTTTGAAAGTAACAAGAAGATACATCCCTTTCCCAGCAGATTGACAATCTATTCACACAAGGGGGACAACAAAGGCAGGTGGGCAGAAAGTCAAGCAAGGATAACTGGGGAAGAATATGCTGTTATTTCATGTCCACATATTTAAGTTTAGTATGGTGTGAGGACTGTGTGGATAGCCACTCCTCATTGGAAGGGGTGTAATGGAGTAGCCCTGGTCTTCCTCCTTTGCAGATTATAGTGGTGAGCACTGATGACTTTTCATAGCCTGTCCTATCACATGAACTTGGGGAACATTCAAACAATGTTGCACTCTTATCCTTAAAAAGGTCAACCTCACAGTATTTGCCAAACTTTGCAACTGACTGTTTGTTCTGATCAGCACATTTTTGGTTGAAATGTTTTTTCAGTGCAGATGAAATCCAATTGATCTGACTTCTTAACATATTAGGTCACGCTAATTAAAAATCCTTCTTAATACCCCCTTTTGATGATGTGCCCAATTCAGCAGACAGATAAAAGGGACTGTAGCAGATAGTCTTTGTCAGGTATTTGGAATAAAGCCATATAAGAAAATATACAAGACATCAAACTATGAAATTTTACCTTTTACATAGGTTATGCATTCCTGGATTTGAATGTATGAATTTTTACAAAGTGTGGAAGACAATAGTTGCATTGTGAAGCAGTGTGAATAATTAAGCCTAATTATTCGGTAGATTGTGTGTGACAAAAAGTACCCTGAAGTTTTCACTCAGCATACTCAGTGACGCAGCTTTATGATTATGAGCCAGTGTGGTATAGCAGTTAGTGTAGCACAATGTTAGACTAGGATCTGGGAGACCCAAAATCAAATCCCTCCTCAGCCATGGAATTTATTGGCTCCAATCACCACCTTTCAGACCAACCTAACTCATAGAGTTGTGAAGATAACATGAGTGGAGAGAAGAACCACATGCACAACCCTAAACTGCTTGGAAGAAGAATAGGTGAGAAATGAATACATTGTTTGGAAGTGTTTTTTTGCTTGGAGACTGGTAGAAGTTCTATCATTGTAAGGTTTGAAAGTAGTCTTACCTGCCATAAACTGGTGGCCAGGCTGAAAAGGGGAAAGGGAGAAACCAAGGAAACTTAAAATGCAAAATGCAAAGAATGAAAAATTGAGAAAGAGATTAGAAAGAATTTTTAAAGGAATTGATCGAAAGAATTGATCAAAAATAACTCTCTCAAAACTCGTCTTTCAGGCAACAATGGCACAGAGAAGGTTGAAGACAATCTGATCACTGCGGCAGTTGGCAAAAAACTGAGGTGCTAAGGCGGGATGTGCTCTGAGTAGATGCAATGGAAGTGGGTTTACCACCAAAAAAACAGCTCTCCTTCAAGCTCTAGAAGACTCTCGTGCAGATCTCTACACAGGCGGAAATACCCATCAGTGAGATGCACACAGAGACCATACAGAAGAATAACTGAACATAGAACCACCACTACCAGCACCACCAATGACAACTCTGGAGAGGGCATTCTACAGATGAGGCCCATGACTGAGAAAGCCCTATTCTGTCTAGGGATGTGCACAGACCGTTGGGTCCTGTTCAGTCTGAATTTGGTTCAAATTCGGACTGAACCGTGGGTCCTCGAACTGGTTCAGTTGAACCCACCATCTGGACTGGTCGGGTTGATGAACCAGCAGGAAGCGGTTTGAAGTGGTTTGTAATCAAACCACTCAAACTGGCCCAGTTCGTGGCAGACTAGTTCGTGATCGAACTGGTTCTGCACATCCCTAATCCTGTCTGCTTACCCACTATACCTCAATATCATATGAAATATACTCCCAGTGTGTAACCTTTTGGCATGTGTAGAAGCAGGAGCTAAAAGTGTGGGCTAAACAGCCACCATGGGGAAGTGCAAGCCAGAAATGTTGCATATTCAGGGATGTCACAATATCTTGCTTCTGGGTACAAAAATCTGGTGCAATTCCTGCAACATCTGCAGCTGAACATCTATCAGTGATGCAAATAGGAGACTGGAGTGTGCAGCAATGGAACTTTGCTTGAACTGTGCAGATCTTACAGTCAGTGCCAGATTTAGGCACAAGCTAGGGTAAACTGCAGCTGAGCTTAGGGCCTCTCATTATGAAAGGTTTCTGAATACAAAGAAATGACTAAATGTCAAGTTTTACATAACATACTTTCGGTTAAAGGAATTTCTAATGCAAATAGGCTTATTACAAGATAATAGAGTTGGTTAGATTATTAGTTTTTCATTGCATCTTTGCCAAGTAAAAATAAAGCTTTATGGTTTCTATTTTTATTTGTTAGAATAATAAATACTAATGGTATGGAGCCTTTTAAGCTTGACATAGTTTAGGGCCTCCACGTGTCATAATCCAGCCCTGCTTACAGTGATAATTTAGAACTGTTGCTCTAGGTTTCCTGTTTCCTAGGTTCCCCGAACATCTGCTCTATCTATCTAATTATTATTTATTTATTATGTATATGTGTCTGTCTGTCTGTATGTATGTATGCATTTATTACATTTATAAACCACCCCATCCAAAGGCTCTGGGCGGTGTACAAATGTATGTGGGACATTAGTCTGTAGGTCCTACTTGGAATTTAATTATTTATATTCATATACTGCCCTTTGTCCTAAGACCCAGGGCAATTAACAAGATTAAAAACAACATAAAAGTAGAACACAGCCAAAATTTTAAAGTGAGTAGGGGGCAACTCATTGACCAAAAGCCTGAATAAAAAGGGCAGTCTTCACTTCTCTCATCAAGGCTGGGAAAGAGGGAGCTATGCGGATCTCAGCTACAAGCAAGTTCCACAGCCTAGGAGCAGTAACTGAGAAGGCTCTGCCCTGCAAGGTCAACAAATGGGCCTCAGCAGGTGTCTGCACATGGAGCAGAACCCTCCCAGCCAATCTAGTCAGGTGGGTAGATTCAGCTGGGAGCAGGTGGTCCCAAAGGTACCCCAGGGCCAAGCTGTTTAGGGCTTGTAATAACCAGCACCTTCAATTGGACCCAGAAACAGATTGGCAGCTGGTGCAGTGCCTTTAAGACTGGAGTACTATGTGCACTGCAAGCAATCCCAGAAGTCAATCTGGCAGCTACGTTCTGCAATATCTGTAGATTTCAGGGGCAGCCCCACATAGGGCACACTGCAGTAATCCAGGCATGATGTGACTAAGGCATTGGTGACAGAGGCCAGATCAGTCTTCTCAAGGAAGGGTTGCAGCTGGCACACCAACAAAAATTGAACAAAGGTGCTCCTGGCCACTGCTGCCACCGATTTTCTAGGAGCAATGCTGGATCCAGGAGAACCCTCAAGCTGCGAACCTGCTCCTTCAGAGAAAGTGCATCCCCATCCAGAACAGGCTGAAACCCCATACCCCGAATCAGGCCTTCTACTAACCACCATCACCTCCATCTTGTCAAGGAAGGGGATGGAGGCTAAAGAACTGAGTCAGATAGAAGTGACAAGAGATGATGTTCTAAACTGTCTGGAAAAACTGAAAACTAGCAAATCGCAAGGGCCGGATGGCATCCATCCAAGAGTCCTCAAAGAACTCAAATGTGAAATTGCCGACTCCTTGCTAAAATATATAACTTATCCCAGCAATCGGGCTCTGTACCAGAGGACTGGAAAGTAGCAAATGTAACACCGATTTTCAAAAAGGGATCCAGGGGTGATGCGGGAAATTACAGGCTGGTTAGCTTAACATCCGTTCCAGACAAATCAATGGAAAGCATCCTCAAGGATAAAATTGTGAAGCACATAGAGGAACAGGCCCTGCTGGGAGTGAACCAGCATGGCTTCTGCAAAGGTAAATCTTGCCTCACAAACTTTTTGGAGTTCTTGGAGAGTG
Source organism: Hemicordylus capensis (assembly GCF_027244095.1). Taxonomy (NCBI): domain Eukaryota; kingdom Metazoa; phylum Chordata; class Lepidosauria; order Squamata; family Cordylidae; genus Hemicordylus; species Hemicordylus capensis. The sequence goes on along the minus strand of NC_069658.1, from coordinate 202,489,364 downwards.
TCAACAAGTGTGTTGATCAAGGTGATCCAGTTGACATAGTATACCTGGACTTCCAAAAAAGCTTTTGACCAAGTTCCTCATCAAAGACTCCTGAGGAAACTTAGCAATCATGGGATAGCAATAGCAATAGCAATAGCAATAGCACTTACATTTATATACCGCTCTATAGCCAGAGCTCTCTAAGCGGCTTACAATGATGTAGCATATTGCCCCCAACATTCTGGGTACTCATTTTACCGACCTCGGAAGGATGGAAGGCTGAGTCAACCTTGAGCCCCTGGTCAGGATCGAACTTGTAACCTTCTGGTTACAGGGCGGCAGTTTTACCACTGCGCCACCAGGGGCTCTTACATAAGGGGACAAGTACATGTGTGGATTGCTAACTGGTTGAAAGACAGGAAACAGAGGGTAAGTATAAATGGAGAGTTTTCACAATGGAGGGAAGTAAGAATTGGGGTCCCCCAGGAATCTGTACTGGGACCAGTGCTCTTTAACTTGTTCATACATGATCTAGAACTTGGGGTAAGCAGCAAAGTGGCCAAATTTGCAGATGACACTAAACTATTTAGGGTAGTGATATCCAAAACAGATTATGAGGAACTCCAAAAGGATCTCTCCAAACTGGGTGAGTAGGCGACAAAATGGCAAATGCGGTTCAATGTAAGCAAGAGTAAAGTGATGCATATTGGGGCAAAAAACCCCAACTTCACATATATGCTGATGGGAGCTGAACTGTCGGTGACTGGCCAGGTGGACAGTTCATTGAAAGTGTCAACTCAATGCGCAGCAGTGGTAAGAAAGGCAAATTCCATGCTAGGGACCATTAGGAAGGGGATTGAAAATAAGAATGCTAGTATTATAATGCCCGTATACAAATCTATGGTGCGACCGCATTTGGAGTATTGAGTACAGTTCTGGACACCGTATCTTAAGAATGATATTGTAAAGGTGCAGAAGAGGGCAACCAAGGTGATCAGGGGGCTGGGACACCTTCTTTATGAGTCAAGGCTACATCATCTGTGGGGGTTTAGTTTGGAAAAGAGGCGACTATGGTGAGACATGATAGAAGTATATTGAATTATTCATCGAGTAGAGAGAGTGGACAGAGAGAAATTGTTCTCCCTCTCTCACAACACTATAACCAGTGGCAGTTACATGAAACTGAACATCGAAAATTTAGGACCGACAAAAGGAAGTACATTTTCACACAGTGCATAATTAATCTGTGGAATTCTCTGCCACAGGATGAGGTAATGGCCATTAGCTTGGATGGCTTCAAAAAGGGGCTTAGACAAATTTATGGAGGACATGTCTATCAATGGCTAGTAGTCTGGTGGCTATAAGCCACCTCCAGCCTCAGAGGCAGGATGCCTCTAAATACCAGTTACAGGGGAGCAACAGCAGGAGAGAGTGCATGCCCTCACCTTCTGCTTGTGGGCTTCCCAGAGGCATCTGGTGGGCCACTTTGTGAAACAGGATGCTGGACTAGATAGGCCTTGGGCCTGATCCATCAGGGCTGTTCTTATGTTCTTATGAGCTCTCTTTGCTTCCCAGTCTCTTTCATTAATGTTTGAAATTCCTTCATCTTGTGTTCCCCCTCCCTCCTCCCTGCCCCCAGCCAACGGGGGCACAGTTGCCCATGACAACATTTGATTTGTATGATAACCAGCTAACCAAGAAGCAAAGGGATTGCAAGCTAATCAGAAGCAAGTGCCAGAAAACCAATCAGCAAGGGAAACAAAATCATCAAGAGGGATCCACTCATTGAGATCATCAGGAGGGGTCTGTCTTCAGCTGCCACTGGTTCATCTGGTAGCAGCCTGGGATAGGGCCTTCTCTGTTATTGCCACTAGGTTGTGGAATGCACTCCCCGTGGATATAAAAGGATTGTCTTCATTGGAGGCCTTCAGAAGAACCATAAAGACCCATCTTTTTAGCCTGGCTTTTAATGATAGTTTTAATTGTAATGTTAATTTGTTTTTAACTGGTTTTTGTTCTTAATTGTTTATTTTAATGTGAACAGCCCTGAGCCACTTTTGGAAGGGTGGTATATAAATCAAATTAATAATAATAATAATAATAATAATAATAATAATAATAATAATACTAACAACAACAACAACAACAACAACAACAACAACAGTCTGCCAAAATGGCACTTGGAACGTCAAAACACTCTGATCAAAATGGGGTTGTTCTGTTCCAAGGTCAAAACAGGCCCTTTATTTGAAGGGTGTTCTTTCTCAAGCTTGAAACAAAAAGGCCCGTTTCAAGTCAGAATGTCCCTACAGCAAAGTGTTCTGCGTATCCCTAACCCATTGTGCTCATCACACAGTGCATTGTGGGATTCCTGGAGGCTGGGCAATTGTGTGTGTGGCAATTGTGTGTGTGGCACAACAGCACAGCACAAGGATTCAGGAGATTGTGTGGGTGAAGGTAGGTATACCTACCTTCAGCTTGCCTCCCTAGCCACCAGGGATTTTGGTCGTGTGAACAACCTTATTCTCTGAGTGGTGAGGTAAATCTGGTCTTGGATTGGGTCACACTCCCCCTGAAAGACAAAGTTTGTAGCCTGGAGGTAGTTCTGGACCTGACACTGTCCTTGGACGCACAGGTGGCGGTGGTGTGCAGGGCTGCCTTCTACCAGCTATAGCTGGTACACCAGATGCGATCCTACTTGGAGAAGTCGGACCTGACCTCAATCACTCTTGCTTTGACATTCATATTGGACTACTGCAATGCGATCTATGCCAGGCTGCTCTTGAAGACAGTTTGGAAGCTTCAGCTGCTCTAGAATGCTGCCCCAAGGATGTTTTTTGGCGTGAGCCACTTAATGATTATACCTGTCCTGTCCTGCACAGCTTCACTGGTTATTTGTTTGCTTCTGGGCTAGATTCAAAGTGCTGGTCTTTCTCTTTACAGCTTTACATGGCTTGAGATTGGGGTATCTGTTGGACTGCATCCGCCCATATGAACCTGCCAGGGCCCTCTATTCAGCATCTCAGGCCCTGCTCATGGCCCCATCACTAACAGAGAGCCAGGTGGTGGGGTTTGTTTGTTTGTTTGTTTTGTTTTGTTTTGTTTTATTGACATTTATATCCCACTCTTCCTCCATGGAGCCCAGAGTGGTGTACATGGTAATGTTTATCCTTGTGAGATAGGTTAGGCTGAGAGATAAGTGGCTGGCCCAGAGTCACCCAGTGAGCTTCATGGCTGAATGGGGATTTGAACTCGGGTCTTCCCGGTCCTAGGTCACCATTCTAACTACTATGCCAAACAGGTCCTCTTTGGTTATGGCCCCTTTGCTTTGGAATGCCTGCCTAGAAGAGCTCCACTATGCTTCTTCCTTCAGGGTTTGTAAGAAACTGCTGAAAACCCATCTTTTTAGATAGGTGCTTTAATAGTTACAGCTTGTATCTGGTGAATTTTAACTTTTAGACTTGCAATTCAAAATTTGGTTTTAATTAAGGTTTGTTTTAGTTGTTTTCTGTAAATTTTATATTGTTTTATAGGGTTCCTATTTATTTATTTTTTGAGTTAGCCGAGCAGTAGCGTACTGGAGAGGTGAGGTATAAATATTTTTAAACAAACACAAACAATATAGTAGTGCCAGGAGCGAGTCTCATGATCAGTGAGACCCGGTTTCTACAGGTGAGCGGGAAGAGCGGGCTAAGCCCGCTCTCCCTGCTCACGAGCGGGCAGGGAGCCCTGGGCGGCCGGATTGGCCGCCCACACAATGGCCGGCTCTGTGATGGAGCCGGTGAGGGGTGGGAGGAACGGGGGCCACACAGCCCCTGCAAGCCCCAGTATGCCCTGCGCGAGTGTGCAGGGCATACTGGGGAGACCCCCGGTTGGGGGTCTACTCATGAGTAGGCATGGCGTGAAGGAGCACCACGGCCACTCACGATCGCAAAAAGCAGGTTTGCTGGAGTGCTCGCTCCGCAAACCTGCTTTTTACCAGGGGTTCTCGAGCGGGTTACCCGCTCAAGAACCACCGGGCTCGGCTGCGAGCCCGGTGGTTCTTATGGTCAACAAAAATCGGGCTAGCCTCTGCTAGCCCGATTTTTGTTGATCGTGAGAAGCGCCCCCCAGTGTGAAAGGTACAGAGGGGATCCTGTCTGTCATTTTCTCCTGCATTCTCAAAGTTAGGATCTTGGTATAAAGTAGCATTCTAAATCATTCATCCCTGGACACAGATCACAATTCTCCAAGGAACATAAGATAAAGAGAAACATTTTGGGCATTTCACCTCATAATCCTCTATGAACTGTACTCACCTGTTAATATGCACATAAAAGAAACAAGGTTTTAAAAAAAGATAAACTTTTTTAAAGGACTTTTTAAAAAGATAAACTTTTTTAAAGGACTTCAGGTGGGGAAAAGATGCAGATTAATGTGTTCACTAAAAAAGCAGAGCTAGAGCTTATGGTTGTAAAACAAGGGGCCGAATGTAGTAAAAATTCAAAATTCAAGTAAAACATGCTGAACAAAAGAACATTATAAAGTCTGGCCTCTAATATCATTCTATCTATCTATCTATCTATCTATCTATCTATCTATCTATCTATCTATTATCATATTTATATACCGCCTAATATGCGTATCTCTAGGCAGTATACAAAATTTAAAATAACCAATATAAAACAGAGCAAAAACAACTAAAAAAATTTCACAGAATAAACAAAACAATTTCATAAGATAATATAGCCTCCCTCTTCAACATGATTTGTGAGGAGGCCCTTGTGTAGTAGAGATTCTGAACCCTTCCCAAAATCCCATAACAGCTTTCAGTAAGCTATGAAAAAACCCATCCTGCACTGTAGGTGAAAAGTATTATTGTTGTTGTTGTTGTTTACACAGTCAGACGGGTGTTATTGACTGGTTTGTTTTATCCAGACATCGAGTCCTTTCCAAGAACCTGGGATGGCTGAATTTTATTATCAATATTGTTGCTGTTATTATTATAGATATCGTCGCAGGATATAGGCTGTTCCCAGTAAAGTTGCTTTTTGTAATTGGCTGATGTTGATTTCTGTGGCCCCTATGGTGTTGAGGTGCTCTTCAAGGTCTTTTGGAATTGTACCTAGGGCGCCAATGACCACTGGGATTATTTTGGTCTTCTGCCACAGCCTTTCAATTTCAATTTGTAGATCTTTGTATTTGGTGATTTTTTTTTCTATTTCTTTTTCTTCTATTCTGCTATCACCTGGTATTGCTATGTTGATTATTTTAACTTGTTTTTCTTTCTTCTCGACTACAGTTATATCTGGTATATTGTGTGGCAGGTGTTTGTCTGTTTGTAGTCAGGAGTCCCATAATATTTTTGCATCTTCATTTTCTACCATTTTTTCAATTTTATGGTCCTACCAATTTTTGGCTACAGGTAGCTTGTATTTCTTGCTGATGTTCCAGTGTATCGTCCCTGCTACCTTGTCATGCCTTTGTTTGTAGTCAGTCTGTGCAATCTTTTTACAACAGCTGATTAGGTGGTCCACGGTTTCATCTGCTTCTTTACAAAGGTGGCACTTGCTGTTTGCTGTTGATTTTTTTTACTTCTGCTCTTATTGCATTTGTTCTTAGTGCCTGTTCTTGTGCAGCCAGTATTAAACCCTCTGTTTCTTTCTTCAAGTTGCCATTCTTAAGCCATTGCCAGGTCTTGGTGATGTTTGATTTTCCAGTTATATTGTGCAAAAATTGACCATACAGTGGCTTATTTTTCCATTTTTCTGCTCGGTTCTTGACTTGTTCTTTCCTGTAGGCCTACTTTGTTTCATTGGTGTTTAATTGTTGTTGTTGTTGTTGTTGTTGTTGTTGTTACAGTCACTGAAAAGTTCACAGCATCTCTGCTTTGAGAATCATGGTTCCTTTTTAAAAAGTGTATGTGTGTGTGTACATGCACATGCACACACATGCATGTGCATCACGTATCAGGAGGTTAATATATATTTTAGCTATATACAAAAGGAAAACATTGGGACTTTGGGAGGATGACCTTATGGAATGTATTTGAACAAAGAAAGGAAATAGATCCCATGGTTTGTTTATTTTTTCCAACTTTTGGGAAGTGACTCACCAATCTCTCTCTCTCTCTCTCTCTCTCTCTCTCTCTCTCTCTCTCTCTCTCTCTTCTTAACCACATGCCATCAACAATGCCTGAGCCGTCCAAAAGTAAACAACCATTGCCTTTTATTTTGGTGAAATACTTTGGATTCTTGCTTGGTACACGCTACATGCTGACGTATTGTTTCCTTCCTGACAAAAAGACACACATGTGGGTGGCTTGCTTACCTCACCAACCTGTTGATTTCCACACAGAGAGTACAAATCATGTACTTTCAGTTTGAGAGGAGAAAGTTAGACTACATGGGCTCAGAAGATAAGATGCCAGGGATTTTTAAACTAACCTGTGCCTCAGGTTCTGGAGCTTTCCCTCCAGGAAAAACAGTATGTGTGGTGAGGAACTTGTTTTTGTTTTTGAGACAGTGGGGAGTGGGGTATGGTAAAAGCTCCTCCCCCTGCCACAATCAGGCCCCTACACACATGTTATTTATAGAGAAAAGGCAAGCAGAGACAGTGACTTGAACAGCCAAGTTTTTGTGAGCATAAAATGAACCCCATGTGAGCTCTTTGGATAATGTGGGGAATAAAAACATGGCAAATGAAGCAGAAATAACATGATGCAGTCTATGGGCATGTCTTGCAAGTATGGCATGCCTATGGACAAATAATTAAATGTTCTGGTTCAGTTTTTATTTTGGTTGTCCTGTCAAGTTGTCCCAGTGTGGTTTCCACCAATAAAAGTATTGCAACTGGTTTAGCAACTTGATTCAGTTCTGTTTCACAAGGAAATGGTAATCATTCATACTATAATAATAGTTCGCATATGTGATAAGGTGACTAATGATATAGGAATATTTTATGCTAATCTTAATCTAGAGAGTTAAATACATTATGCTGTAGTATAACCTGTACCACAATTTGGAACACAGAGATGAAGGAAATGGGAAAAGAACACAGGGAAAATGATACATTGATCTTGGGACCCTGTCGGACAGATTTCAAGTGCAACTTGTCTGTAAGGGAATAATCAACTATTCATAAACTAGTTTTTAGACCAGATATTAATAAAGGGTTCATTTCATTTTTCTATCAGGTTCTGAATCTTTGAGGTCCAGTGGACTGGAGTCCCACAAAGCAGCCTACCTCTGACCTACTTGCTGCTTCTTGGCTCCTAAAGGTGGCAGGACACAGAAGCCTGAGCCTACCTAAAATATGTAACAACTGTTCAAGATACTGATTTTATGAGTTCATGTCATGATCGATCCTGATTGAGGCTAGAGTATATATTGTCACCACACCTGTTGTTTGAAGGTCAAACTATGTTACACAGAGAACCCATCATGAATGGGTGGGCTTAACACAGCAAGTGGTCTGGAAATACGGTTGTCAGCTTTGATTGAAGGTATTCCTGGAGATCACCCTCCAACCCCATATCAAGCCATTAAGATCTACAGGATTGCCTTTAAATAGTTTCCAGGAGACTGATGCCAGTTTCTGGAGACTCCAGAGTCCTGACCAATCCTGGAGAGTTGGCATACCTAACCCGAAGTGTCCCTTTTTCAGTAATCAAACAAACAAATAGCAATGGAGGCCAGAGGCGCTCTTACCCCTGGACTTTGGGGGCGATGTCCAGGGCCTCCACAACCCCTGGGGGTCCCCAAATCATCTTTAGTCTGTCCGGGGTGGTGTAGTTTGTGCCCCCAAGAAACTACCAGCATCCTATTTCACACAGCAAGAGAGAGGGCACACCCTCACCTCTGGGCTCCCCAGAAGCTTCTTTCTGGTGGCCACTGTGTGAAACAGGATACTGGTAGTGAAATCAAAGCAGATTGTAATGAGCTCCAAAAGGATATTTCCAAACTGGTTAAGTGTGTGACAAAACATGAGCAGACTGAACTTCTAGAAAAAAATTTAACCTTCAAATATTGCTCAAAGGCACTTTTGAACCCCCTCAAATAGCTCAAAGGCACTTTACATTGCGAGGAGTCAGCAGGGTCAGCAAGAGGAATGAGCAGATTGAAACTCCATGAATTTTTCTAAGCTTCTTTTAAAGCCATCCAGGCTGGTGGCTGTCACCACATCTTGTGGCAGATAATTCCATAGATTAACAAGGTGCTGTGTGAAAAAGTGCATTCTTTTGATGGTCATAAATTCCCTGATCTTCAGATAAATGGAATTTACTACCCTAAATAATTTAGTGTAATTTGCAAATTTGGCCGCTGCTTACCTCAACTTCTAGATCATTTATGAACAAGTTAAAGAGCAGCACTGGTGCCAATACAGATCCCTGGGGGACACCCCTTCTTACTTCCCTCCATTGTGAAAACTGTCCATTTATTCCTACCCCCCATTTCCTGTCCTTCAACCAGTTACCAATCCACACATGAACCTGTCCCCTTATCCCACGACTGCTAAGTTTACTCAAGAGCCTTTGGAGGGGAACTTTGTCAAAAGCTTTTTGGAAGCCCAAGTATCCTATATCAGCTGGATCACCTTTATCCACATGCCTGACACTCTCAAAGAACTCCAAAATGTTAGTGAGGCAAGACTTGCCCTTGTAGAAGCCATGCTGTTTCTCCTTCAGCCCATTCTTATATGTATTTTTGTCCTTAAGTATGCTTTCCATCAATTTACTCAGCACCAAAGTTAAGTTAACTGGCCTGTAATTTCCCACATTCCCCTGGATCCCTTTTTGAAAATCAGAGTTATGCTAGCTGCTTTCCAGTCCTCTAGTACAGAGCCTGATTGTAGGGACAAGTTACATATTTTTGCTATGACATCAGCAATTTCACATTTGAATTCCTTCAGAACACTTGGGTGGATGCCATCTGGCCCTGGCAATTTGTTAATTTTTAGTTTTTCAAGACACTTTAGAACATCTTCCCTTGTCACCTCAAATTGGCCCAGTTCTTCAGCCTCCAAGCTGGAGAAGCTCAGTTCCATAGAAGGTATAAAGTCAGTATCCTCTGCCGTGAAGACAGATGCAAAGGGCTTATTCAGCTTCTCTGTAATCTCCTTATCCACCTTAAATATCCCTTTCTCGCCCTCATCATCTAAGGGACCAACCGCCTCCCTGATATATTTAAAGAAGTGTTTGTTATTCCCCTTGACATTTGTAGCTATATGCTCCTCAAACTCTCTTTTTGCATCTCTTATTGACTCCTTGCATTTATTTTGCCAGAGTTTATGTTCCTTTCTGTTCGCTTCATTTGGACAGGACTTCCATTTTCTGAATGAAGTCTTCTTCCCTTTTATAGCTTCCCAGTGTTAGCCACACTGGCATCCTCCTGAACCTGGTGGTACCTTTTATCCTTCTTGGTATACATTCCAACTGAGCTTCTATTATTGGGATTTTAAATAATTTCCATGCTTTCTGGAGTGATTTGACCCTCTTGACTTTCCCTTTCAGCTTCCTTTTTACCAGCCCTCATTTTTGAGAAGTTTTCTCTTCTGAAGTCTGTGTTGGACTTTCTTGGCAATGCTCCACTCGCATATAAGCTGAATTGGATTACACCATGGTCACTGTGTCCCAATGGTTCTGCAGCTCTGACATCTCACACTAGGTCCTGGGCACCACTCAGGATTAAGTCCAAGGTTGCCTTCTCTTGGGTTGGTTCTGCAACCAACTGTTCTAAGGTACAGTCGTTTAGCACAGGATGTCTAGAAATCTGGCTTCTCTATCATTACCTGAACGTGAATTTACCTAGGCTATGTGTGGGTAATTTTAGTCAACCATTATTACAGCTCTGTCTTTGAAACCTCTCTCATTTGCTTCTCCAACTCCAGGTCACTCTCAGCATTTTGATCTTAAGGGCAATAACACGTCCCTAGTAACATATTTCCTTGCAGTCCTCCTATTGTCAACTGTAATTATTCTGTGGAGGACTCTGGTCTCCTAGGTTTCCTAGCTTATTGGATTCTATCCCTTCTTTAATATACAGCGCTACTCCACTCCCAAACTGTCTATCCCTGTCCTTTCTGTAGAGTTTGTATCCAGGAATAACAGTGTCCTTCTGGTTCTCACCGTTCCACGAGGTTTCCATTATGCCCACTATATCTAAGTTTTCTTTAGCAACCAAGCACTCCAGCTCACCCATCTTGGCTCAGAGGCTTCTGGCACTGGTATTTAGACACCTATACACCAAGTCTCTTACCGGGTGTCCATATGTGCTATCTCCCTTACTGTCATTTGCCCTTTTTGCCCAGCTGTCTGTTTGTTCATAGGTTCCATTCTGATGCAGATTTAACAGAAACTTTTAGGCTCATGTTCTGTTCTCTTTTAGGCAGAGGTGCACCTATGTAATTTTGGAGCCTGGACCTAAAGACCTTTGACCCCCCCACCCCTGCCCCACTGCAAGCTAAGCATCATTTTCTAACACGTAGGTTCTTGAGGGCACAAACCACACCACCCAGGATAGACTAAAGATGATTTTGGGGCTCCCAGGGCCAAGGTGTGGAGGCCCTGGACTTTGGCCTTAAGTCCAGGGGTAAGAGTGCCTCTGCTTTTGGGGGGAATTAAAGGTTTTAATCTGTTTTCTTTCATGTTCAGTTAGATTGCTGGGCACATCTATACTATTGATTTGTGTTGGTTTTATACCAGTTTAGCAATAGCTGTAAAGCCTTTCTCCTCCAAATTCTGTGAATTATAGTTTAATGAGGGGAATGGCGATTTCTGTCAACTTTTAGCAAAAACAACTCACTGCCACCACCACACACACACGACTGGTGGTCCCAGGATAAGTCGGTAGCACAGCTATGCCCTGTGAGTAACAAGAGGCTCTCTAGATTGATTGCGCTGAAGGGGAGGAAGTTGTGAGGAGCTGCACGCTGCTTGCGTGAGCCTATAACCATAACACAGTGGCAGTAACTCAGGCTGCAATAGTGTGCTTATTTCCATAGGAATCTCACTGAACTCAGAAGAACTTACTTTCGAGTAAGCATGCACAAGAACGGAGCTTGTCACAAGTAATACTGCGTGACACTATATTACTAGAAGCCTACAGAATTCGTGGTCCAGGCGAGGTTCTGAGTGGCAGCGGGAGGGGAGGGTCACGCGCCCCCTTCGGCAGGACAACGTGCCAGCGGGGGGGCTGTAAAGTGAGACCGGCGCCCACTGGGAAAGACGGCACTACGGAGTCAGTCATGACCCCTCTCCACGTGCCCTGCCTGCTTTCCCCTTATTTACACGAAGGCGGGGACGGGAGGGGGAGCGAGCGCGCCGTCCTGAAAGAGGAGCAGAGAGGCGGGGTTAGAAGCCGGGACCACAGACAGCTATTGGCCTGGCCGGGAGGAGGTGAAACAGAACCCCGCTCCCTTACTGGGCAGGGTTGGGGGAATCTTGCGGGGGAGGCGGGGCCAGGAGGACGGTGGTTTCCAGTCAAAAGGCAGTTACGGGACAGGGTGGGGAGAGGGCGACGCCTGGCTAGACGGACCGGGACGGGAGCGGGAACGAAGGTACCGAGCTGAGTTGGGGTGCCTGGTGTGTGCGTGTGAACACGCAGGCGGGGAAGTCGTCGCCCCCCCCCCTTCTTTCTTTTTTGGTTGGCGGGGTTGGCTGCCCACCGGGAGGGTCCACAGTGGAAGTGGCTAAACTGGAAGGGTGGGAGGGAAGCAAGAGGGGAGTCAGTAGCGGGGCTAAGGGGGTGGTTGGGTAAAGGGGTTGGGGAAGGTTTGCGTGTTAACAGTATGAATGAATTATTTTTCTTAATAAGTAATGCCATGATGTTCACCGTGAATTAAGTCAGTCGTGCAAGAGCTAAAGTTACTTGTTACAAATAACTTCTGTGTTGTTGGTTTTTTTTCCATTTTATTCTCAACTGTTAGTAACATCTTGAAGTTACTGAATGAAACTAGTAGAGCAAAGACTATAGTGACCTGAGGCCGATATTTTTACTTAATCAAATCTGCTTAGTACGATATGAACTTATTCTTGGAGAAGAGGGGTTGGCAGAAAGAGAGAGGCTGCTAAGGATCCTCTGAAAAGACTGGTTCCTTTTCCAAAAAAAAATGTGTGTTGTAACTTATGCTGTGCTATATCTGTTATATTTTCGCAGCTCTGCTCAGCAAGCCCTTTCCCTCTCTTGATTTGTCCACCTTAACTTCTGAAAATGAAAAGTTGTAAGCTTCTGTGTGAGCTGTGAGGCCAAACAGGACAGTAAACTGAACTATAGGGGCATTGACACAAGTTAAGTGCCTTGGGTTATAGCAATAGCACTTACATTTATATACCGCTCTATAGCCGGAGCTCTCTAAGCGGTTTACAATGATTTAGCATATTGCCCCCCAACATTCTGGATACTCATTTTACCAACCTCGGAAGGATGGAAGGCTGAGTCAATCCTGAGCCCCTGGTCAGGTTATGATCCGTGTTTGTGTGTGGGCACTTGTATAAAGGGGTAAAGAAAATGAAGACTACATATGTGTAAAGACATTTATGATTGGATTGTTGCCCTCAGTACTTGTTTGATTGTTAGGTGGGTTAAGGTTTTCACCTTGTAGAGTAACTGTTTGTTTGAATACTGTGTTTGTTTCTTACCTTCAATTGGTCTGAGCTTTATACTTGTCCTGGTGCATTTTCCAAGTATGGACAAAAATATCTTGTATATTGGCTTTCTCTCCAACCTGTGATCAGTCATAATTATGTTAAGGTCTTTGGCATATTTTCTAAAAGCTGTGGGTGGCTCCATTTCCTCTGTCTTGCTTTGCTTCTCCCTCAAAAGTTATAACTGGATGGATGGGTGGAAATTACACTTTTCATGTTTAACTTCAGCTGTCTTCTCTAAAGTTATTGAATACAGTAAGTGCTTTCTCTGAAACCAGGTTAGGGAAGGAATGGGAAAACTTTACATGTGGCATTGTCCCAACTTCTCACTTACTGCTTCTGGTCTTGACACTATAGAGCAGTCTCGTTCTCTCTGCTTGGGCCTTGTTATGCACTCTAGCGCTATGAGACCTAAAATAATGAAGCAGGGAAAATATTCCTTTTGCATCCCAGACAACAAACGCTGTCCATGTAGTGATCCCTTGTAATCTACTCCTGTAAAATGCCAAGATTTTTTGTTAGTGCTTCTCTTCAGTGTGGTTTGACTACTTTGGAGGAACATAATTGAATTCAGTGAGATATTGCTTGCATGTTATGTACATGTTACCCTAGCTTTCCTCAACCTGATTGGCCTCTTTCAAAGGCCATAGAAACTACTGGGAACTGGTTTGTTGATAGAAGAAAGTTTTGTGTGTGAACCAAATGGAAACTCGGACTGTTGCTTGAAACACAGTCCTGTGAGTGTGGTTCAGTATAGTTAACAACTATGGCACAATAAAATCTTTAATCCTTCTTACCTATTCTAATTCTGCACCAGCACCTCTGTCAGCAGAGATTTCCAAGCGCCTGCATGGCACATGCTGTCCTATGTTACCTGACTCCATGTTAATAGTTCTATGCAAACAACTATAAATCTGTCAAATTTTGGCAGTGTTTCACTTCTAAAATTAGGTGGTAAGACTCAAATCTGCTTGGAAGTCATGATGTTTGACACACAAGTGTTGGCGTTTTATACCACATGTACGGAAGAATCGGTGGGTATCACTCTGTTCATGGTCAGATTTAACTAGCTCCTTTTACTGCTTCATGTACTCCATAGTTGAATCTTTGCAAGTCTTGGCTCCAGTTAAGCGCTGGAGTCATGTTGATAACTATACTGAAAGAATGCAATATGTGAATAATACTTTTGTAATATTTAAAAATGTAGCTGCTCACTATTCACCATTTCCTTTACTCAGTTGTCATCTTATACCTTTTCCTGGCTGATTTGAGCTTAGATTTGGCCATATGCATACTGTAGTTGTAGGTTTACTTGCTGTTGCCCCAAAACTACCCCATGTGGTCCTGGCACATTGTGGTTGCTGTTCTTCCATGGCTGCTTTCTCAGTGCTCCTGATAATGTCTGCAATGTTTGTCCACATGATTAGGCTGGATCATGTAGTTACATTCTGCACTGGTAGAAAGAAATCCCATACAAGAACAATGTCACTCTAGAGAATAGATAGACCTGGAGCCTCTAGATGCAACATTTTCTTCATAAAGGCATCTCTACTTTCCCTGCTGGGTAACAGTATTGTAAAAGTAAGGGATAGCTTACCTCCACAATAGAGACGTAAGGGATGACAAGCTGCTTAACCCTCCACCTTATTCTTTCCCATAGCTATTTCACTCAAGCACTTCATACTACAGGCTAGGCTTATTTCTGTTTTTCCCGAGCTGGAATGAAGACTTAAATTGGTTTGCTCATGCAGATGTCTCTGGTCACTGCATTAAGCAACAAACCTAGCATTGGGAACCCTTAGTTTGCTGTGTAATGAATAGTTCTACTTTAAGTGTTCCACTACTTTTTCCCCTATATACAGGTACAAAACATACTTTCATATGCTTACTGTGGTTGTCTAAATAATAAAAGTTCTGAAGCTAGCCTGGTCTAGTGAGATCGAAATCTCTGCTCCACTGTGAACTTGTTGGGTGGCCTTGAACAGTTTCAGTTCGTAATCTTCCTCACAGAGTTTGCATGAGGATCAATAATTTTAATTAATTTATACACTCAGAATTGGTGAACACTTAAATGTTAACCATTTTAATCCAGTGCACATTTCAGCAGTCAGAGAAAATAGCTTTTCTAACTAATACAACAGTCACAATCTGATGGACCTCTTTGTGCATACATAAGGGCTTGTGCCTGCACAGCAAGGCTCTTTTTCAAATATCAGCTTCTCTCATGACACATTGACAGCTCCTTTTGAAACTCTTCTCCCTGCTCCAGCTTCCCATTTAAAAATAAACATGGATGGGCTGCTGCTTTTGAAAGAAATGCTGTGTACCATGCAGGCCTCTGGTCCAGTGTTCCCTCCTAAGGCATGCACGCGCTCACAAGTTTTTTTTGATATCTGCTCAGTTAATTTTAGATCCCGCTCAGGTTGAATCAGGAAGGCCCCATCTGAATGCACATGTGCACACACTGCCGCCCAGAATAAAACTCATTCTGCACACAGATGAAAACAATTGGAGAGAGCACTGTTCTTGTCGCATGCTTCTTTGGATGGAGCAATTTTCACTAGTTAGCAAATGTTCTGATGTCCAGATCCTGCTTTGACAGGCTTATTAAAAATCCACGTACTTCAAGAACCTAACTAAACTGGATTAATAAGAGCTTGAGCACAGAGCTGAAAATTTCTGGTACAAATCTTGGCTCATCATCATCATCAATTTTATTACAGCCATTGGCCAGCAGAAATAGAAATAACAAGCATACAAATCTTGGCTCAGTTATAGACAGACTAAGCCTATTCACACAATCCCCTCTGGGGCAGAGTGGGCGGTTCCACCTATCCCCCCCCAATGATCCTTTACATTCTTGTGGGCACACCTTCATGCACCCACATAATCCAGTGCTGCTCCATGAAGTGCAGATCACTGGAGGCCAGGACCCGTTGTCCCTGCCTCAAGAAATCCCACAGTGCATTGTGTGATGAGTGCAGTGCATTGGGGGAATCCCCCTGGAGCCTGAGCATACCTATGACCCCATGCCTCAGGCAAGGAGTGTGCCCATGCCCTTTAACCCGGGTTTGTGACACAAGTGTCCATATGCCCTTTTAAGGAGTTTTGCAACAGCCCCGGCGGTTGCCTTGTACATCCAGCAGCTTGCTAATGTTGAGGGTTCACTGCACAGAATGTTGGCCATTAAATAGTATCGAAACTCTCCAGTTAGGAGTCGTATACTGTACCAAAATTATAGCAGAGAGAATAACAATATGTTGCATTAATCTAACATTTTAGATTACAACAAAGTACTTCACGTACATGATTTTGTTGTAAGCCCTACAGCAACTTTGTGAGGTGAGATGGGTATTATTATCCTCATATTGCAGTTGGGGTGCTAAGCCTGCAGGGGCGTATCTAGGGGTAGGGCAGGCAGGGCATGTGCCCCAGGCACCACTTGAAGGGGGGCGCCATTTTTTAAAATTATTTTTTTTAAAATGGCTGCCAAAAACAAAATGGCCACTGTGCATGCTCAGATGGCCTCTGTGAGGCCCTAGGTCATGCCAGGCCTTGCAGAGGCCATTTGAGCATGCGCGGTGGCCATTTTGTTTTCAGTGGCCATTAAAAAAAAATTTTTTTTTAATGGCCACTGCACATGCTCAAATGGTCCCTGCAAGGCCCTAGAGGCCAGTGGGGGGAGGAGGAACCTTTGCAAACCCCCCAGCCTTTAGGAAGCCCCCTGAAGGGGCTACAGGTAAAAAAATAATAATATATAATATAAGTCACTGTAAACATATTCAGATTGGCACTATGTACAGAGAATCAGGGCTTGTGAATACTGAGCTGATGCTTATGAGCTAGGATTGTATTCATTTGCTCTTACTTTGCTTCTTGTGATAAGTGAGTTAAATGTGATGTCTTGTTAATATGGCTATTAATGGTGAATTTGTCTTTGAATCAGTGTGAAATCCTTTATATTAAGGCCCACTGGGAGTTTCTTGCTCTCTACATATCCTTTAATTATTTTCAGAGTATCTGGGAAAAGTCAAATTCTCCATTTATTTTTAAAACTTATGTAATGGTGATGCTGCAATACATAGTAGAGAATTAGACAGGTACTTCTGTTTAGTTTTCCAAGTACACCTCCACATAGTATTTGGGTATTTTATGAGCCCCAGCATACTGACACTTGTAGTTTTCCAGCATTTTTTGATCTGGCTAAGTCGACTGCTAAAATAGTTTTTGAAATATTAAAAGATTAACGAGCCTGACTTGTATTTTTCAGCTGATATTATGGTAAAGTTATCTCAAAGATGGGTGTCAGATGCTTGGACAGTTGGCGCAATTTCAGTGTTTGCCCTAGGCGCTATTTTCCCTAGATACACCTCTGTAAGCCTGAGAGAGCAACTTGCCCAATGCTGCCTCGTTAGTTCATGGCAGAGGTGAGATACAAAACCATGGCTTCCTGACATATATCTTAGTCTTTTAGCCACTATGCTACACTAGCTCTTAAATCTTCATCATTCCTGTTTGCCTTTTCTTCTGTAGCTCAGATATCCTTTTGGCTTTTAAGTTATGTCTGGCTTAAAATCTTGTAAAGGCCAGGATGTGTTTATTTTGAAAGGAGTAAGGGTTTGTATAAGCCTTTGGTGTTAAAAAGGAAGGGTAGATATTAGATTTTTCCCCTTTCCCCCAATGGGCAAAGGAGGAGGTAATTACATGTCTCTTAATACTGCTGTCTGGGATATGTGTAAAGGGTGAGGCATTTCTTTGGTTTCTTGGCACCGGATGGAGTAATGGGAGCACGGGAATGCCTTGGGTTTTGTGAGCAGGCAGAATTCTACTTGGGGTTAAAGCAGTGGTAAGTAGGAAAGGGAGAGTTGTCTCTCTCCTCTCTTGCTTCCTTTTCTCATTTTTATGGGCTTTATTATATTAAGAGGTTCTGTAAACAATACTAAAATTCTGTAGAAACAAGTCTTTGGATAGAGCAGTCCCAGGACTGGCTTTTTGTTCTGTGGCGTGTTCTCCTCCCACACTAGATATATTGTTTAATGACTCATCTTCCTTTGCAGAATCAATTTCAACAGTAATTGGTTTGGAAAAACCTTCATTTCCTTCTGAAAGAGCTCTTTTTTTATTTTTTATTTTTTTTGAGGTCAACTTTATTTTGGAGTCTTCACAAAATTCTGGGAAGCTGCTGCTGCCCATAGTGCTGATGGAATTACCACTAAAGTCCCACATTTGTGTCATTTTAACCTTTAACCATTAAACTTAGTTCAGCTGCAAAAAACCCAGAAGCCTGGCTGCATAGATCCATGTAGTGATATGCTAGCACC
This sequence comes from Hemicordylus capensis, assembly GCF_027244095.1. NCBI lineage: Eukaryota > Metazoa > Chordata > Lepidosauria > Squamata > Cordylidae > Hemicordylus > Hemicordylus capensis. Next base: position 202,471,442 of record NC_069658.1, on the reverse strand, counting down.
TAGGAATTTCAACACTACTTTTTAGCTGGTCCTGTATTCAATTGCAGTTACTAGCCTCATCTCCAATCCACCTAATTCTGGAAAAAATTGACAGCTCTTGCAAACCATGAGTTGAAATTATGGAAGGAGAGGTGGTCTTGTGGTAGCAAGCATGACTTGTCCCCTTAGCTAAGCAGGGTCCACCCTGGTTGCATTTGAATGGGAGACTCCATGTGAGCACTATGAGATCTCCCTCTTAGGGGATGGCGCTTCTCTGGGAAGAGCAGAAGGTTCCAAATTCCCTCCCTGGCTTCTCCAAGATAGGGCTGAGAGTTTCCTGCCTGCAACCTTGGAGAAGCTGCTGCCAGTCTGTGAAGACAATATTGAGCTAGATAGACCAATGGTCTGACTCAGTATATGGCAGCTTCCTATGTTCCTGTGAAGATTAACCCTGAGAAACGTAGCATTATCCCTCATGTGTTCCAGTAGAGCAGACCTTGACAAATTTTCTTTGGAACCAGAAACCAGCCCAAAAATTTAAGAGCCAGACAATAGGCACTTGACAAAATTACTGAACTCAGTGACAGACACTGTGGAGGGGAAAGGCAAATGGACTTCTCTTTAGTCGTTTTTTGAGTAATGTACTTAGAACAGAAACACAGCTGGCTGGTACAAATCTACCTCTGAATATCCTAGTCCAGGTGCCATGTCTAAATTTCTAGGCATCATGGCTCCCTGGTGCTTGGAATTTGTCAAGCCCTGCAGTAGGATAGGAGCTTCCAACTGGAGACCCCAGCTGGTGCCCAAGTTGCTGACGCAGAGGGAAGAGAAGCGTGTGGGGTGGGGTGGGGGACATCTGTTAACAGGATTTGCTGACATTCCACTCTGAGAGTGAGGATTGGTCTCTCCAATATGGCCCTCCTGTAAATTTGCTATATAGGGCAATAGGGTTCTCCTACATGCTGAAACTTTTAGCCAGTGAACTTGAAATGCATGAAAATCGCAGAATAACAGACCTCACTCTCCAAAGATCACTTGCTTCCAGTGAAGTCCTGTTGCAGCAGTAGATCTTTGAAAGACTGTTGATAATGCTGGTGGTCTGGTGTATAAATCTGAGTGTTTCCTGCTCACTGTTAATCCTGTGTGCTTCACTTTCTGATCAGTTGTCATGTAGGATGTGACCTTGGTGGGATCTGTGATGGGTTATACAAATCTATTCCATGATCAGTGCATGGCATTCATTTTGCTGGTGTATGTTCTTATGGATCTCTTTGGGGCTGGGGTCTTTGCTTTTGGTATTCATATATTGTTTGCAGTGTTTCTACAAGTGTGGGCTGTGGTGGAGTTCAGGTCCTATTGAAGTCTACAGGATTGTGTTTTAGTGTTGCCACATTCACCGTGTGTGTGTGTGTGTGTGTGTGTGTGTGTTGTGCTCATGCCAGAATATTGGTTGTGACATCAGAGGGGCAGGACTTCTGCCTATGAAACTAAAATACAATGCGTCTCACCTGACTTCCCATCTTCAGGCCACTGAAACTTTGCTAGTTGAAACATGTCAGTCAGTGCAGATCTATTGGGTCAGAATTGCTGAGAGCAGGTCAGATACTGTACATATTATGACTTCTCACATTGGCTTTGGCCCTGGTAAGCATCTGATACAGTCACTTTCTTGGATTGAGTGCTCTTTGGCTTAAGGCAGGCCTGCTCAACTCTGGCCCCCCGCTGTTTTTGGATTACAACCCATAATCCCTAGACACATTGGCCAATAGCCAGGGATTATGGGATTTGTAGGCCAATACCTGCAAGAGGGCCAAAGTTGAGCAGCCCTGACTTAAGGGTAAGGATCAGTCTTAGTTCAATGTCTAATACATAGAAACTATAATAACTCAGAGCAAATTACTCTATCTGAAAGTAACGTATAAGATGTGGTATTAAGCCTTGCCTATTCACTTTCCACATAATTGTGTGTAGTAAATATTTACTGTTAGATATGAAATATATTACAACATTTGGAAGAAACCTATGTTTCAACATTGTCATTAAAATGGTTTCTCCAATAAGAGAGAGATTACTCCCCACGCCCACTGGCTTGGACAACTGTGTGGTTTCACACTTCATATTTTATTTTATACTAAACCACCCCTCCAAGCTGGTTAATTTTAAAAAGGCAATAAACAATTGAAAACAAAAGTCCATGTTGAGACAAGACACACTAAAAACCAAAATAGCCTTGATACTTCTATTATTTTCTTGCCTGCAATTATCAGAGAAACAGTGGTTAGTCTGAAGGCCCAGGTAAAGAGGTAATGTCTTCAGCTGCTTCTAAAATGGTGGAGGGGAGGCCAGTAAATATGCACTTCCATTGAGAGAGAATTTTGGAGTTTCTTGAGGCAACCACTGAAAAGGCTCTGTCCTGCAAACATGCTTCAGCTGGAATCTGAATGTGAAGCGGAACCCCTCAGGATCTTGTGAGCCAGAAAAACATCTATGCTGCCCTTTGTATATGTCGTGGGTAGCTAGGGGTTAACAGGGCCTGGGATTGGTAGCTGGGCCCAGCCTGGAATCAATCTAATTCAAAAAAGGGGGTTTCCCTCTCTTTTTGGGAGGAGGGGCCAATAGCTCAGTCTGGGTTGACACAGCTGAAGGAGAAGCTACAGAAAAAGAGAACCTTTAAGGAGGAACTACCATCTGAGGGGAACAAGAATGGTAGGAAAAATTCTTAGTTAGACATTGGCTGCATTCACACCAGCCCGGAGATAAATGTGGCTGAGGCTTCAGTTTGTAATGCCAAATCATGCTGCAGACATTCGCCAAACCACAGCACCTCCCCTTGCAGGATAAGGGAGCCCCTCCCTGCTGCTCAGCTTCCGAGGCAGATTATTATTTTTACATTTATATCCTGCTCTTCCTCCAAGGAGCCCAGAGCGGTGTGCTAGATACTTAAGTTTCTCTTTCACAACAACCCTGTGAAGTAGGCTAGGCTGAGAGAGAAGTGAGTCACCCAGCAAGTATCATGGCTGAATAGGGATTCGAATTCAGGTCTCCCCAGTCCTAGTCCAGCACTCTAACCACTACACAACGTTGGCTCACCGGCAAGCTACACAGCCAGACTATAGGCAAAGCATCACCATGTCAGTGGGGTGGCTGCGATTTGCCACAGTCTGGAAGGGGATGTGCCAAATATGATCGTTTATTTCTGAAGCTCTCTGTCCGACCTTGGCATAGGGCATTTCAACCCATTTAAATCCCATGGCAGTGCTTCTGCCAGTAGTGGTGCGCGCACACACACACACACACACACACACACACACACACACACACACACCCTAGTAGCCCTAAAAGATAGTCCCACACAAACAAATTCTTGGGGGGTGGGTTTGGTATTCCACTTTAATTAGGGGAGGAGAACATTGAAACTATAAACGAAAAGCCTGACTTAAACGGGTATGTTTTCAGGTCCTTCTTAAAACCTTCAGAGAAGGGGAAACTCTAATTCCATTAGGAAGTGTGTTCCAGAGTCCCAGGACAATTCTAGAAAAGGCCTGGTTTTGAGTTGCCATCAACCAATCTGGTGGCAACCACAACCGGAACTCTCCAGATGATCTTAATAGGCAGCAGGGTTGATGAAGAAGGCATTCTCTTAAATACCTCAGACACAAGCCGTTCATGGCTTTATAGGTAATGACCAACACTTTGTATTTTGCCCAGAAACATTTTGGCAGCCAGTGTAGTTCTTTTAAAATAGGTGTAATATGATCTCTTTGGGCAACCCTGGAGACCAACCTGGCTTCTGCATTCTGTACTGTGTACAAAGGCAGCCCAACACAGAGTACATTGCAGTAGTCAAGCCTGGATGTTACCAGCATATGCACCACTGTTTTAAGGCCGTTAATCTCCAGAAATGAATGTAGCTGGTGAATTGGCTGAAGCTGATAGAACCTGGACACTGCCTCAAACTGAGAAATCAGGGAGAAGTTTGGGTCCAGAAATACTCCCAGACTACATACTACAAACCCCTGCTAACTGGGCAAAGAGGCACCTTTTACCGTGTTGTTTCTCTTTATTTAGCAGGGGGAGAGTAACTGGCCCTATCCACCCCCAGCACAGTACTTCCAGTGACTGTTCCTGGTGTCTATCTTATGTTTCGTTTTAGAATGTGAGCCCTTTGGGGACAGGAAGCCATCTTATTTATTTGTTATTTCTCTTTGTAAACCGCCCTGAGCTATTTTTGGAAGGGCGGAGTAGAAATCAAAATAATAATAATACCACCTCTTTCTGGGGGAGTGCAACCTCTTCCAGAACAGACAGATCTAAACAATGTTTTGACCTCCCACAATAAGTACCTTCGTCTTGCTTGGTTTGCTTGATTCATCCTTGGTTTGTTCTCCCTCACCCAGCCCATTGCCACCTCCAGGCAGGCATTTCTGGAAGTTAGGCCATTTCTTACTACTCTATCTTTGTTTGATTTATATATTGCCCTTCCAAAGGTGACTCAGGGCGGTTTACATTAAAATAAAAAATGCATAACAATTAAACCAAAAACCAATTAAAAGCAGATTAAAATTACAATTAAAACTGATGAAGCTGACATGGAGAAATAGACTTGGGTGTCACCAGTATACTGTTAATACCATGCACCAAATCCCCTGATGATCTCTCCCAGCAGTTTCATTTAGATGTTATAAAAGCATTGGAGATGGTATGGAGTCTTGTGGGGCTCCCTATGCTCTAGGGAGAGCAACAGTCTCTAAGCTGTCTCCATCTGGAACCTGCCCAAGAGGTAGGAGCAGAATCACTGCAAAGCAATGCCTCCTGCTCCCAACCCCTTCAGGCACCCCAGGATGATACCATGGTCGATGGTATCAAAAGCCACCAAAAGATCCAAAAGGATCAACAGTCTCACTCCCCCTGTTGATTCCTAATTGGAGATCATCCAACAGGTCGATCAAAGTTGTCTCAACCCCATAGCCTGCCCAAAAGCCAGTTTGAAATGAGTCCAGATCATTTGCTTCCTCCAAGACAGCCTGGAACTGAGACGCCACCACCCTGCATTGGAGACAGGCATATTTAAAAATGATTGTGGGGAGACATGATAGAGATCTGTAAAATCATGCATGGTGTGGAGCAAGCTGATAGAGAATTTCATATATATATATATATAAAAATCACACACACACACACACTAGAACCAGGGGTCATCCCATGAAACTGATTGCCAAGACATTTAGGACTGACAGAAGGAAGTACTTCTTCACACAAAACATAGTCAACTTGGGCAATTCTCTGCCACATGATGTGATGACAGCCAACAACCTGAATGGCTATAAGAGGGGTTTGGATAAATTCATGGAGAAGAGGACTATCAATGGCTACTAGTCTGAGGGTTATAGGCCACCTCCAGCCTTAGCAGGATGCCTCTGAATACCAGTTGTGGGGGAGTAACAGCAGGAGAGAGCATAGCTCTTTTGCCTGTGGGCTTCCCAGCGGCATCTGGTGGGCCACTGTGTGAAACAGGAAGCTGGACTAGATGGGCCTTGGGCCTGATCCAGAAGGGCTGTTCTGTTCCTAAATTGCTTAATTCTGAGCGATCCAATACGAGTTTCTTCAAAAGTGGTTTAATTTCCTCCTGGAGACAAAGGGGCATCCTGGTCTCCCTCAGAGAAGCATTAATAATCTTCAATAACCTCCCTGTTAGATCGTATAAGCCATCTTGGGCAAGGGTCAAGAGGACAGGTGGTAAGGCAAAGTGTAGTAAGCATCTTGTCCATATCCTCAAGAGTCATAAACTGAAATTGATCCAATCTAACCACAAAAGAGGAGCGGTTGGACAATAGACTCTGCGGTAACTGTAGAGACTACCAGTTCAGCTTGAATTCAAGACATTTTATCTGCAAAAAACTTATTAAAAATGTCACAATGGGTAACTGATGGATCCTTGATGTGATCCCAGTGTATTCACGTGCTGGATGTGAGCCTGCAGAAGCAATGTAAGCAGAAAAGAACTTCTTCTTTGCTTCATAAATTGCCATAGCATAGATCTTCAACTGTTCTATGTTAGACTTGGCTCAAATCCAACAGATTACTTCTCCACTTGCTCTCAAGCTGTCTACCTTGCTGTTTCAGCCCCCGTAGTTCTTCTGTATACAAAGGGGCTAATTTAGAAGCAGGTTGGAGAGAGTGCTTAAGAGCAATCATGTGAACTGCCCTAGTAAATTCAATATTCCAAGTCTGAACCAGTGCATCAACAGAGTCGTAGGCAGAACCAGCCTTCTAGGAATTCTATGGGATCCAATAGACTCTCTGGGCAGACCATCCTAATAGGTCCTTCACCCTTGTGGAAGAGGGTTGAGGCTGCGAGTCTAACCTTAACCAGATGGTGGTCCATCCATGACAACAGAGAAATCGCAAGAGTCCTCACTCAGAGAACACTTTTTTGATCAGAGCGAAAAACCAAATCGAGAATGTGACCAGCAATGTGCATTGGTCCTGAGACCACTTGGGATTGGCCCATAGTTGTAATGGTCGCTATGAAGTCCTGAGCTGATCCTGACAAATTGGTTCCAAAGTGAACATTAAAGTTCCCCAGAACTACCAGTCTAGGAGACTCCAACACCAACTCCACAACCAAGTCAGTCAGCTCAGTTAGGGTCTCCGTTGAACAGTGGAGTGAATGATACACCAACAGAAGTCCCAGTCTGTCCTTGGTCTCCAGATGCAGGTACACATATTCAGTATAGGCCAGTTCCCTGACAGGAACTGGTAAAGGAGATATTGTTCTTGTAGACCAGTCACTCCTCCTCCTCCCCGCCAATGTTCTCTCACCTGCTCTACAACACAGTATCCTGCCAGGAGAAGCTGGGCCCAAACTGGACCACTAGCCTCTCTCATCCAGGTATCTGTATTATATACCAGGTCAGCTCCATTATCCAGGATCAAATCACTGATGATTTCTGGTTGGTGTTTTTTAACGGACCTGGCATTACAGAGAAGTAAGGTGAGGTTCTCTGGGCGTTTGGTTCTGCTACCCAAGGTCAAATAGCTGAAAGGAGTAACGGCTACTAAATTTCTGATCTCCCTTCTCCGATAATGCCCTGCTACCCTGCCAACACCGTATCTTCCTCTATTCCCTACCATCACTGGAATCGCCCCGGAGATAGTGAACACACTCCCCCCCCCCCACACGCACACTCCAGGTACACCAAAACACATACCTACATAAAGTCTAACAAATAGAAGTCTTTAAAGCAACAACATGGCTTGCCTCAGCCCTCTGTCCTGACCCTTTGGTGGCCTGCCCAGCACCCCAACATTGGCTGCACCCCTGGCAATTTTATAGGTGCAGTGGTTGCCAGCCCCTCCTAGCAGCAGACCCAGATGAGAAGTTTGTTACAATTTGCCAGGAGTTAGGCAGCACACAGAGTAATGGCACAAAACACAGCAGAAACAGACACAGCAGAAGCCCTACGCCAGCAGATCTCACAAGTGTCCTTGGCTGTCCTCAGATGAGAAACCAACAAGATAAGATGGGGGTGGGGGGAGTGGCACTCAGCAGTACTGCTCGTTACCAGTTCTTCCATAAAATTCTCCCTAGGCATTCTTGAGGGAATATTCTTCAATATTCACAAGAATATTCTTGAGGGAATATTCTTCAGAATATTCTGAGTTATGACCTGTTCTTCTGTTCAAGCACTCCTCACCACTGAGTTCCTTTAGCTCCACCCACCTTTATCAACTGCCCTCTGAGTCTGCAAACATTCAATTTCATTGTTACACTGGGGCAGTTTTGAGGGGTTTTTTATGCCCTTAGGGTTCAACTGGCTTATCTGGGGGAGTTACCCCAAGTCAATACATCCCCCTCACCTGCAGGTCTCCCAGTTGTGCATCCATACGGATGATATTTCCAGTTCTTTTAGATATCCTTTTAATGAGATTGTGTTGAGATCCTTGTAGTGAGATCATGTGTTGATAACTTTAAGATATCCTTGTAGTGAGATTGAGACATGCTTTCTGTGTACTGTGCTTTTAGATTAGATGTTTGCAATGGAGAATGTAGTTGTGAGCTAGAAAAGACTGATGCAATATAGGTTATACACACCTCAAGACTGTTTCTGATTCTCAAGTGTCTTGCTCTGAGGATCCTTTGTTCAGCCCGGTGGAGGTTGTGCTGATGCTGACATTTGAATAAATGCTAAACATCTGTTCCTGACAACAAGCATTTTTGTGCTCTTTTTGTTTGGTGATACCCATTAACTACATGCTGTCTTTTATGTTAGCATCACAGTGGCCTTATTAAAGAATAAATGAAATATAAATCCAAAATTGGAAAAATATGGTATTTATTGGATATTTATACAGTTCAGGCCATTCCAAGAGTGCGTTCCACCAAAGACAAATATTGTGTTGTGCATTATCTTAAATCTATTTCAGAGACTAGTTTGTGCAAAAAAATATAATCAGATGCAAAACAGGATACTGCTACTATATAGCAAACTAGAATTATGCCGGGCTGGGTAGAGAGCTTTCTGTAGTTTGGTATATTAATATCATTTTTCTAAGTAGCTATTTGTCCATTCTTGACCTAAAATATTTTCAGGGTTAGAATATGAATATCAGTGGAAATTTTGCAACACCAAAAATTCAGGCCAGAATTAGTGTTCCCTCTAATTTTTTTTTCATCAGTGAACACAATGAGTTTTGTTCTGGGTGGTAGTATCAAGGCAGTGTGTGCACATGTGCATTATGTGCCACTATAGATACAGTACCCACCCCCATAAATATGGAAGGAAAGAAATGTGTATTACAACTAACTTTATTCTGTTTATAAGATTGGATTTTTACTTTTTTCTGCTTCACATTCAAGTATAATAAGAACAAGGTAGAATCTAAAACAAGGCCTTTTAAAAAAAGGTTTCCCAGATAAGAATGTCATACATTCAGATTGCTAAACACTTAGATAAGAATGTCATGCACTTAGCTTAGCATCACAGTGACCTGAGCGATACTTAAACAAACACAAACAAACAGTTGTTTAAAAGTGCAAACTGCACTTTTGTTTAAAAGCAGTAATATTGGCTGGAAAAAGACTAGATAATTCATGGGCAGCAGTGCACTCTGTGCACTGCACTGACTGAGTTTACTATGGTACTACAGCCTGAGGTTAGAGTCCCACACCCAGCATACTTAATTGCATAGAATTCTGGTTGGGATTTGAAGGTTTCAGGAATTGCTGCAGTGAGGCAAGATCTCCCTGTATCCACAAAATGGCTCAAATGACTCAGGCGATGGCTTGCAAATAGTAGGAAGTTCCTCCATGATTTTGGTGAAAAGATTCATTATAGACCGAGGGGAATGAATGCAGAAGTGGAAAGAACATCAGTTTTGCAAACTCTTCTGGTTACCTGTAACTAGCTAAATACCAGCAGTGAGAGGGATGCAATATACAACCTCGCTACAATGAAATGCTTGGGTTTAGATAATGGTACATCTAAATTCCTCAAAGACCTCACTGATATAGGATGACTTTCGTTCACATAAAATGTCCCGAAGAGTCTTTCCTGAATCTATAGGAGGATAGTTTCAATTGATGACTCAAATAAGTGAAGTGCTTGGCCCATTAAAGGAACTTACAGGGGCGATCCTCTAAACATATGATCTGGAAACTCCAAAGGTACTGAAAACTGCTTCATTTACAGTACTTAAGGCTACAGTTCTGTGCACATGTACTTTGGGAGTAAGCCCCATAAAGCTACGCTTAACAAGCCTTTAATCTGTGATTTGGGGAAATAGTTTCCAGACACACACAAGTCCCACTAGCAATACTCCTTTTCTTCCGAAGTTGGGGACCAGTGTTGCTCTTTAAGTTCCCCAGTCCTCCCAGCCTTCTCCATGGCCGCTGCTCCTGAGTCCGCCCCCCCCCCGCATCACCACATAGGCTCTTGCCACGTCAGGATCGGGGGAATATCTCCTCGTTCTCTGCTCAAAATGCGCGCGCACACACACACACACCACTACTACAGTTTTTCCAAGAGAAAGAAAACTGATGTCAGGGTCCTGCTACACATGGGCAATAGCCCATATATAGTAGGGCCTGGACATCAGTTTTTCTTTCTTCTGGGAAAGTGGTAGTGGGAGTGCATTTTGAGCAGAGGACCAGGGAGGAGGTAGTCCCCTGAACTTGGTGCAGCAAGAGCCCATGTGGCGATGGGGTGGGGGAAGGCAGCAGGTTGGGGGAGACTTGGGAGCAGGAGGCAGGGGGAGCAGCAGCCAGTGGCAGCAAAAGGGCAGACTCGGGAGCAGCAGCCGTGGAGGAGGCAGCACTGGGAGGACTGGGCAGAGCAACATTTATGGTGGCAAAAGGGTGAAAAAACTTCCTGGCGAGAATGAAATGAGTGGCTGTTCATGATTGCTGTGGGGGGGGGGTGGGCTTTGTGTGCGTGCAGCCTAGAGGGAAGCCATGCCAGAATTCATTAAGAAAAAGAATCAAAAGAATAAAATATGATATGGCATAGAACATAGTGCAGCTTTGGAAGCCACCTTCTATTCAGATCTGTACAGAGCATAAAAGGCTCTCTGAATATTATACATTAGCTACTGTTTAGATCATACACAAACTCCCTTCTTGACACCTTACCCTGACAATAGGGCTACCAAATTTGGGGTCATTTCACAAATTAAACATGTGACGGAGCCAGTCCTTATCACTGGTGCACCAGTATGGTGCATAGACTTGCATACAGTGTTTGTCAGTTGTTTAAATTTGACAAATATGGAAATATTAATGTACAAGTAGCCTTTAGCTGACCATTTCTTACAGAGACCTACCAGCAACTATCAATACATGAGGGTTTTATTTTTGAAACTTGGCTGAAGACGAAAGGTTCATGATCTTCTCAAAGGCTACTTGAAAATAATGTATACTATCTTTCTGATCTTGGTAACTGTAGCGTAGAGGGAATTAGCCAGACAGCTCCATTAATCATTGTGTGTGTTTAAACAACCCATGAAAGCTGGCTAGCAGCCTGAGAGAAGTAATAGGAGGTTGCTGCTGCATGCACACTCCCTTGTGGTGTGCAGTCTTGAATCTTCCCAAGTTGGTTGGCAGCTGCTCAAGGTCAACTGAACTTGTTACCCAACCAGAGGTTTATAACCAAGGGCTGAAGTTGGCTTGACCAGTTCGGTAACAACTTGTGTTGACCAGTTGACCAGTTGGGTAGGTTTGGATGCCACACCATATGAGAGCATGAGTGCTGAGGGAACATCTGGTTCCCTCTCCTGGACTGCTTACCGACTTTTGGAGCGCTGTGTGAACAGAAATGGGAAACTTCATGGTTACAGTCTTTATCATTACAGTAAGGATTTGAGAGATCACAAGATGGAAGGAAAAACCAATTCCATTATGATAGCAACACTTTATATATTTAACTCTAATTTGATTGCTTGTCTTACATCTGCTATATTGGGGGTGAAACATCTTGATTATCACTATTGTCCCATTTCAAGTAGTCTTGTTGCAATGTCAATGAGCAGGCTATTATTGGGTAAGCACGAACTGGTTTGGAAGCCCTTCTATGGGCCTCTGAACCAGTTCGAATGTCCGGCGGCTTGGCTGGTTTGAAGGTGGGGGCATACCTTTTAAGGATGGGGGAGGGTCCTCTTACCCCTCCTGCCACCTTTCCCCCACTGGTGCTGTCTCTTAAAGAGTGGCAGCATACCACCTTGCTGCCTCAGACCGGAAGTGTCTGGAAGTGTGCATGTTGGGGGTGTGTGCTCGCCACACACTCACATCACACTTCCAGCTACTTGCTATCATTAAAGAGATCCCAACCCACCTTCGAACTGGCAGGTGCTGGTTCCATGCACACCACTAGCTATTATCAGTAGACCTGAGAACTATATGTACTTATAAGAATGGAGAGGAGAATTATCTGCCTGGATCATAAGGAATATTAATGGTGAGATAAAGAGGGAACAAGAGTCCAACCAGATAAGGCAGGGCAAAGACTGTTATGGGTATTAAAAACACTTTTTTATGTATAATCTGAAATAGCTTTGTGACTTACACAGTGAGCAGGAATAGTAGCTGGCCATTGCATTTATTTGGTGGTATTAATAGTTGATTGCCAAGTATTTAGCTGAAAGTGGTGCCTAACCTGATAGGCTGGGAAGACAAGCTATTGTGTGTGCCTCTTGAGCTTGACACCGGTGTACTTTGATCGTGATGGACAGTGTAGCTGGTCTAGGCTTGATCTTTGAATCTGCTAACCTGTGTGTGTGTGTGTGTGTGTGTGTGTGTGTGTGTAAGTCCTTAAATTATTTGATCCTAGAAGCAACAAAGAGAATCCTGCTAATATTTTTTAAAATGAACAAAAAATATCCATGGCCAATTTCTGTGCACATAAACAGTTTTCTGGTGAAACTAGCAATAGCCACTTGGAAGCCTACAAGCTAAAATATGGTCTAATACAAAATTGTTTGGTCATGGGCAGCCTTCCAAGGTTGAATCAAATTATGGTAAAAGGTTAGCCAGCAGTTCAAGTTATAAGTGGACAGGGTGGATTTGATTTAAATCACGATTTAAATCACGATTTAAATCACTAGCAGGGTGGATAAAAATCAAAAAAATCCAATTTAAATCAAAAAAATCCGATTTAAATCAAAAAAATTGAATTTTTTTTATTTAAATCGGATTTTTTTAAATCAGATTTTTTTGATTTTTATCCACCCTGCTAGTGATTTAAATCGTGATTTAAATCAGTTTGATTTAAATCAAATCCACCCTGTAAGTGGAGACATTCACACTTCCCTACTTCATTTCTTGATTTTGCGTATAAGTGTACATATCTATATATTTAATTCTCGTAGACGTTCTGGGAAAAAATGTGTGGCGGAACCCTTGTGAGAATTCCTGGCAGGAAGCGGTTGGCCGGCCGGTGCACTCTGCCTTGCCAGAGGAGGTGGGCAGTTTGGGTGGGCGGTGGAGCCACGCGCGGGGCAGGAGGTGGTTGCCCAGCTGGCAGAGGTGGCCTTGCTGGGGGAGACGGCCGGCCAGCAGAGAGGGAAAGTGCCTGCTGGGCTGCCACCAGGCAGGTGGTGAGGGAAAGCGGCGCAACCCCCAGGCCGGCTGGTAGAGAAGGAAAGCACCAGCCAGGCCTGCAGGCGAGGAAGAAAAGCGCCAGATACTACAGTGCAAGGTAGTACCCCGGGTGAGGAGGGAAGAGAAAGACTGGGAGGGAGAGAATGGACTGGGGCTGAAGGGAGGGAGGAGAGACAGGGAGGACTAGGGGCGTAGATACTACACACCTGGGTCAACTAGTTTATATGTAACCAGCAATTTTCAGCCCGTTAGATTAATGGGCGCTAGTAGACCGCCCCCGTCTCCTGCGGGGCCGAGTGCAGCCACCAGCGGGCCCAGTCCTTCCCAGTCCGTGGCATCCCACCTCTTGCTGAGGTCGCAGCTCCGCCGCCGCCTCGCCCATATTCCCGCAGCGGTCGCCGCCATCGGGGCCAATCGCCCCTCCGCGGCCTCACCCGCACTCTCACCACGGCGGCCGCTGCCATCGGGATCAGACGCCCCGCCGTGGCCACCACCACCGCTGGCCGAGGCCGCGGCGCTGCCGCCGCCTCGCCCGCACTCTCCTCCCGGCGTTGGCAGCGGCCGCTTCTCCTCCGCCGCTTCTCCTCCTCCCGGCCCCAACATGGCCGCCGTGTCCCTGCGGCCGTATCTTTCTCAGCCGATCTGGGCATGCACTCCGCGCATGCCCAGAACGGCCAAGAAAGACATGGGCCGAAGAAAGACATGGGCGCACGCTTTACCTTTTTATTATAGAGGATACCAAACCTTGTTAAAACAGGGAAGCCCTTACTGCTAGATGGTGTCAGTGTTATGGTATCTGATATCTTGATGAAAGGATCACTTTGAGGCCCAGTGTACACCTAGCACGTGAACTGCTGATTTGTGAATAGACTTCTTGATACAGAAACTGACCATTCCTGACTTAAGCCATGTTCTTATCTCTTAAACATAGTTTAAACTTCAAAGCATTGAGAAATTCCAAAAAGCATAATGTTGAGAAGTTCCATTATCCAAATGGTGGCTTTTTAAAATAATAGACTCATGAGGATAAGGTATTGGGAAGGAAATAACCAAGGAATTGGAAGACTTAAAGCAAAGAGCTCAAGTGATTTCAGCTTTCCTTGCTTGTTTTCTTGGATTAGGATATGACCTCACTCTTGTACCTTTTGAGAGTTCATGGCTTCAATGTGTATGTTTAAATAACATTAATATAACTAGTGTTATATTGATAGCCTAGTTATCTCAACATTTAAATGTCCTATGCACAATTAAATGGAAGCAAATTCCATTGAAATCAGAAGCCCTTACTTCCAAGTAAACATTTGTAGAACAGCGCCGCACATTAGATCTACAAAATTGACAATACCCCCCTCCCCCAGATGTAGCAAAGACTTGAACTTGGTTCCTTGAACTGCTTTGAACAAGTCTGGAATTCTAAAACAAATGTGTACTCTTTAGTATCTGTCTGAAGCACAGGTTATTTTGGTTGAAGCTGTAAAAGTTTCAGTTGCAGAATGGAGATGATCCAGCAGAACATCCACACTTCTACAGACTCCAGAGAGCAAAGGGGTGGGTGGGATTATTCAGTGTAAATAACATGGTGTATGTATTAGGGGGAGGAGCCTTTCTTCCCTGTGATAGATACAGCTGTTATAACATGTTCTTTGGATTTAAAACTCTCATCAGTGCTATCCTGTAGAACCTTTGCATGCTGGCTCCACCCCTTTGTCCAGGCCACCAATATTGGCCTTAAGAACTTCCATAGGATAGTGCCAGTGATGTGCTCAATTGATAACATGTTTTCATTCATTTATTCATTCATTCGATTTCTATCCCGCCTTTCCAAAAAGGGCTCAGAGCGGTTTACACAGAGAAATAATAAATTAATAAGATGAATCCCTGTCCCCAAAGGGCTCACAATCTAAAAAGAAACATCAGATATACACCAGCAACAGTCACTGAAGGTACTGTGCTGGGGGTGGATAGGGCCAGCTGTATTTGACAGCTGTATAGAGTTCCTGTCCCAGGAAAGCAGTTTGTAGGGGCAAATTGTCTGCCTCCCCAAAATGTGAACTGTAACATCTGCAGGGGCAGATATATATTTTAAAACATGCTGTGAAGTTTGATTGTACTATGGAACCAATAAAGTAACAATGCAATACGTCTCTTGTGCAATACGTTTTTGCTTAGGTCTTGCTAAAAGTTCACCTGGCTCTGATCTTCCATTGATTGTACTTCTAATCATTTGTTTTCTTGTACTTGCAGGAAGGCTTATTGTTACAGATTTGTTGAACATCTGTTCTGTAGCTTACTAAGTTTGTATTATAACTTTTGCCTTCTGAACATTTTTTTTTTAATGCCAATGTGTCAGTGTTCTGTTTCTCTATGATTTTTAGTTCATCTTCGATGTTGGACAGTGTTATATTTAATCATCCTAATCTATTGGTTGTCAAATTGTGCTCTTGAGAATCCTCAGCTTCCATTTTAGCCAATAAAAGTAACAATTTTAAAAACGGCTAAACTGGACCAGTGTTGAAGTACAGTGCCCTCCCCCATTAGTGTTGCTTGTTCACTTGTGAATAAGCTCATTGCTGCAGCAGCTGACAAATAACATGTACGATAAAATAAATTTGTCTCTTTATTCTAGAGTGTGTCTACCTTGGATAACACTAGCTTAATCTCATAGCTGACAAGGCTGACCACATCTCTTCTTTGAAATACTTCAAGAGAACATTGGTAAGACACTTATTTTCTTTAAAATTGTTTTCAATTTAAATTCTATTTTTAAAAGTTAAAATAGTCTACCAGACTTTTGAAACATGCTACATTTCCAAAATATCTGTCTTGTTGCTTTTACTTCCCCCTTTTGGCATAGTGGCCTCACTATGCTTTTTGTGTACTGCTTTGGACTTTTATGCAACTCTGTGAAGAAACTATAAAGATCTTGCATCTATTTTAAGACTTCTTGGTCCAGGTAGAAGAACGTAATGAAGCACTTATATAATTCCTCTGTGGACTCCGAGTATTGATGGAGCAAAGTGAAATGTGAGGACCGTTCTCTGACTTGTCCTTAGTACAAGAGAATAAGTGTCTTGTTTCAGAATATACTGGCTGTTTTCTTATGATCAAGAAAAGATCTGAGGAGGTGCCAGCTAGGTTTCAGAGCCATTCACACTCCTGAAAAAAAATGTGTATAGCAGCAGAAATCCTGGTCAGAGGACTGGTTGGAGGGCATGGGAGGAACCGACCAGCAACACTTGTCAAGTCTAGCTGGGCATGTGTTGCCCAAAACTGGCACAGCTCATCTCCCAGCCTTCCTCTGGCTCCTGCAGGTACAGCAGAACAGGCTGCTCAGCTTGGCTGCAGGCAGGCGCAGAGCCTGACCGCTGGTGGCCCGTGTTCAGCCGCGTCTGATGTCAGATGCGGGAGTTAGCCACGTCCCCGCATCAGACGTTAGACACGGGGTGTGTGGTCTGGCTCCTGAACAGAGCTGTGTGGCAAAGAGGTCTGGAGAGGGTTTTGTTTTTAAAAACTGCAAAAACAATTTTTCAGCAAGGGATTGGATTTGGAAAAGTCAGAATTCTTTTTTAGGAAACCTCTAGGCTAGGCTACCCTTCCCTTTCCTAACCATCTTAGTATCTAGCTAATACAGCCTTACTGAAATGTAGTAAATACAAATTCTGCTGCATTCTGGAGTTACATGTGGAAAAACTGAGCTATGGAATTGTGATGCAGAGATCATGTGGTTAAAGTGATAATTTTATCCTGTATCAGAGCTGCAATACTAAAGTGTTTATGTTGACAACCATTGTAAAATGCAGCACCATAAGCTCTTGCTGTGTATTGAACCTTGAGATGATAAACACCACTATCAACACACTGGCTAGTGTTACTACTTCTCTGGCACTCTTTTGACCTGAGACTGCAAGTGCAAAAACCTTTTTATATCTATTAATTGCTAAAAATAGCCTACTTGTAGTTTGGACTATAACTATCCCAGTTCTGAATTGCTCACCTGAGATAAGATTTATTTTTATAGTACCTAATCTGTATTTCTAAAAAGCGATAGGGTTGAACAGTTTCACTAATAGTAGAATACAATTGCTGAATAGGCCTTGAACCAAAGCCAGCTTTTGCTGTCGCCCACTACTACAGGCTGTAGTAGCCCAAGGTGAAAAGATGTATTGGGCTCGCCTCCTTTCTTGTGCTCTGCTCAGCATCATAGTTTCCTGTGGCTGCTTTTGGGTTTAAAAATTAGAGGGGTGAAGTTGCATGCAATTGTAATAGGTAGTTTGGATCTTAGTGTCCTGATAGTAGGTGGTGTCTGAGAACAGATAAGTATATATGCTTCCTAGACTCGTTGGCTACTCAGATTCTTTGCATGTGTACGTATAAACACAATCTAAACACTGGCCAGTTGAGCTGTGCAAAAATTTGGCGTTGAAACCAAATCATGTGTGCCTGGCCCTGCATGGAGGCAGCTGCCCCACCTGCTTACCCCATGCAGAGTGGTCCATGCACAGCATTGGCAGGGGTGCCCTTAAAGGGACATCGCAGTGATGCCAAGTAAGCTGCATGAAGAATGCTGGGACTGCAGCCGGGGAAGAGGCTGCCTCTGCTCAGGGCAAGGTGCATATGATTTGGCTTCAGTGATTCGGAGCCAAATCTTTTGTGCCCTGCTGACCACTGACTGTGTGATTCCTGCTTTTTGCCATTTGCTGAGCTGTTTCATGAACATTCTGGCTATTAAGGGATAGCAATAAAATGTTGATAAACTGCTGATTCTGCGAGGGAGATGAAAAGTCAATTCGACCTGGAAAAACTTCCTGTTTCTAGAACCTGTCTGAACTATATGCTTTTTTTAACCTTTAAAGCAACAGGCAGGACCATACACAATGCAGACCACAACCATGCACCTTTCAGAGAGCAGATGCAGTGCCAAACACTTATAGAACAGATAGCTTAAGGTGACTTGTGCAGTAGGGCAAGTCGCATGCTGCAAGGGAAGGCAAAAGTGGGGGGACACCCCTTCAGATTGCCTCACAGATTTAAACCTGAGAAAAGTAAGCCCTCCTTGACCTCGGGTATTATTGGCTAGGCCCCAGAATAGCTAACAGGAAGGGGAAATGGCAAGTACGTATGTAAGGGAACAACTCTAAGCTTCCATGATGAAGGCTTTTGAAACTGTATTGATTTGAACTAATCAGCCATGGCAGGAGGTCTCTAATGGAGAATTGCAGCATGCGTGTAATTGTCTTATGTACATAAAATGCATGTCCATGGTCAGATCGGTGAAAGGAATGTGGTGCGAGACTGTTGCACTTGATAGCTTCTTGGAATCTGTTTCCCCCTGCTTTTGACTATGAGGCCTAATTCTTTTAAATTATGGTCAAACTATACACAACATTTAAAGTGGTATTGGGTCTGACAGCCTCTTAAAAAATAATAATAATAATAGCCAGATCTGGAGGCCCATGTGTTAGAACTGTGGTGGGGAGTCAACCCTTGCCCAACCCAGTCCTGATCCATGGGGTAACTGATCCTGCTGCTTTTCTGGAAGAATGTTACAATTGAAACTCCCCCACCCCACCCCCCGAGATCGAGTAGTCCAGTTGGGGACTGTGGCAAGAAGTAGAATGAACCCCACCTCGCCTCCATGGGTTAAACTTTGATCCTATACTGCAGAGGGGGAGCTGATCTGGCTGCTCCTAACTAAAGGAAGACTAAGCCTGTCAAGATGAATAGCCTTTTAAATGTCACGTACAGGGTTAGAGAGCAGAGTATGAGGATTTGAATAGTGATGCCAGTTTGCAGGTTAGGCAGTTCGGAGTGGTTAGTCACAGTTTCAGCCATACAAATATTGCCTTATGAGGCTCTGAGATTGATGTTGGGGTTACTCAAGAAGCTAAAGATGGAAGCAAAAGATGGGGGGTATATGAATAAGTAGACTAACCTCATGTTGGCAAGTGAATAAACAGGAAAAAGAGAACATGGCATTGCAAAAGACACTTGTTCAGGCTGGCTGTAGCATGGCTTGCAGTTCCTAGTGAGTGACTAATGCATTTTGTTTTTGTAAGAAAACATTTTCTGTTGCAAAATGTTGGCAGCTGATGTGAAGCTGTCCAAATGCTTTGTGGAGGGCCAGGGTACATCTCTGCTGAATGGGAACATAGGAAGCTGCCCTATACAGAATCGGACCACTGATCCATCTAGCTTGGTATTGTCTACACCAGGGCTGCTCAGTTTTGGCCCTCCTGCTGATGTTGGTGTACAGCTTCCATTGAGCTGTAGTCCAAAAACATCTGGGGGCCCTAAATTGAGCTGTCCTGGTCTACACTGACTGGAACATAGGAAGCTGCCATATACTGAGTCAAACTATAGGTCCATCTAGCTCAGTATTGTCTACACAGACTGGCAGAGACTTCTCCAAGATTGCAGGCAGGAATCTCTCTCAGCCCTATCTTGGAGTAGGGGTGTGCATTTTGGAATTTTCTTGTTTCGATTTGTATCCGAATTGAAACATCCCCGTTTTGTTTTGTAGCCAAATTTTCCGAATCCGAATCAATTTGGATTTTTAAAAAGGGTCCCAGGGCAAAAAGAGTGGGTGGTGGTGGTAGTGTCCAATGGGTGGAAGCTACCACCCAAATTTCAAAGGAATTAGGCAAAGGGCTGATTTTTTTTGTGTGTGCGTGATTTTATTTAAATGTTTACACATCTTTAAGAATTTTCTCACAGGGAATAATGGGGATTCCAGCAAATGTATCGCTTCAAATCAAGGGGAAAGGGATGACCCAGAGCAGAGTGTGGTGGGTGGTAGTGCCCAATGGGGGCAAGGAAACTTCCAGAATTATTTCAAAGGAATTGGGCAAAGGGCTGATCTTTTGTGATTTGTTGAAGTTTACGGGTCTTTAAGATTTCTCCCATAGGGAATAACTGAGGTTTTAGCAGCCCCATAATTCCACGTGGGGGGGGAGGGGTTGTGTAGTATACATAGGGTGTCAACCACACCCACAAGCCTGTGGGGTACTGGGTTTTGTTGTTTCTGAGGTGTTCATTGTAGATTCTCTGGTAGCATATGAGATTTTCAGTGAAAAACAAGAATCCACTCTCATATGCTACCAGAGAATCTACACTCAGAACACCACAGAAACAGCAGAACCCAGCACCCCATGGGTTAGCAACCCTTCCCCTGGCCAATGTGGGGTCAGTAAAGAGTGGGAAGAAGCAAAAGAGCCAATGGGGAACAAGGAGGGAATTGTCAGCTGGTCGGCCCATGATTTAGGTCACTGATCAGAAGGCTGGAAGGGTGGGAAATTCAAAGAGATGTCAAACACAAAATGGAGACTGACTCAGAGATCACCACAAAATGGAGGTCCGAAACAACAAAACGTTTTGTAGCTGAAACAGGGGCGTTTTGTTTTGTATACAAAACTTTTGGATCTGGAAAATGGGTGTTTTGTTTTGTCTACAAAACACCCGAAACAGGCTGTTTGGGGTACAAAACGTTTTGTATCTGAAACGTTTCGCACATCCCTATCTTGGAGATGTCAGGGAAGGAACTTGGAACCTAGATGCTCTTCCCAGAGCAGCTCCATCCCCTAAGAGGAATATCTTACAGTGCTCACACATCAAGTCTCCCTTTCATATGCTACCTGCTTAGCTAAGGGGACAAGTCATACTTGCTACCACAAGACCAGCTCTCTTCCCCCTCTCCCCGCCCCCTGCTCACTTGAAATCTGTCTTTGAGTCTTTTTATGGTTTCAGATGGTGAATGACGATAAGCTTTTTAAGGTGTTTTCTAAAAGCTTCAAAGATAAAAACTCTTTTCTGGCCCTGTATTTGGAAATTCTGTATGTGCATGCATTTCATTAGAATTTAGTCAGTTCAGTTTAGATTTTAGTGCAGTCTTATTCCATCACTGCATTCTGCTATGATTATTATTGAGAAGTGAAATAAAGCTCTTGGGATTGTCCTCTCAAGAGGTGTTTTGAGTACAATATAACCAGATTAACTTCCTCAGAGTTATCAGTACTGCTAGAAAAGGAGTTGGCAATTGGAAGCTGGTGCATTCTGGCTGCGCCTCAGTCACATGACTTCAGCTAAATTGTCAGTTCACTTGCTGAATCAACCAGTCACTCCAGTCGGCACAGACCCTGGGAGCTGAGATCTCCTGTAGCTCCATGTTGTGGGCAAAAGATCTTACAGTCTACAGGTAAATATTCTGTCTATTTTCTGCCTTAGTGTCTTAATCCTTAAACTCGTTTCCTTTCTTCAGTCTTAATGCTTAAAAGTTTAGCAAAAATTCAGTTGACTTTTTGTGTTAGTCATGATATATTCTGCAAGTTTCTGGACCGGCAAAAATCAATAATCCTTGTACAAAATCTTAAAAGGAAAAGATGGATTTGGTCTAAGTGTCCCAAATTATTGTAGTTTAATAGCTTTAACAATTAGCTTGATCTGCCCTTCCATAAGGATATGATTTAACTTTGAATTTTGTAGACCTTTGACCTAATAATCTGCCTTTCAAAATAAGTACAAATGTCTCTCCTCTCTCCTCTCCCCACTCCTCCTTTAAGGCTTCTGCTTCTCTTTATCCAATATGACAGCTTATTTTTGTCAAAATTAGTTACAACACTGTAAATCTCTTGCAGCGTGCACCTCTCCCCGCAAAGAGTGCTGTAGTCTGGCGCCTGTGACTTAGCACAGAGTGTTTTAACACTGTAGTTAACTAGGTATAGTTCTTTCAGAGTTCTTCTGGTGATACATCTAGGAGAAAAATACAGGATTTTGAAGTGTAACTTGCATAGCTCTCCAATGCTATTGTATTGATTATGTTTTATTATTGACAGATCTTTATTACGGTACTTGATCAAAAACAGTTCATAACAAGCATAGTCTTGCCTTTTGTGAAACCATGCATTTGAAAAATGGGGTACAAATATTTTTAATAAGTAAAAGGCTAATTTTGAAGTACTACTGCACCTTCCAGAGCAATAAAACATGTTCATGTATGCCACACCAGATCTAGCTCATGGCAGTCATGTGCCTCAGTTCAGTTACGGAGAATGCTGCCTGGCCTGCTGCTTTTGCCTAGTGACCCTCTCCTAGTTTTAAGAAATTCCTAAGAGATGCTGACCGCTCTGCTTAATACTATATGTAGGTCAGGAATATGTGTGAGGGGAAACTCTTGAACTCTGCAGGTTCTCAGCCAAAAAAAAATTTGAAATGTATACATGCCTTGAGCACTGTGTGGTTCTACTAGTTTCTGTAAGGTTTTGTTCTCTCTTTCCTTGGAGGCTACATTGTTCATTCGGATGGGTGAGTGAGGTTTTTGGACATAGATGAAAGTATTGTGTTAGCACTTTTAAAAAGTATGTATATCTAGTGCAGATCTTTCATTAGACTTTACAAAGTGGAATTTATTCTTGGAACAGATACATTTGCAATATAATTTTTTTGGCTTTTTAGCTAAACTGCAGCATAGTTAAATTGATAGATGCCCCAACTTTAACTCATTAAAGCTTACTCCAGAAAGTATTGTAGAGATGTCATAGTATAAATATAAAGCTGTAGATGAGATGTGATTGATAAAGGTAAAATAATGATACAATTAGCTATATTTTTAATACAATAAGGGTTCTTTAAAAGACCATGCTTTAAATAGTGCAGCATTCCATGACAATGGATCCAAATAAGTTTGACTACATCATATTGACTATCCCTACATTTTCTGTAGGTGTTCATTTTAACTTCAACCTTTTATAGGCTGAAATAGCAGAACTATATACCTTTCAGCTGTAGGTTGTTAGGAATAGAAAACAATTGGAGTTACATTGGCTCTGGGAATAGTGAAACTCATTTTTTCCTGAGCCGTAATAGGAATTTAAATTATACTAGCTGACCTGGCGCAGAGCATCTGTGCCCCTAGTTCTCCCTGTCTCTCCTTGCCCATCTTCATTGCTTTCTCTCCCCGCATCAGCCCCATTTCGTTCTCTTCCCCCTGCCCCAGCCCATTCTCCCTCAGCGGCCTGGCTGCTTCTCCTCGGCCGGCCGCCTGGTGGCGGCCACTTTTCCAACACAGCTGGCCTACCGGCTGGCCGCAAGTTTTCCTGCACGGCCGGCCTGCTGGCTGGCTGGCAGTTCTCCTCCCATCCCTGTCACTAACTGGCAGCTTGCTTGCAAACTCTCACGAGAGCTGCCATACATGGGATTAGCAATGGGTACGTTTAAGAGAATTAGATAGATAGATCATACATACATACATACATACATACATACATACATACCTGGGGCTAATTGCAGTTACTACAATAGCTTACTGTTGTGCAGCAGGAGAACCCAGGGATTGGTTTAAAGGGTGCACCAAATTGCCATTGACAGATTTTAGAACTGCTTCCTTACTGTCCTTGTGCTCACAGTTCCAAATGCAGTCTGTTCTAGTCCTTGATTCCCTTGTCCACTTCCACTTGTGACTGATTTTTTGCCTGTCATATCTGTAGCACCTAGAGTTTTTTTTGAAATACTTTATAAATACTACTAATAGTATAAGTACTACTGATAAACACAGTGCCTGAGTTACTACAGCATAAAGACAGTCTCTGCTCAGAGGGCTTGCAATCTACAACGCACTTCACAAATGATGACTTTGCTTTATAGACGTTAGCATAGGAAAAACATGTGTGGTGTTATGCGGCAAAGACATTTGTGTGCCTTGCTGTGTAAAGAGGAAAAGAGGCAGATTTTGATGGATTTGTGAGGATGTCCTAGTAGGAAAACTTAACTGGCAGTTTAGAAGTTGAAGCTATCGTGATTCAGGAAAATTGTGAAAGGGACTTATGAGGGAGAACTTTAAAGACAGTGATGTGACGGATAGAGAAGAGAAGGCTTTCAGGCATTTAGTGAGAATTGTAACAGAGGATGTGTCACTTTCGTGTGAAAATGAGAACAGGGAACCTAGAAGACTATTACAGTATAAGCAAACAAAAAATCCATAAGAACTTGAAGCTGATGCAAAAAGAGGCAGTCTAGAAATAAGGGAGACATGATAGCAACAGGGAGTAGGGAATTGAATACTCCTCTGCCTAAGCTATTCAGTCCTTTCTAATGGTTCAGATCTCCACTATCTGGGGAATAGAAACCTATCAACCTAATACTTATTTGGGTTCTGTTTCTCTACGCTGTCAGTCTTCACCTTCATATGCTTTCAGCTAATACTGAAGATTGATGAAAACTCTTGAGAGACTTGAAAGTAGTTTGAGGGAAGCATTGCTTCCCTTGGTATACTGTAGTCAACATTTGTCTCCCTGCCACCTCTAGGCAAACAGTTTTGCAGACTTCTGAAATATAAAAAGCTGTTTATTGGACATCAGGCTTCACATGATGGCAGTGAATGGCTTGATTTTAAATGTGAATCAGCCCCTTACAGAGGGTGGATGCATGATGAACTGGATTTTATGAGCAAGAAGGGCACACTGATGAGGTGAGCTTGAACCCTTCTGTAGCTGACCTCCCACTGTGATACTGGAAAGGAGTCTGACTGGGAGAAAAATGCTTGAAAGACATTGAGGGAAGCTGAACTCTTCCTTCTTCACATCTGCACACTGCTTTTGCTCTTCAAAAGCAGCAGGGAGACCTGATTTGCATTTTATTTTATTTTTGCAGGGAGGGGCACTCTTGGGTTTAAACAAAGGTCTACCACTGTCACAAATTGTTTGAGTCTCACAGGCATACTAACAATAGTGCTCCTTCTTTCAAATCACCTTCCATTCTCTTTAAAAAGCATACATTTGTCTCTAGCCTAAATCTAAGTACTGTGGAAGGGTCAAGCAATTGAAGTTTGTCTCACATCCTGTTTCCATAGGACTTCTTGTACCGCAATGGGAATAATCTTACTTGCTGTCCAAAGCAAGGTATTATCAAAGTGACCTATAGTGGATTTCCAGTGAAATTTTGATAGAAGCCCTGTTCTGAAGAGTTTCTGTAAAGGAACTGCTGATGAACAAAGGGATATTCAAATTTAAGAGGTTTTTTGTTTGTTTAATGTCTCAAAATGTGGATATAGGAAAGCAAACAATAAGGTAATGCCAACTGTATTAGCAATAGTGTCAATATTCATATGATCACACACATCTGGTTTGGTTTCTGCAGTGTATAACACAGACTGACAGTAGTAAACTGAAATGATTAGTGTTTGCTGGAAAGACTGAATTAATCACTGAAAATCACCACTTGGTTAATTTGGAAAATAGCTGCTTCAGTCTCAGTCTTCCACCCCACCTTAGCACTAAATAATTGGACAAGTTTATTAGTTTATTTAGGAATTCAAATTATCATAATCTGTGTCTCTTGGCTGCATATGCAAGGAGGAGGAAAATTTCCAATGCAAAGCCTGTCTGCAAGTCCACCACATGTTGCAAAGTGTTCAAACACTCTTCTTTCCCTCACGCTCCACTGAGAGACTTGCAGTGTACATGGGATAAATTCAGCTGCTCGGAAAACTGTGAATCTTTGCTTAGTGCTCTTGGATCTGATTGGCAGTCTTAGTACTATCACACTACAGACTCTCGTTATCAGATTATAAAGCCCTTTCTTTAGCATTACTGACCTTGGTTTCTATCTCATTAATTTTATGACAGAGGATCATGTTATGTCATGCCTTGAGCAAGAGGGAGGCAGGCAAAAAGCACTGATTGTTAGCTGCTTGACAAATTACTTTTAAATATGTTTTTAATGACTTGGTCCTCCTATCTGTACCTGTCAGTTTTACCTTAAGTGCATGTTTTTTTCTTTTTGTGCTATGTTTGCATAAAGATAAGCTAAAATGTCTGATGCAGCCATCTGAAACCAATAGAATTTAAATTTTCTGCTGTTTTTCTGTCCCAGGCACTTTCCCAGTTGGCTGAGAAGCAAGTTTTCCCTAGTCTCCCAAAAGACTTAGTCTATGCCTTCTGTTGTTCCTACTCCTGAACATTGTTCTATGTATGAATAGGACGATCTTCTTAATGGGAATGGAAAAGACCTTGCTTCTGCTATTTAAACAGTGTATGAAATGATATTAAAGTGTGTTAAAGTATAACTAACCAACACTGTTCTTGAAGCATGCTCTCTAAAATTACAGCATCTCTGGAGACTTCTAAAGTTCAGGAGAACTGCAGAAACATTAAATTAGTATATTGAACTCCATGCCTCTGAACTTTAGATTTTTTAATTTTAATCATGCTCATTTAAAATAATACCATAGCCCAACTTTGGGCATGCCCTTCCTTTAGAGATAACTGTGTTTCTGAGCATGGAAACAGTGCATTTGCTCAGCTGAGCAACCAGTGGTTCTCTAAAAATAAATTCATCTGTGAGCAGATTGAGTTTTCTTCTGGGTGGCAGTATCAAGGCAGTGTGTACACATGTGCATTCAGAATGGGGCCTTCCTGATTCAACCTGAGCAGGGTCTAAAATTACCTGAACGAATATCAAAAAACATGTGAGTGCACACGACTTAGAGGGAACTGTGAGTAACTACAGTTTCCTTCTAGAGTCCGAGGTGGGAGCCCCATAGTCTTGAGCGATGGCATGTTTGTCTTCAGAAATGGAGCTCTGTCCATACCTACTTTGATAGCATTCTAAGAATGCAGTTGATTAGTATATTTAACTTTATGATGGTTCTTTGATACCACTATGTGGAAAAAATACTTTTGTCAGTCCTAAATTTGCTGACAATCTGTTTCATGGGATGATCTCTGCTTCTAGCGTGTTGAGAGGAGAAATCTCTCTCCTCACAGTGCTTAACTTTATAGACCTCTATCATGTGTCGCTCCTTAGTCATCTTTCCCCCCAAACTAAAAAGCCCCAGATCTCAAACTCCCTCTCTCGCTTGCACGCACATACACTCACTCACTCACTGCTCTGATGCTTTGTATCCATGGTTTCCAGAACCAAGAGGATGTTTCACAAGAACTGTAGTTGAGAACAAGAGAGACTTATTATGATTCAGGTGCTTCTCCTGATGCCTTGTGTCTTAGGCTACAGCTTTGTGGGTAATATGCTGCCACACTACAGAGTACTATGAAAGCAAAATTGCAGAGACTTTAGAACAGAGTGAGCCTTTCAATCATGACCTCCTTGATATTGCTTCACTCCTCCCCCTCCCCATAACCCGTTTTCTGTCTTCACTATGTAGCAATTGGGATATCCCAATTCTTTGGGATAAGAAAGATCAGAATTAGTATTAGCACTGAATGAAACGGCATATTTCCTCCTATTTGCATCCACACAGAGGTAAGCACCCTTCTCCTGTCACATTAGAGGTGTGCATGTGTGTCTTTTCTTAGCCTGTGCAAGTACCAATATTTTAAAATGTTCCATGTCTGAAATTATAGATACAGTACCAGTATTCACATATTAGTTGAGTTTTGACAAAACACTAGGGTATATTAAACATGGGTCCTAATGATCATGCTGCAGTGGGAGATCCTGTCTGGCTAGACTGAGGGACTCTACTCTCATGTATTTAGCCTAATGGTGATTCCAGTTGTAGTTGGTTTTGGTAGGTCTTCTCCTGTCATGGTTTTGTAAAAGGGTGAATAAAGCTGTTTTGTAAAACAAGATTTTAAGTTCAACAGAGACAAATATAGTGTTCTCTGTTTGCCTAAACAACAAATCAAATGCAAGGGTATAGAATGGAGGGTGGAGGAGAGATACCTGTTTTGGCAGTATCTCTGGATTGTAGTCTGTCACTAGGTGAACACGAATCAGCACTGTGGTCTGGTTTCAGGAAAGGCTAATGTTTTTGTTGCCCCCGGGGACGACTAGATCTACTGGGCTTAAGTTACAGAAGGGTAGATTTTGGTTGAACATTAGAAGAAATGGGAGGAGAGCTGGCCTTGTGGTAGCATGAACTGTCCCCATCACTAAGCAGGGTCTGCACTAGTTTGCATTTGAATGGGAGACTACATGTGAGTGGTGTAAGATACTCCCCTTAAGGAATGGGGCCACTCTGGGAAGAGCATCTGCATGCAGAAGGTCCAGATTCCCTCCCTGGCATCTCCAATATATGGCTGAGAAACTCCTGCCTGTAACCTTGGAGAAGCTGCTACCAGTCTGTGTAGACAATACTGAGCTAGATGAACCAATGGTCTGACTTGGTATAAGGCAGCTTCCTATGTTTGTAAACTTTTTAACAGTAAGAGCAGTCTGACAGTGGGAGGAACCACCTATTAGACTGGTGGATTCTTGCTCTCTGGAGGTCTTCAAGCAGAGGCCAAGCAGCTCCTTAGGGAAGGAAGGTGAGGGTCTGCTGAATTTCTCTTCCCTGTTTTGGAGCAGGAAGGAGAGATGAGGGAGGGGCAGACACATATATAATCTTGGCTTGCCAACCAAAAAAATGTGGATCACTGTGGACAGTCATCTGTAAGGGATGCCTTGGCTCTAGATTTCCTGCATCAAACAGGGGTTGAACTAGAGAGCTTACAAGATCTCCTCTGACCGTTTGATTCTACCATTCTGTTCTTCATTTTGCTTTGGTCTACAATATATTAAACTGGATGCTAAGCGAATATGATCATAGTGCTATTTGCCAGGATGCAATGATGTGGTAGTGCAATTAACTGGATAGTACAGAAATCATATTGACCCAGTGAAAAGCTGTGTTTCCTTCCAGTGGAAAAAGCAGTTTGCAGAAATAATAGTTCTAGATAAGGCATGGAAATCAAATGTCCCTTGCTCTTTTTGTGCAGCTATAACTGGATCTCTTTATCTTATTGTATTGAGACTCTAAAACATTTACATGGGTGACTTATTTTAGTAGCTAGTCCGTCTTGTGTTAATGTCAGCATATTGACATAGGAAAACACAAACTAGTGATGCACAGTTTTTGTTCTGAAAATAGACGCACATCTTTAAATGGTCCCCCCACTTTTAAAAAACCAACTTCAGGGTCATTGTTTCCCCATGGCTATGCGCTTCCTGGATGACAATTTGTACTACCTAGCTACGAGAGACATAAGCCCTGTGTAGTAGTAGTAGTGCAGGATAAAATGAGGGACTATTTCAAACCCCTGTTTAAGGTAAGAAAATGACTTTGACAACCTATTGGATATCACAAAGCTCATTGTCATGTCTTTGTAAGATGGTTCCAAACCACAGACAATTACTTCAGGTATTCATAGCACAGGCCAGGCAGGAGGGAATCCGTGGGAGGACTGAGGTGAGATATAAAGCATATAGTAGTGGGGGTAGGGGGAGAATTGCAAGGAAACTAGGAGTAAATGGCCCAGGGGTTTGAGCAAGGGACAGAAGACAGTAGCCATGGGAGAGGGATTGCTTCGTGGTGTTGTGTGTCTGATTTCTGATCTTTTGTCAGACATCATTTATGCATTGTTAAAACTTTCCTTTGCAGCTACAGGACCTAGAAGTGTGTGCATCTTTAAGAAAATGAAAGGTAGAGATTTTCAGTGCTAAAATGGATGCACAAGTCTTGCACTTACATGATGAATCCTTGCTCATAGACACAGCTTTAACTCTCAAGCTGCTTTGGAAAATGCCAGTCATCTAATTGACTCTTACAACAAATGAACAGACACTTAATAATGTGGCACTCTTTTTTCTCTTTACAGTGTGAGTTAGTGCATGGTAGCTTTTTTCAATGGAAATGAGGGGAGTCTTCACTTTCTAACCTCTAGTGGGTTTTTTGCTTGCAGTGTGGTGGTAACCTATTACTAACGGAAACATTGCAGAAGCACCCATCGTGTTTCCCAATCACGTTTCTTGAATTAGTAACACATGCCTATCGGTGTGTACATATTTGCATCATCTGGGTTAGCAAGCTAAAAATAGGCTGTTAGTTTGAACCGTTTGTATCTTGGAATCAGAGACAGAATGAAAGATAGTACGTGCATCTAGAACTGCCTGTGTGTTTAGCAGGACATAGTATTCCTCATGGCTGATCAGTGTTCTCATATCTAAATTCTGTATATGGTTGCTGCTGGACTTCACCTCTGCCGGGCAAGCTGTTCATTTTAAAGTAGCTTCCATAGTCAAGATTATAAACTGGCAAAATATTAAGTAGAGTTAATAGTAATTGAAATCCAGGATGGGGCACTAGTTTGAATTTTAAGACATATTTCTCTGGGTGCTGTATTTTGGTGTTGGTGTTTTTGGTATGCAACTACCAGACTTCTGTATGTGAGGATGAGAGCTAAGCATTCAGTCATACATAGAGACTATTCACATGCCCATGCAAAACCAGGCAAAGGGAGCTCAACCTGGTTTTACACACACATGTATACCGCTGGGATCAGGCCTATGAAGCCTTCCACTTATGAAGCTTCCCTTTACCTTGAGCACTCCCTGAAGCGTGTGTTTATGATCATCTGTCAGCCATGGCTAGCAGACTTGGGGAGGGGGGATCCCCATAATACACTGCACACACACAGTGCATTATTGGAGCAGTGGGGGGGAGAGAGGCGGCGGCGGGCCGCGGTTCTGTGTGTGGGGAAGAATGGGAGAGGAGGAGGACTGGGAGAGCGTGGGGCTGGAGGGAAGGGGAAGAGAGAGGAGACTGGGGGCAGGAGGAAGAGGGAGGGGAAAACAGCCGGCCCCAAAGCACCGCACAGATGCTCTGTGCGGGTTTGGCTATTGGGATTTATTCCCAAATCAGTGTGCATAGGATTGTAATCTTGTTCCTCAGTCTGAAGCAAGTGGCATTACTAGAATCTGGGAGGCTCTCAGGCCATGTTGGACAATACTTCTCTTCCTCTTCCTATAAATGTTTTGTCTGCTGTGAGGCATGGAAATCGTAAAGCAGATGGTTTATTTCTGTAATTATTTTAGAGGATGCAAAAATGTACCTTTCAGAGGTAAAACTAATCATGTCTCTAATTAGTTAATTGCACATAATTGAAGGTACTGATATTGATAAGCCTGATGACCATTGTTGTCATGACACCAGCAGCCAGCACTGATTGCATATAGGAACTGGTATGGGCATAGCCAACTGAAAAACCTTTCAGTTGCTATACAATGCACTGCATTGCTGGAGTGCAAAGTTCTTGCACTTCTGGTCGCTACTCTGAAAAAATGTTTGGAACGTAGGAAGCTGCCATATACTGAGTCAGACTGATATCTAGCTCGGTATTGTCTTCACAAGACTGGCAGTGGCTTCTCCAAAGTTGCAGGCAGGAATCTCTCTCAGCCCTATCTTGGAGAAACCAGAGAAGGAACTTGGAACCTTCTGCTCTTCCCAGAGCGGCTCCATCCCTTGAGTGGAATATCTTACAGTGCTCACATTTCTAGTCTCCCATTCATATGCAACCAGGGCAGACCCTGCTTAGCTAAGGGGACGAGTCATGCTTGCTACCACAAGACCAGCTCTCCTCTTCCGTTTGGATGGAAGTCTTACCTCCCACCCTTGTTTTTCACAAATAAAGCATCTCTGATCTCTATGACTGAAGGTAAATTTAAAAGAAAACACCCAAAGGAATACAGTTTTCACCTGAGATGTAAAAAGGAGATCATGGAAAGTAGAACTGATGGCCAAGAATCCTTAGGGCAGAGCAGAGTCTAGTTGCTGCTTGTGTATCTCAGGTATTTTCAGTTAAGGAACAGAAATGCAGTGTTTAGTTCTTTTAAAAGTCAATTCATACTTTTTTTTTTAACTCTGATGTAAAAAGCACCAGTGTTAAAATGGCAGAATAAACATGCAGTGCCTTCAACTGTGGCACGCACATGTTTAAATGGTGGGGCTTCCTCATGATAAACAGAGCCAGTGATCAGAAAAGGAAAGGGTGAATCTGTCCTTGGCGTTCGTATGTAGCAAAACAGTGAGCTAATGGTGTTTTTATCATCTGACACTCAGAAATGATTAGCAAAGATAATGCTATGTTGGTTGAGGTTTATTTAGTCTTGAAAGCCTTGTTAGAACCAAAGACAAATTATTAGTATGAGCAGGTACATGAAGAACATGACTTTTGGATGTTTCCCTTTGGCCAAATAGACAATGTCTTTCAGAGGTTTACCAGAAGGACCTAGTTATCTACCTGACCTTTGGCATAATGCAGGCCATACCTTGATATAATCATTCCAGCATCAAAGGCTTCAAGAATGAGTCCATCAGTCCCTATAGGGAAATGAATTGCATGATCTTCGGGACAAGCAGGGTCTCTGTCAAACTGCAAGCTATAATGTAAGCTTTGGGTTAATTTGGTCATGCAGGTAGAATTTCTTATTCTGCAATCCTAGATAGGAATAAACAAGAGGCCACACTATATCATCAGCTAGAGGATTTAGTTAAGCAGAGCACACTGCCACTGGAAGAACCTAGCAAATGTTGCAGTAGCATTTAAACCAAGAACTATGCAAGATAATAAGATGCATATGAAAAGGTAGAAGTGCCCTTCCATGAGGCAGGGTGAGGTCAGACACAGATGTGGAGAGGGGCACAGTGCTAGGCTCCTTATTCCATGCCCTCTGGCACCTTGCTGAGGCATGCTGCTAATTTTACTCTCCTCACCCTGCTAGGGCATGCCTTTCCTCCTCTACTTGAACTAGGAATTCCCTTGCCACCACTGCCTGGCTTGGTGGCATAGTCTGAGAGTGTTTGTGTGTTACCAATGCAGTAGTAGTATGCTGAAGCACCCTACCTGAAGTAGGTAGAGGGCATCACATTGTCCTTTGCCTTGGGCAGCAAAATGTTGGACTCCACCTAGCGGAGTGTTTTGATCTGGGAAGTCCACAATTTAAAAGAATCATCTCAGCCATGAACTTGCTGAGGTGGCAAGCAACTATCTTGCAGCTTTGTAATGTAGCTTGATAATAGCTGTAAGGAATACTGAGCATTGGATGATGTGCTGTGAACACTTGGAAAATCTAAGATCTTGATTATGACACCAAACAAGTTCACACTTGTTTGGGACAGTGTGTGAGCTAAGTTGTTTTCCCCCACTTTCCTTATCTCCTGAAATCCATCATAAGAACATAAGAACAGCCCTGCTGGATCAGGCCCAAGGCCCATCTAGTCCAGCATCCTGTTTCGCACAGTGGCCCACCAGATGCCAATTGGGAGCCTACAGTCAGGAGTTGAGGGCATGCCCTCTCACCTGCCATTACTCCCCTGCAACTGGTACTCAGAGGCACCCTGCCCTTGAGGCAGGAGGTGGCCTACAGCCCTCTGACTAGTAGCCATTGATAGACCTCTGCTCCATGAAGTCATCCAAACCCCTCTTAAAGCCATCCAGGTTGTTGGCTGTCACCACATCCTGTGGCAGAGAGTTCCACAAGTGGATAACGCGTTGTGTGAAAAAGTACTTCCGTTTGTTGGTCCTAGACCTTCTGGCAATCAATTTCATGGAGTGACCCCTGGTTCTAGTGTTGTGTGAGAGGGAAAAGAATTTCTCTCTCTCCACTTTCTCCACACCATGCATGATTTTATAGACCTCTATCATGTCTCCCCGCAGTCGTCTTTTTTCTAAACTAAAAAGCCCCAGCTGTTGTAAGTCTTGCCTCATAGGAAAGGTGCTCTAGTCCCCTGATCATCTTGGTTGCCCTTTTCTGTACCTTCTCCAGTTCAACAATGTCCTTTTTAAGATGTGGTGACCAGAACTGTACGCAGTACTCCAAGTGTGGTCGCACCATAGTTTTGTATAGAACCTTGATGTTTCAATCTTGACTTGTTAAACCAAGGCTAGTACAGAGCTGGGAACTGTGATTAAAATCTGGATTACAAGCCAAGATGTGAAACCATGATTTGAAAATGCTTTCTCATCCTGGCTTGTAAGCCAGAGTTTCTTATTTCACATGAGCTGCAGTGCTGTGGTTTAACTGGCAGGATGTCTGCTGGGATGCAAGATAAGGAGTAAGAGTGAAGAAGGAGGGTATGTGAGCTCGGCTCACTTTCCCAATTGATAAACCTGTTAATCTTGTGAACTCACCGCGTGTTTTGTTCCACTGAGTGAAAAATGGGGTGCAAAGTTGTGCCTTGTGCACTTCCGCTTTTCATTCTGTGTCATAATTATGGATTAATGCCACAAGACATGGTGATAACAGCTAGCTAGGTAGCTACTTACCTACCTCTTAGCTAGCTAGAGGAGTGTTAATGTTAAGCCTTTCAAGTGTTCTCCATGCAGTAGCTGCAGGGTAAGAAAATGTGGTGTTGCTGCCACTCAGAATAGCTATCCTTGGTGCAACAGATTTTTAAAGAATGAACTACTTTTCTAGGAAATCAGATGAATATATTGTTCCTTGTAAGTTCTTCTCTCGAATCCTGAGTTAAGTTTCAGGAGGTGACAACCTGGATTTCTAACTGAATTAGATATTGAGGAGATTCTCACGATCGGGCAAAAGCCGGCTAAGGGAGCCTAGCACGCTTTTGCCTGATCGTCTGCTACCATGGGAGCTGCGTGGCTCCTGGCAGCAAACTCTTCCTAATTCCCCCTCCCCTTAGATGAGGTTAGCGGAGCGAGCGCTCTGCTAACCCCGCCTATTTGATTGTGTATTGCTGCGGTGCAGCAACACACGAGGAGATCCCCGCCGAGAGGCTGAAACAAGCCTCCCGACCCTGCGGGTCTCTCCAGGATGCCCCGCGCTCTTGCACAGGGCATCGTGGAACTTCCGGGGGCTGCGCAGACCCCAATCCCCACAGCTCCCCCCGGCTCTGTGACAGAGCCAGCAGTCATGTGGGTGGCCGATCCGGCTGTCTGAGGATCGTCTGCATGGAGAGTGGGCTAAGCCCGCTCTCCTCGCATGCCCTCTTAAGTTAGGTCTCACTGATCGTGAGACTTGCCTCATTTCTTCAGTTTTATAACAAATTTCATGACACCGCTTCATATACAGAAGAGCTTGCACCCTGAGAAGATATATTTAGGCCTTTCCTGTAAAGCTTGTTAGAGGAAAGTGGATATTAGGATTAAGTCCTGTACTAAATATGTAAATTCTTAAACTTCTACATGTGTTTTTAAGGGTGCAATCTTCGAGTCAGTGAGACCCTCTGATGTGTAGCATCTGACTCTACGTGTGAGACTAAAAACAGTACCTGTTCACTACAGCTCACCAGAGGTGCACCTAGGTAATTTTGGAGCTTGGACCTAAAGGCCTTTGGAGCCCCCCCACCCCCACCCCCCGCTGCAAGTTGAGCATCATTTTTTAACACGTAGGTTCTTGAGTGCACATACCATCCAGGACAGACTAAAGAATATTTGGGGGCCCCCAAGGGGTGTGAAGGCCCTGGACCTTGGCCCCGAAGTTCAATGGTAAGAGCACCTCTGCACCCCACATGGTTGTGCACATACCACACTGAAGCTTCTGTAAACCAAAGCACTATATGTAGTATTTTAGACTATGATCATGTAGGACAGACATAGTGCATACATTTTGGTGCTGGTATAAAAGTAATATTCAAACATATAGTTGGGCCTGCATAAGAAGCTGCTTTAAAAGCGTAAGTAAATAGTCCCTCTCCTTTCTAAAGCTAAATTTAAACACTGCACACAGACTCTCTTGAGATTCTCACAAGCCTATAATTTGACCATGATGGACAGCATGAAATCTGCCTTCAGATTAGGGATGTAAAAGAGCTGTCTGTAGGAACCAGCTGCCTCTGCTGTTTAAGATCCATGGAGAGGGAGTAACATGGGCACTTCTTTACTCAAACAATGTGTCATTTATTTTTAGCTGTGGGTGACTTCAGGTGAACCTCCAAAAATGTATAGGCTTGGAGATATTGGAAGTATGATGCTGGATACATCGCATACCAAATCCTATTCTACAGCAGGGGTAGGTAACCTTGGCTCTCCGGCTGTTGTTGAACTACAACTCCCATCTCCAGCCACAGTTTATTGGCTTTCCAGCCACAGCTGGAGAGCTGAGGTTGTCTACTCCTATTCTACAGGATATTCTTTCTGTGGCAAAAAGAGGCTCTGTCTTCTAGCATGTTGCTAGAAACTGCCTTTTGTTTGTAGCCAGTGCAGTATGTCTCAAAAATGTTACTTTGCAAGGTGTGTACTCAACATTGCCCCAAATAAGAGGCTTCTATATAATTTGCACTTTCATATATGCCAAATTTGATTTCTCTCTCTAATGTTTCTGAAAAGGAGATACTCTTAATATCTAGTTTCATTTGTATATAAAATAGCAGCTTGAGTTTTCCTCATGTTTCATAAGGAAACACATTGACCACAAACAAAAGAAAGAAGTTAGTCTCTCTTTTCCTGTGCTCCTATGAAGGCAATTGCCAATATTTCACCAGCCCCAGAACAACTTGTGTCCCATTGCAGGCCTACCTTGGTCACTTTTGCACGCATGTGTGTTTGGCCCTCTTGCCCGTCCACCCGCCCTCTCCCCCCACCTGTAGGAATGAGGACCAATGTAGATAGGGTAATATTACCCCAACAGCCCCCTTTTTAAAGCAGAGAGCCACTTTAGAGGGGTAGTCAGGTAGTATTGGGATACTTCACTTTTCTTGGAGTTCAGGCTGCAATGTATTATTGCTAGGAATAATTAGTGTTCCTTTTCAGGGTGGAAATCCATGATTAGTAATATGACCCAGCACATGGAAGGTGGCTGCCTCATAGGCACCTGATTTATGACCATAACAGCTCCCTTCCTCCTCTACCAACTGCAGCCCTTTTTTTGACATATTTTTAGATCTTTGTTTTCCTAGTTTTTAGAGCTCCTGCAAGGGAACATTAATCATGACTGTGATGGGAGCTTCTGTACTTGGCAGCTTTCCCTTCAGTTTCTTCAGCGCTCTCCAGTGCCAGAGCACACAGCCTTATTATAACTTATAGGGGAGGGCAGCAGCACAGCTGTTCCCTCTCAGCAAGGCTACTGCCTTCTCCCATAATGTTTGGGCTCAGTTTTAAGTTATTGGCAAAAGGTGGTGGAGGTGAAGAACACATCAAGGGAGGCATGTTTGGAGAGTGGGCCTTCAGTCTTCCCGAAACACATTGGGTGATAACACAGAAAAGTCACAGCAGTCAAAGTCTGGATCAAGTTCTGGAATTGGTATTCCTAGATGCACTTAGCTGATGACTTTCAATGTAGGAGAGTAAGGAAGAATAAGTGGATTCCAGAAAGTGATCTAAAAAAGATCACAAGAAATGATATCAATACTGTATAAACAGCTATGTCTGATTCCATTTTTGAGAAAAATTTGTGGTGTTGAAAAATTGTGGAGCAGTTGAAAGTTCAAAAGGAAGTATTTTGTAAAAGAGGCTGTGTACCTGTTGCAACTAAGTTTAATATAAAGTAATAATACACAAGTAACTTCTCTCTGTATTTCAAGAACCATACCAAAGATTTGCACAGTTCGCAATATAAGCCTGCCTTGTTCAGTAAATATATGGGCTACAGAACTATAAAAATTGCTACTACCAGTCAGTGACATGCTACTTCTAAATCCTTTAGTGTATTAATGGTGATCTATAGGGTTTTTGCAACTGAAATGTTTTTCAGCAACATTGATTCTTAAAGTGGGCATAGTGGTTCGCAACACCATGAATTTTGCTTGTTCATTGCAGACCACGGTATTTTTTTAATTAAAGTTATCAGCAGGTGGATTAACCTTCTTTATTAAAACTCCAGTGCAACTATATTGTGTCCTATAAGCAAAAGCATGGTGAAGGGAGAATGCAAGCGGTACTATAAGTAGGGGGCATTCATTGTTAGATTTACTCATGTGCTATGCCTTTAAGAGGTTCATCAGAACGGATTGCCAAGTAACTTAGGATTGACAAGGAAGTTCTTTTTCACCCAACACATAACTAACCTATGGAATTCTCTGCCTCAAGATGCGGTGACAGCCACCAGCCTGGCTGGTTTTAAGAAGGGCTTAGATAAATTCATGAAGAAGGAGTCTATCAATGGCTACTATTCTGAAGGCTATAGGCCACTTCCAGCCTTAGAGGCAAGATACCTCTAAATACCACTTCCAAGGGAGCATCAGCTCTCGGCTCTTGCCTGTGGGCTTCCCAGAGGCATTGACAGCCAGCATGGTGTAGTGGTTAGAGTGCTGGACTAGGACTGGGGAGACCAGAGTTCAAATCCCCATTCAGCCATGATACTTGCTGGGTGACTCTGGCCCAGTCACTTCTCGCTCAGCCTAATGTACTTCACAAGGTTGTTGTGAGGAGAAACTTAAGTATGTAGTACACCGTTCTGGGCTCCTTGGAGGAAGAGTAGGATATAAAATGTAAATAATAATAAGTAATAAATCTGGTGGATCATTATGTGAAACAGGATGCTGGACTAGATAGGCCTTGGGCCTGATCCAACTGGGCTGTTCTTATGCTCTTATATAATGAAGATCTGGCCATGAATAATACTGTTGAGTGTCAAATGTCTTGGTGCTGCAAAATATGGGCAAATATGGCAGCATCTGTACAATCACTAGCAGAGTTCCCACAACTAACACCTGCACTGAGTGTTGAAGTGCAGGTGGTAGCTCACCACTCCTGAGAAGTTCTTAACTTTTTTTTCTGTATATATGCCATGGTATCTTGAACCACTTGAAAGCATACTATAGTCTACAGTAGTAATTAATAGCCTATAGCAAATGATGGCCTTTTTGGTGCATAGCAATATACAGTTTCCAACCAGTGGAAGTACAGAAGTGTGAAGGGACTATAGCTCATTGGTAGAGCACATGATTTGCATTAGGGCTGTGTATTGCCAAAATGATTGGCATTGAATTGGTTCTAGCCTCTAGCAAATGTATCAGTTTGATGCATGTGGGGGAGCCCTCATTGAATCTATCTGATGGTGCAGTGTGCATCAGACCAATCTGATGTACTGGGCAAGTTTTACCGTGCATCATGATATTGTGTCTTTCTTCACAGGGTTGGTCATCTGTTGGGGAAGAAAAGTGGCGTGTTTAAACGGTGCTGCTGCCTATCAATTGCCCACTTTATCGCAAGGTAAGCCTCCCCTACCCATCCAATCCAATAGGAGGATGTCTGATACACATTGGGTTTGGGTCAAACTGAATCAAGTCCTGTTAGGCAATATTTTCATTGGAACCCAATCCAGTGAAAAAATGTCTAAGGTACTCATCCAATTGGTTCTGTTTAATGTACTGATTTGATGCACAGCCCTAGCTTGCATGAAGATGGTCTCAAATTCAATCCCTGGCATCTCTCTCATAGGGCTGAGAAATATGTCTGAAGCCCTGGAGAATCGCTGCCAGTCACTGTATTGTACTGATCTAGATAGATCAATGATCTAACTTGGTATAAGGCAGCTTCCTGTGCATGCTTTTTAGCACTGCGGTCTGAATTTTCCAGATATGACCTGTTTGTTAGAAAGTATGTGCTGCATAAGATAGAAAGCATATCCAGCATAATATGAATCTTAATGTGTGATAGCTTCTTACAGTGAGATAGTTGGGCTTGGAATAATTATTGTGCCTTACCATATGATTTTTATTTCCTGCTTGGACAGTAGCCTTGAAACATTTCCTTTTGGGTTAATTCTGCTTGACCAAAATTGCTAGAAAACTCTGCAAGACCTGTTTTTTTGTTCAGAAGCCTGACACATTTTCAAAGAGCAGGGTGTCAAGTAGAGATATCGTCAGGGAATACTGTCAGGAAAATGATAAATGTATTGGGATTGCTGATAAAAAGTCATTTTTGTTTTTGCTTCTACACAGACGATCTCATGCCATCTTAAAGACCAACATGTTTATTACAGCATAACCTCTTATGAACTACAGTCCATAAAATCGTATGCTGCAATAAAACTGTTAGTCTTTAAGATGCCACACGATTCTTTGGGATTACGGTGTCCAAGAAAGTAATAATAAACTATTCTAAGAGCGGAGTATTATTTCCTGCGGTTCGCATATGAAGTTCCACATAGCAAAAAGAGAGGCTGTTCTTGCATGTGGCCAAGCTCAGACTTGGCTGCTTGTAAGAACCACCAGAAGCCTGGAGTTCTCAGCAGCAAGCCCACCTCCTGAATGTGGTGGAGCGAACACTCCTTTAGCCCTATTTCCCTGATTGCCTGCCGGAGCTGAGTGACTTTGGGGCTCTTGGTTGGCACCCGGGGGATCCCCACAATGCATCACACACTCGTGCAGTGTATTATGGGGTTTTGCGGGATTGGGACGATGTGTCCCGACCCCTGACTCTCCAAGCTGCCTGGGACATCAGAGGATTGTCTGGGCATGCAATGCGTGCACCCAGCAATGGAGGAGTGGTCATTTGCGGGGAAGATCAGTTTAAGCAGCCATCCCTGCTGCCCACTGTTAGCTTGGATAGCAGCCCTTTTCACTGTTAGCTTGGATAGCAGGAAGTATTTGGGTATGTGTTGAAAACAAGCAGACATGGATTGCATTTAGAGGTAGTATTGGACCACAGTTGGCATTACATGAACAAGCAACCATGAGCCTTAGATTCAACTTTCGCTCCTCGTGGTACGATTAGAAGCTTTTAATTACTGTTGGCTGCAAACTGTAGTTTGCTGTTGGATCAGATTTTGCTCAACTATGGTTTATACAAACCGTAGTTTGCCCTTAAACCAGATTGCAAACTACATCCTGGCATAGCAGAGAATGCCAGGATTTCTCTGTTACAGTTTGATAGAATTCATACTAATTTGGTTAGGCAGATCTTTGCTTGTCAACATGGTTTTTCGACATGGCATCTGCTGTTTACACATGTGGGCTTTGCACATGCATGGAGACCACCCTGGAATCTTCCAAGCTTCATCTCCTGCTTTGGGCGGGAACCCGGCCTCAGCTGCTGTATGCAGCTGCTCCTCATTCTCTGTCTTTCATCATCTGTGCTTTAGTAGACTTCGTTAGTCTTTGAGCTGCGAATAGAAAGGAAAGTTTGTTCACTTCCCCTATCTATTTGCTCTCTTTTTCCTGCTATCTCCTATTTCACCTCTTTAAATTTTATTTCTCGTGTAGTTTTGTTGTCCACTTAAGATTTTTGTTGCTTTTGGTTCCAGCTCCAGGATGGGGCCCTGAGGCCTTCTGGCCCTTGCTTGCAGTCTTTTGGGCAAAAAAACTTTTTAAAAGCGTGTCCTCTACAGGGCGAAGCTGCAATCAATGGATAGACATGGTAAATGTTTGTGTCTTGGGGAGTTGCACATAGTTGAAGCCTACTCTCATTGCCAGAAGTTCACGAAGCAGGTGAGAAAAATCAGGGCTTCTCTGCTCCATTCTGCTTTGTGGGAGCAAGTGCTTCACTCATCTGCAGAGTTGTCTTCCAAATGTTCCTCAATGTCTAGCAAAGAAGTCCCTACCTTAGAGCCAGACTCTGTCTTGGTAACTCCTTGCTCACTGAAAACCACTTCAGTCACAACAGCTTTCACTCCAGTGACTTTGGTGGCTCCAGCCATGCCACTGTCACCTCTACCTACCCTTTCTACATTGGGGTCGGGATCGATGGCTTCAGATCCCAAAACTTTGGCAAATGCTTCTGCCTCAAAATCAACAGCAGTGCTTCTGAAAAAAGAAGAAAAGTGGTTAAACAGTACAGTGGTCCCTCGACTTACGAAGCACTCGACATCCGAAGATTTTGACATACGAACGACAAAAAATACCGGAAGCCGTTGCCGGTTTAGATGCGGCTTCCTCGACCTACGAATTTTTAGATGCGGTTTCCTCGACTTACGAGTATTCCACACCTCCGTGGATGCACTTTTCGACTTACGAAAATTCCGACCTACGAACGTGCGTTCGGATCGGATTATCTTCGTAAGTCGAGGGACCACTGTATCCGCTTTTGCCTGCTGGACAACTCCTGAGACTTATCCCTAAATGCAAACAAGCTTTGGGAACAGAGACTGATAAAGAACCCATGAAGAATAAGAAGAAAAACTATGGCACTGACTGAGTCCCTGGCAACTCCGCGACCTACCCCTCCAACTGAGGCCCCTACATGCCGGTTGTCTAATGCTTTAGTACCAAGTGATTTGGGAGCATCAGGCCTGGATGTGGTTCCGGTGGAGGCCTCCCTGGAATAATATCCTACTTGGCTTCATTTTCCAGAACAGGACTTGGACATAAAACCCTTTTACCTGCCCTCAGATACCAGGGACTATGTGCCAGATCACAGGGATTGTACCTCTCCTCAGAGAAAGCCAAGCCACTCTCCTGGTTCCAGTACAGCCTGACCACTCCGTGCTTCCCAAACCCCGTGCACATCAGGATCAAAGTACTTATAATTTGGATGCCAACCTTATGCTGGACAGACATTGTGCTAGGGATTGGGACTACTACAGTCACTACTATTGGGAACGCTGAGAGACTCCTGTTACTCTGGTGATCACAGGGCTTCTTTTCACCATGCGTGGAATCGAGAGGACAGAGACTTTGATCCTTATAGGCAAGACAGAAGTTCACCTATGTAATTTTGGAGCCTGGACCTAAAGGCGTTGGAGAC
Organism: Hemicordylus capensis; assembly: GCF_027244095.1. Taxonomy (NCBI): domain Eukaryota; kingdom Metazoa; phylum Chordata; class Lepidosauria; order Squamata; family Cordylidae; genus Hemicordylus; species Hemicordylus capensis. The sequence goes on along the minus strand of NC_069658.1, from coordinate 202,429,019 downwards.
CACCTCCTTGCTGGTGCCCCTGCCCCCGCTGCAAGCATCATTCCCCTATTCTCACCCCACATATTTCTTTCCTTACTCCCCACTCTTTCTCTAAAGCACCCGGCACAGGTCATAATCACACTCGGCCACCTGTCTCTGTGTACACCAGCAGCAACCACACCACCCAGGACCAACCAAAGATGATTTGGAGGCCCTGGACTTTGGCCCCGAAGTCCAGGGGTAAGAGTACCACTGAGGCAAGATAAGGGATATTGCTCTTCTTATTCACGTTGGTACAGAGAGGAACCTTGGTACCGAGAAGAGTTGTGTGAATGGGGTCAAATGGACCGCTATGGGTTCTTACACCCCAGCCTTCTAAAATATATATCAAGAGACTGATCCCTATCTACACACCACAGAAGTCAACAGTCACAAACCATGGTCAAGACCACCCTAGACAAGAACGGATACTGGTTATGGAACCAGAGAAGATCTCTTCTGCGATTGGATCTTCTTCCTCCACTGTGAATCCGCTACAAGTTCCAACGCCAGCAAAGTCTACCATTCAGAAATCAGCTCATCTGGGACCAACCAATCTGGTGCCTCCGAGTTCGAGTGAAGGAGAAGGATTTGAAGATGAAAAACTTCATTCTTCTGTATCAGAGTAGACTTCCTTTAGATCTTTGCCACAAGACCTTTGCAGATAATAAGCTAGCTTCTCCTTCAGAGTATTCAAAACTGTACTCAGATTGTTTCAAGAATGGCCACAGCTCTTGGGGTCGATTCGGACCCCTTACTTGGCCTAATTGATGCTGCCTCAACCAAAGTGCCAGCTTGAACATTTTTAGAGTCCAGATGGATGAAGAACATGCAGCTTCAATATCATCTCACTCCAAATACCATTGTTGTGGAGGCTGCCCTGACTAAAACCAGAGGGCAATCTACAGCTAACCCTGGAGACAGGGAAAGGCACAAATTGGATTCTTTTGGGAGACACCTCTATTCAGCAGTGCCTACACCTCAAGATAGTTAGTTGTCAGGCTTACAACACCCATTATTTTTTGTGGGAGAACATCAGGCCTGACCTGTGAAGTCTGCACAAGAATTGGGGAATTGCCCTTCTAAGGGCAGACTCTTTTGTGGGACAAAATGGACAGAACTTTGCAAAAAGTCTAGAAATAAGAAGCACAATGAAGTCCATGTCCTTCCCTTCTAATACTAGCAAGCCACAAAGTGCCCTTCTTACCAGTCCTCTAGGTAATCTTCTCAACAATCTGCTTCAGATCACTCCTTTCGCCAGCACTAGTTCCAGCCCAGACCCAAGTCCTCATTCCAGCCTGGCAAGTCTGCTACTCAGACGGAGGCCACCTTCCAAAAGAAGCAATGACTCTCCCAATTGGACTTTGAGGACATGCCTAGCTACATGTGGTAATATTAACTCAGACCAATGGGTCCGATAATCTGCCTGGACTAAGTGCTGGAATTTGCTCAAACCCTTCCCCTTGAAGGATTTCCACACCTTCTATTCCCAGCCTAGAAGAGTAGGTCAAAGCCCTTCTACTAAAGGACACAATAGAGAAGGTTTCCACCCCAGAACTCTCTGGTTTTTATTCTAGTTACTTTACCATCCCAAGGTATGAAGGTGCCCTCTGGTCTATTTTGGATCTCAGAAGTCAACCGATACATCACCTATATTTGTTTGTTTGTTAGATTTATATACCGCCCTTCCAAAATGGCTCAGGGTGGTTCACAACATGATAAAAACAATTAAAACAAATTAACAATTAAAATCAAACTATAACACAATAAAACCAATAAAACAGCTAAAAGCCCTGAAAATCAGGGCAACAGTTTAAAACAATTAATCATTTAAAACTCTGGAAGGCCAGGCCAAATAAGTACGTTTTAAGGACTCTCTTGAAGCATAGCAATGATCTCAAATTACAAATTTCTGCCGGGAGTGCATTCCATAGCTCAGGAACAGCTACAGAGAAGGCCTGCCTCTGCATCGCCACCAGACGAACTGGTGGCAACTGGAGACGGACCTCCTCTCCTCTGTAGACATTTCCATATGTTGTTGGTTCCAACCATCCTCTCACTCCTGGAGGGCAACATGTGGATGGTGTCACTAGATCTCAGAGATGCATACTACCACATTTCTAGAAGGCTGTAACATCAGAAGTTGTTCAGATTCAAGGTAGGTGGAGAGCAATGTTCGCTCTAATTTTTCTCACCTGTGTGTGGAATGAGTTTTGTTCTGAGTGGCAGTATCAAGGCTGTGTGTCTGTGTGTGCACATGCATTCAGAATGGGACCTTCCCGATTCAACCTGTGCAGGATCTAAAATTAACTGAGCGGACATCAGAAAATGTGTGAGCATGCGCACCCCTTAGAGGGAACAGTGGTGGAGAAACTTGCCAATTAATGTCGAAGGGTAATGCCTTAACATCAGCCCCCAGGATCTTCACAAAATGTATGGCCCCAGTGGTGGCATTCCTACAGCATCAAGCAGCCCAAATATTCCTATATTTAGACAATGGGCTTATAGCCACAAATCCTCCAGAAGAGACACTGGCTGCTCTTTGGACTACCGTAAACACCTTGGCATCTCAGGTCAACTATGGAAAATCCCAATTGATCCTTTAAAAGTGTATCCAGTTTATTGGCCTTGTATTCGATATTCACCTGGAGCATGTTTTCTTACCTGACACTCACATAGGTACCATGACTGCACTGGTGGACTGCATAGTGTGTGGAGGAGCACAAAAGGTCAAGACCGACCAACACCTGACAGATCACATGGCTGAGACTACCTGTGTGCTGCCTCGTGTTTGCCACGGGATAAGAGAGGAGAGCTGGTCTTGTGGTAGCAAGCATGACTTGTCCCCTTAAGCTAAGCAGGGTCCACCCTGGTTGCATACAAAAGAAAGACTAGAAGCGTGAGCACTGTAAGATATTCCCCGTAGGGGATGTAGCTGCTCTAGGAAGAGCATCTAGGTTCCAAGTTCCCTCCCTGGCATCTCCAAGATAAGGCTGAGAGAGTTTCCTGCCTGCAACCTTGGAGAAGCCACTGTCAGTCTGTGTAGACAATACGGAGCTAGAAGGACCTATGGTCTGACTCAGTATATGGCAGCTTCCTATGTATCCTGCCATGATGGTACCTAGATGCATTCAAACCTCATCGGGATTTGGAGAACATCGTTCTGCATCCTCCAGAACATGTACGCAATGCAGTTGCATAGTGGGCCAATCCAGCTCATCTTACTGAAGACTATTATCACAGCAGATGGCTCAGACAGGATGGGGAGCCCACACAGGCAGATAGCATCTCAGTGGCCACTGGATCCCGAAAAAGCCCAAACTCATGAATAACTTGGAGCTGATAGCAATATCCCATGCTCTCAAAGGGTTCCTTGGCTTAGGTCTGGGTTACCTGAGAGAACACTCTTCTCTACAAGATCCGCACCACTAATTAAGATCATTGGGAGGGGTCCATCTTCTGGTTCCACCAGTTCATCTAGCGACTTGGGATTGGGCCTTCTCAGTCGTTGTGGAACACACTCCCTTTGAATATGAGAGGATTATCTTTCTTGGAGATAGAGCCTTAGACCCATCTTTTTAGCCTGGCTTTTAATGATACCTAGTTTAACTTTTAATCTGGTTTACATGTTTTTAATTTTTGTATGCTTTTAATGTAAATTGCCCTGAGCCATTTTAGGAAAGGCAGTATATAAACTGAATGAATGAATAATATGTTTCTTTACGTTCTCCCTGTATGGCTTCTTTAATAGCAAGCAGATAACATGTTTTGATCTTAATGGTGATCCAGTATCCTTCACAACATGAGCTATGTGTCTTCTCAGTAGTCCCTGCAGAAGGATCTCAAGCTCCTTGTAGCACTCTCATGCTCCCAGTATCTTCAGTGGCAGAGCACTTCCCAGCTCAGTTCCTTTCCAACCACCATTGTGGATAGCTCCCTTGGCTTCTTGCTCTTTGTTCTCGGTTTCTAAAAATTATGGTTTTATTACTCATTTTCTCTGACCTCAGATTGTTTCTGACAATTATTTTATTGCTAATAGATTCCAGAAAGACTTTCAAATGCTGTTCAACATGTCGTGGGACTCTCCCCAATTCCAACAGGTACAACCTGTGTTTACTCTGCCTTGGGAAAGACCATAACATCAGCACTCATATAATTTGCTTGTCTTTTTCCAAGCCACGTCGGAACAACTACATTTGAGGGCAGCTCTGTATGAGCAAGCCCTACTACTGTAAACTCAGATGCTGCACTCGCCTATATTGTCAGCTCCAACATCAACCATTTCTAAGCCGGGCTCAACTCAGTCAGCCACCTCCTCTGTTACCACGCAGGCTACTTTCAAAAAGCCTTGTGATGTCTTGAAGGATGGGCGCAAACATTGTAAGAAACTAAAACATGGAAAAGGAATCCTTTCAATTGAAACATCAGAAGATTTCACTGTTGACATCAACTCGAAAGTGTCCTCTGGATAAGCCTTCATCGACACTGGTGAATCTACCAGTTTCATCTGATACACTTTGGCTCAAGCCAATGCCCACTGCTCCAACTACCCTCTTGAAACTAATCCTTGGAGAGAACTTCCCATTGACACAGATGTTGAGGGAATATCCCTTATTCCAGGACATTGACTCCATTCTGGTATTGCCAATTACAGCACCATCCAGCTCTACTTTTTAAAGGTTTCTCATGGCCTCAGTGACAATAACAACAGCTCTGGTGTGTTGGGAATTCCAGAGACCATCTCCCTCCATAGAGAGCAACTCCTCATTGTTCTCCATTTCATCTTCACATCCAGCCCTGGAAGGAAAGGCTACACTTTCCTCTACCCACCTACTCGACTTATCGCAGATGGCTGGTCTACTAGAGTTCTCCTGGAGCCCTGGAACTGGGGTATGTCAGACTAGGGTTATTTAAAAATCCTCATACATGTCCTTACCAGCTCTGTGATATGACTATGAGGAGTTCAGGCTCTGGAAACTTAAACTCAAGTCTATCACTGCATCACAGTCCTTTACCCAACCTACTGCTGATACTTTATTTAAACATCCCCAGGACGCACCTCCTGCACCATTACTGCCAGCACAACCACCTGTGCCACAGCTTGCAGAACCAACTATTCCAGCTTCCCCTATTGGGATACTTACCCCTTCTACAGGCACTGGAGGGACCACTCCTTTACCAGAACTCAATTCTGATTATGACTACACCTCTTCATCAGATTCAGACAATGAATCCACACACACTGAGAACCTGTCCAACTCTTTACTGGACAACAATGTGCCAAATCTGTGTCATTCTCCAATGGAAGAGACCAAGTTGCATCGGATTCAAGTAGCCAAGATGGTGAAAGTCCTCAGCCTCCAACTTAAAGCTCCGTCCAATCTGTAAAGGACCCAGTCTACAATTTTGTGGCCTCCACTTCCACTTCCCATCAACTTGCGGCGCTTCCCATGCTTCCATTGCTAGAATTCAGCCAAGTCGGCATCGGATGCCCCATCTATGACATCAACCTCCAAAAAATTGGAGAATGTTTATAGAGTCCAGGGGAATTCAAGCATCCTCCACAGACTTATTTAGTTGAAGGCTGTGCAATGGTCACACAGTAAATTGGGTCGCAAGCACTCCACTCCCATTGATAAAGAAGGTCAGAAGCTTGACTCTGTAAGGCAAAAGATCTTTTCTTCATCCTCCCTGTTGATGGATAGCAAACTATATGGTGTGTCCGTCCAAATTCTACAATTCAGTTTAGGGAGGGGTTGAAGTATGACTTGCAGAACGCATCTGAATAGATTCAAAATAAGTTCAAGAACCTCCTCTCAATCATCAGACATCACATGCCAGAATCTGAGTGTAGCTAAACATTTTCTTTACTCATCCTGCCAGCTGAAGGCTGGCAGCTGGCTGGCACCACTGAAGCTCCTGTTTTTCATGTCAGATGTGGGAAAGGATCAGAACTCCCTGCATGTGAGGGAGAACCTCTGATTGGATGGAAGCCGGGGGCCCATGCTCAGCAACAGTCGATAGAGCTATGGCTGAAAAAAAGAGGACTTGCATTGACCATGCAGCGCAGCAGGTGGTTCCAGACTGCATTGGGCAGGGGGAAGAGAAACTTATGGGGGACCTGGCCACGGGCCCAGCCACCAGGAAGTTCTGGATGCTCATTCTCCAACAGCTGCTGCCTCTCCTAGCACAGGAAGAGTGGTTTGCCACACTGGACCTCAAAGATGGTTACTTCCATGTAGGAATTCAATCGGTGCACAGGAAGTATCTCTGGTTCACATTAGGGGACCAAGTCTGCCAGTATGCAGTCCTCCCTCCACAGTGCCTCATGTCTTCACAAAGTATGTGAGTGCTATCATTGCCCACCTCAGGAAAGAAAGCATTTCTATCTTCCTATTTTTCAATGACTGTCTGATCACCTCTCCAGACAGTCACATCCAGATGGTGCTCATGTTCCAGGAGAGCCTGGGTGTCCCGATGAACAAAGCTTGTCCTGGTCCTTCAGAAATCTGCTGTACATAGGCTCCGTATTGGACACAAGTGTGAAGCAGACTTTTTTGCCAGAGCGAAGGCCTTTCTGATCTCACCCATTGGTGTGGATCTCTTCACAACCCAACTCAACAAGAATTGCCCTCTCTTCTGTTTGAGAGTGGCTGTAGGGAAGGGGTCTCTGGAAGGTGCCTTCCAAATCCCCTGGAACACACATCTATTTTACCTTTTCCATTGCATGTTGAGAGCAAAATCTTACAGCAAAAAGACAAATTGAATAATACTCATACCATAGTGGCTGAGACAGCCATGGTTCCCCCTCCTCTTGCAACTGTCCAAAGGCCACCATTTCCAGTGTCCGAACAGCGGCAAGGTCCTACATCACAGCCTCCAAACATCGAACATGATGACGTGGAGGGTGAACTTGTAAGCTGGATCTTGCTCCATTAGATGAAAGCTTCCACCAGATGTAACTACTCCTGTAAATGGAGGGTTGTGAGCTATGCAAAGTCTACTATATTTGACTAACTGCTTTCCCAACTTATCTTTTGTCAAGCATTATGCCTTAAACATCCAGTCTGCAGCCAAGGCTGGCTTTAGGTGTGCTGTACTAAAAGTTCCCCAACACACATCCTCTAAGCCACCTCCTTTTCGGAGACATCACTAATCATGCAGGTTGTGAACAATACCGGCATCACTGTTAAGATAAACCAGTTGCTCAACTGTAATTCTTTTTTTTTTTTAATTCAGTATCATCAGCCTCCCCACTCTTCCAATGTACTTAACTTCTTCACCTTAATTACTTTGAGAAGTCCTTTTTAAGCAGTATCCAATGAACAGCTGAGCTGGGAAATGCTCTGCCACCAAAGATACTTAGCATGCTCCATGTGCAAAGGATGGAGCACTACAGTACTATGAGGAGCTTGAAGTTCTTCCATGGGGATTATTAATCAGGTGCAAAGCCCACATTGTGAATGATACCAGATCATCAAAAGTTGCAGGTGAGCAACCTGTGTTTCGTAAAAGCTCATGTGAAGCTTCCTCAGAGGCTGTCCTAAAAAGGATGCATTCTCCATAATAGTTCTGAATGTTTTCTGGAAGTTGCTGTAAGTAGTAACTACAGATGCTGACAAATGAGTTGTGTGTCTGACACCAAATACCACAGTTTAGGTTTTGTATGGCTAGAACAACCAGAAGACTAGAGACACAGCAGCGCTGTGTCTGCTCCAACTGGTTTTCTTGTAGGTTGCTTGGCTGTATCTACTCCCTTTTCTTAGAAGGCACTATTCAGGGAAGGAAGGTGGTGGTGCCATATTTTATTTATTTATTTGGTTATTTATTATTAAAACTTTTATACCACCCTTCCAAAAGGCTCAGGGCGGTTTACATTAAAACACCATTAAAATCAATTAATAATTAAACAAAAATTATAAAACATAAAACAATGATTAACAATTAAAAACATCATAAAACAATAATTAAATAATCAGAACAATTAAAAAACAAGTTTTAAAAAGCTTAGAAAGCCTGGTTGAAGAGATGTGTTTTCAGGTGTTTTCTGAAAATTGCCAGAGATGGGGAGGATAGTATCTCAGCAGGGAGCTCATTCCACAATCTCAGGGCAGCAGCCGAGAAGGCCCGTCTCTGTGTAGCCACCAAACGAGTTGGTGGCAACTGGAGACGGACCTCCTCAAGTGACCTCAGCGGCTGGTGGGGCTCATAGCGAAGAAGACGCTCTCTTAAATACCCAGGGCCTAAGCCGTTTAGGGCTTTATAAGTTATGACTAGCACTTTGTATTTTTCCCGGAAACCTATTGGCAGCCGGTGTAACTCCATCAACAAGGGAGTAATGTGGTCTGTCCGAGATGACCCAGAGACCAACCTGGCTGCCGCATTCTGAACCAACTGAAGTTTCCGGACTACGTACAAAGGCAGCCCCACGTAGAGCGCATTACAGAAGTCCAGTCTGGAGGTCACCAACAAATGTACCACTGTTTTGAGGTCATTGATCTCGAGAAACAGGCGCAGCTGGCGTATCAGCCGGAGCTGATAGAAAGCACCCCTGGCCACCGCCTCAACCTGAGAAACCAAGGAGAGACATTGATCCAGAAGTACTCCCAGACTGCGAACCTGTTCCTTTTGGGGAAGTGTGACCCCGTCTAGAACAGGCAGATCAAAATCGTCTCTAGAGTTCCGACCCCGCACAATGAGTATCTCCGTCTTATCTGGATTCAGCTTCAGTTTATTCTCCCTCATCCAGCCCATTACTGCTTCCAGGCAGGCATTTAGGGAGGATATGCCAACTCCTGAAGAAGTTGACATGGAGAAGTAGATCTGGTTGTCATCAGCATACTGGTCACACCCAGCTCCAAATCCCCTGATGATCTCTCCCAGCGGTTTCATGTAGATGTTAAAAAGCATTGGAGAGAGTATGGAGCCTTGAGGGACACCATACTTAAGCTCAGATTTTGAAGAGCAACAATCTCCAATCGACACCATCTGGAATCTGTGCGAGAGTTAGGAGCGGAACCACTGTAAAACAGAGCCTCCCACCCCCAACCCCCTCAGACGTTCCAGAAGGATCCTATGGTCGATAGTATCAAAAGCCGCCGAGAGATCCAAGAGGACCAACAGTCACACTTCCTCTGTCCATTGCCAATTGGAGATCATCCATCAGGCCGACCAAGGCAGTCTCCACCCCATAGCCCACCCGAAAACCAGTTTGAAATGGGTCTAGATAATCAGTTTCCTCCAAGACTGCCTGGAGTTGAGAGGCCACCACCCTCTCAATTACCTTGCCCAGCCATGGGAGATTGGAAACTGGCCTATAATTGCTTAACTCTGAGGGATCTAACGCAGGCTTCTTTAGAAGAGGTCTAATAACTGCCTCCTTAAGACAAGGAGGCATCTTGCCCTCCCTCAGAGAAGCATTTATGATTTCTACCAGGCCGCCTACAACAGCCTCCCTGCTAGATAGAACAAGCCATGTTGGACAAGGATCAAGAGGACAAGTGGTAGGCCTCACTGCTCCAAGCAACTTGTCAACATCATCAGGAGTCACAAACTGAAATTGATCCAGTCAAATCGTATAAGAGGAGTTGTCAGACACCTCCAGTTCAGACATCAAATTAATTGTGGAGTCCCCATCTAAGTCAGCCCGAATCCCGAGAGATTTTGTCTGCAAAAAATTCATTAAACACACCACAGCGGGTAACTGATGCCTCCAAATTCTGGTTCAAGGGAGAGGGAGCAGATACTAGTCCCCTCACAACCCTGAACAACTCCGCTGGATGTGAACTCGCAGAGGCAATACGGGCAGAAAAGAAACGCTTCTTTGCCGCACGTATCGCCTGAGCATAGATCTTTAAATGTGCTCCATGTCGTAATCTGTCGGATTCGAGTCGAATTTTTCTCCACTTGCGCTCCAGTCGCCTACCTTGCCGCTTCAGCCCCCGTAGATCTTCCGTATACCAAGGGGCCAATTTTGAAGCAGGTCGGAGGGGACGCTTAGGAGCAATCGTGTCTACTGCCCTGGTGAGCAAGTTGTTCCAGTTCTCAACCAGGGCATCAACAGGATCACCAGCAGAGCCAACATTAAATCCCTCCAAGGCTTCTTGGAATCCTACTGGATCCAGTAACCTCTTCGGGCGGACCATTCTAATAGGCCCCTCGCCCCTGCGAAAGTGGAAAGCAGTTGTAAGTCCAACCTTAACCAGATGGTGGTCCGTCCATGACAACGGGGAAATCGTAGGAGTCCCCACCCATGGAACACCACCCTGATCAGAATAAAAGACCAAATCAAGCGTATGACCTGCAATATGCGTCGATCCAGAGACCGTTTGGGATAAGCCCATAGTCGTCATGGCTGCTATGAACTCCTGAGCTGCCCCGGACAAATTGGTCCCAAAATGAACATTGAAGTCCCCCAGCACCAAAAGTCTGGGAGACTCCAATGCAAGTTCCGCGACCAAGTCCGTGAGTTCAGTAAGGGATTCCGTTGGGCAGCGAGGCGATCGGTACACCAACAGAAGTCCCAATCTATCCCTGGTCCCCAAACTCAAGTACACACATTCGATATGGTCCGATACCCTAACAGGGACCCTGGTAAGGGAGATGTTATCCTTATAGACCACAGCCACTCCACATCCCCGCCCATGTCCCCTCACCTGCTCCTCTACGGAATATCCTGGTGGGAGAAGCTGGGACCAAACTGGACCACTAGCCTTCCCCAATCAAGTCTCAGTAATACACATCAGGTCGGCCCCTTCATCCATGATCAAATCATGGATGAGTTCTGATTTATTCTGGACCGACCTGGCATTGCAGAGGAGCAAGGTAAGGTTATGTGGGATGTTGGCAGTGCTCCCCGAGGTCAAAGAGCTGGCAGGACAGCCAGAAAGGGGGACAGCTACTAGATTTCTGACCACCCTTCCCCTAGAACAGCCTGCTGACCTGCCAACATTTCTTCTTCTGTTCCCCAACACCACCGGAATAGCTGCCCCACCTTCAACGAAGGCACTCCCTGGATCCCCATCTCCAGACAAACCCACACACATTACAACTTCAACCCAACCTCAGCACAACTTAAAACTGATTGAACAGAAGCCCCACTATTAAATGCCTCCCTCTATACAAATGGTTGGCAAAGTGTCCCAGCCCTCGCCCTCGTTTCATATCTCATTTATAGAGGAGATTGATAGATTGGGCAGGCACATGGCAGGCTGTCATTTCATTAGAATATCGGATGGGACTTGAATAGCATACTCAGAATCTTGGCTGCAGAGATCATGCATGGCTAGGGCTCTGCCTGACTTTGCAGAGCCAAAAATGGAAACAGCATGTGCTGTGCAAACTCAGCCCATTGTGTCTAACAGGATTTTATACACACCTGCACTACTTATTACTCAAAAGTAAGTACTGCTGTGTTGATGGAGCTAACTTCTTGGTATGTATAATATAGTAAAAATTGGAGGGAGGACTAGGCCTCACTTAGTGCAATTGCTGGGAGGGTGGGCCTCTTCTAAAAAGGGAAAAAAGCCTGGGAAGTTCAAAGGGACCAATCCAGAGGTCTGGGTGGGGATTTCTGGCTCAGCCATCTGCAGAAGCTTGGGCTTGTTAATTAGTTTGTCCCAGGAGGGCCCTGAGAAAGCAGCAGACTGAGAGCTGCTGAGGATATGGGAAGGCCTGCAAGTAATAAGTTAAGACAAAGTCAGATGCATGAGGGAAGTTATTTTTCTTTACCAGTTGCTTGGAATCTGTGTAGCAGGTTAATGAAAACTCTCTAACAATCTATTTTATGAAAAGACAATTGTTCTTATTGCATACCTTTTTCTTTTAATCTAATAATCCTTGTTGCTGAAGTGTGCTACTCTTCATTTTGGGTCTGCCTTAGTCACATGCCTTTGAAGGCCTAAGATTGTTCAGCCTTTCCTGGGAGGGTTTTGCCACTGGATCTCTATATGGAAAGTGGGTTTTCCTACATCAAAATAAAGTGGATGGTGGCAGCCTACTGTGAGAATCCCTTACAGACAAAGACTCAACCCCTGTGAACTCCCCACACTCCTCTAGCTCTGGTAGGCGAAGATTTTAAAAGAAAACTAATCCCTCAAACTGTGCTCAGAAATTAAGTGGTAGTCATTCCTGTTGGGCAAGAATTGATGCCTGCCTTACTTTCTCGCTGCCCCACACTGATCAACAGGCTGCTGCCTGTGTTTTGGATGAGCTGAAACAAAAAAGCAAACCTTTTGTTTGCTTGTTAGATATAATCTTTTGACGTATGATTTTAATAACTTTGATTCTCCTATTTCATTGTGTTCTCTGTCGTTTATTGCACCGAGTATTATCTTTCAGCTGCCAAGCAGTGTTTCTTAAATTGTAAGAGTAAAATAAAGATACAGGGACAACATACATATACTGCAACAGTAGCTACACAAGATCAGGAAGTGACTATAATTTAGCCTGATCCTTTGCTCTCTGTGTCCCTTCTTCCCCACCCTCTATTTCTTTAATTGCTTAAGCAAAGTGAAGGGTTGCTTGCTCTATAAACTTGTGGTTGGATAATCTACTTAGGGGATGTGTAGGTGCTTGAATGGACCACTTTGGCGTTAAATGTACAAGAAAGTGTCCGATAGGATTTTCATAAGCAAACTGATGTGTTGTCGAGAATGGTAGTTTATAGTGTGTGCCATTTATAACCACCTTTGGCGGGGTCCTCCTACAGTCAAGAGGGGATATGTTTTATTAAAACAAAATTGAGTAGTTGACATGTCTCTGATAAGCTGACAAATTGCTGACATTGAGATAGCCATGGTACTGTTCCAGAGAATGCTAAATGCAACAGCCAAGAAGTGCTCAGCTTCGCATGGCAAATAATTCCTGCTTTGAGGGGCTGTAAAAGTCCAGTAATGAAAGGAAATTGCTAGTAACAAAACAAAAGAACCTAACAGTTTCCTTTGGGTATCTCAGAAATGGAAGTATAGCAGGTTGAGCCCAGTGTAGCATGAAATACTGCAATTGGCAGAAAACTGACATTTCCAGAATGAAGAACAAAAAAGAGAATTTAATTCCAAATTTTTAGCAGGAACCTTAGAAAAGCTGAATGTTCAGAGCCCAAAAGAACCAAGCCCTTCTGAAGGGTAAAATAATTCCTGTATATTCCTTCCTTCTTTTTCTGGGTTTTCTACATCAAACAATTGGGAAACGAATTTACAGTGAAACTGTGGCCCATTCTCCAAGGGGACAATGAAGTCCCATGCAGTCATAGTAGTGGCTTTAGTTTTGGGGAATTTCATCCAAAAGCTTTGTCATTGCTTAATGGCATAGTCATAGTATAGGGGAAATCCATATGCCCTTTCAGTCCTCAGCATATAAATGTATATCATAGGTAACTATTAAGGCAACTTAATTGCAGTTATACATCTAGGTCAAGGTGCTTGGCTAAGTGGGACTAGACAGGGCTGAATTGTGAGAACAGGAAAGCTTCAGGCTTAGTCTGTGATTAGATTGGAAAGCAGATAGGTGTAGATTTATGTGTTACAGAAAGTAGGTAGTACTTGTTTCTGCATTGTGAGTTGGCTTGCAATCAACCAGTCAGTTGTCTGTGGCAGGTGTAACTTTCCTCCCAGCCCCCACTCTCTCTTCAAGCCTTGAAGTGCCATTGGTGGTTAAAGTTACAAAGGAGATAGCACAAACACTCCAGAACATAACCCTATATAACCTAGGGCTCTGTTCTAGAGACTGTCTCAGAAGGCTCTATCTTTTTTCCTTCCCAAGATCTCTATGAATCACTGTTCATGATCTCGGTGAATGTGTGTTCACATGGTTTTTAACTTTAATGCAATTAACCGTGATTCAGCTGCCTCAAGAATAGAGGCTAGTTTAGTTCCTTCTTTACAAGAAACTAATTTAGTCAAATCTGTTGAAGGCTTTATGGACTACTTAAACGATGGTTGCAAGTTCTCTAAGGTCAAAACTGTTTTGCCTGTTTTTCAAGAACAGCATCTTTCCAGGGAAGTCTGTCTATACAGACTGATAATAGGGCCCAAGTGAAAGGGAAGTGCCCTAGAGCTGCCAGCAAAGAAAAAGGATATTTTATTAATGTTGTTGCTGAAACGTCCCTTTGCACAAAGGCATAACTCGCAGTCTGCATTGTCTTGAGAGTTGTGGGCCTTTAAAAAGGCCCAAGTCAAAGCAATGTGTGTGGAAGAATTTGCAGAGTAGCTTTGGATGTTACCTGAAATGTATTTCCACTGCACAGGTTACCTTTTGTATATTACCAAGACGTGTTTCTGAACAAATGTGGAAGTGTGTGCATTCATCTGATATTTCAGGTAATGTCTGAATCTCTCAAAGTGCACAAGGCTTTGATAACTAAAATGGTTTCAGGCGGTGTTCTAATGGTCTGGCAGGCTCCCGCTTTATTTGCAGATGTGAATTGTGCTACTGTTGCAAAAATGTGAGAGAGTTTTGGTGAAACTCTTAGTTAACCCAGTTGCTAGGTGGTATGTTAGCCCGGGAATAGCAGACCTAGGTTTTGCAAATTCTATCAACAATCTTGATTTTCTTGAACTTGGTGAACCAACTGTGACTTGGAGTTAGTGAGTGCCAGGCTTCACAAATGCTGGCTTCAGAACACATTTAAATATACCTGGTGTTGTAAGAAATCATTGTGTTTTTGTGTGTGTGTTAGTGTTACACCTTATATTTTAAAATTACCTAGTAGCTGAGAAGGGAAGTTCTGTTTTAATTCCAGAAGAATAGAGGACTGTAATATTATGTGGGGAATGGGGCTGTGGTTTCACAGAGCTGAATGAGCTCAGTGAGCAAGAACTGATGCCCTAAAGTGTTTCTAAGGCTATATTGGAAGCAGTCCACATGCCTGTAACATGCCTTTTTGTAGTATATGCATATAGGAGACTTTCTAAACGTTTTCTCAGATTGGATGTAGAGCCAGCTTACTTGGCAAACAACCTCTGCAGTATATTTTTAAAGTACCCATTGGATGTCCTGCGACAGAAGTATGGTGATGGGTCTGATTAAAAAGTTATTATTATTATTAAACTGTGGCCATCCTGTCTGCCTGCCAAACTTACAGTACATCAGGCCATCTGGATTGAGAGGAGGCACAAGCTGATGAAATGTACAGTACACCCTTGTTTGAACACTTTTGGAGGGTGACCCACTAACTTATCTGGAACATGAAACAAAAAACATAATTGTATAAAGAATTCATGAGGCTTGTAGATGTATTAAATAGTAATATAAATGGTTTTACTTCTGAACTGTGTTTAGAAAATATTGTAATTTTGATACTGGCAAAAGCCTGGAAACTTCTCTGTCCTATCAAAGCTAAGAAAAAGGACTGAACAATTCTTTGGATTTCTAGATATCATTTGTCTGGTGATAACCTTGCCAATTTGGCTTTTATATATGGGGTGTGTAAATATAGACAGACTGCTCCATCTGATTATTGTCAATGCCTGCTAACAAATGATCTTGCTATTATAGCTGGGCAACCATGGACATTTTGGGAAATGTACCTTGGAGGCAAATGAGGGCAATAGCACAAGTAACTCTGTGTCTTATATATTTAGTTCAAGCTTGATTGATTACATAGGCTTGTGTTTTCCTTATTTTAGTCCTAACTTCATTCCATACCAGATCAACACTGTACTGCCACCAAAAGCTCCCATGTGGGTAGCTTATTGAGAATTCTTCTAAATTTGTCTAGCTTTGCCTTGTGGTGCCGTGAGTACTGTACCGTGAGGCTTGCATTATCTCTGACATCTATGAAGTGGTGTTACAAGATCTTGGGAAGCAGCCCTGAGTTGACACCTTGTGTTTAGTGAGTTCCATGTGGGTGTGGTAGATTATTTGCAAAATGCCACACCTCAGTCTTCAAATGTATGTTGCTTACGTCAATAAATCAGAGTTAAAAGCTATGGTAAATTCCCAAACTGAATTTGAGATTGCCAAACGCTTCAACTGCTGAATGCTAAGTAATTCACTTTTCCATATTTTTGGATCACAGGTGGCACAATGTCGCAGCTCCAGAGCCCATGGGAGTTATACCAGCAGAGTATGCCACATGACCTGGATGTTGGTAAAGTACCTTATTTTCTCATAAAATAATACTGTGAGGCAATAGGTTGTGTCTTTCTTCACTCAGGGAAGAGGAAATTTGGGTATGTGTTGTGCATTTCTAAAACTACATATGCTTGGCTTTTAAAAAAAAAAAAAAAAAGCTTGAGGGAAGTACCAACATCATGAATTCCTTGAAGCATTTTTGATGAGCCCACTTTATGAATTCATTTATTTTGGATTATAATGTGATATATTTTCATATTGAACCAGCTTTTTAGAATGTATGTAGGCTTTCAGGTATGCAGTCCTTCTAGTCACATAAGATGTGATGTATGTAGTCCACTTGTTGAGACTGATACAAGACTATATACATGTTTCTGGTTTTAATCTTACCTCTGCCATGAGATGAAATGAAGAGTTCTCCAATCTTCAATTAGGGGATGATGACACAAATATACCTTAAACTGTTGCTGTACAAATTGCAAGAAAGTGTAATGGAATGCTTTGAAAACTCTAGTTTTATATTAAAGCTAAATGTTAAGACGTATGATTCATTGTGAAGGAGAATGGGTAGTTAGTGAATGTTTGTCCCTGAAATATTTTTCTTAATATTCTATAGATATTGTGGGAGGCAGACACAAGATTTAAGATTTCAAATATGTGCTCATGCTATGTAGAGGGACAACTTGCTTCTGAGGACCTGGAAGTTAGGTGGGGGGTGGGTTAAAGAGGTGGCCGTGGTTAGATTTTACCCTAATTTCTCAAAATTGTTGCTTGCTAATGAACAAATACTGAGTTACAACTGTGATGTCATTTCTCTTTTGCTCCCTCATGTCCAGTAAAGATAGTGAGGCCTTCGGGAATGGGGATCCATCTTATTTGTAACATAATGGCTGTGAATAATCTGAGTCTTTTGGATAGGAGGCACTGCAAATCTGAATACATAATGCAATGCTGGTTACTGCTTACTCTCCCCTCAAATAGATGCATATGAGCATTGACTAGGAGAGCATTCCAGTTTATAATAAAGACCCCAAAGCTAGGGTCTCTTATGTGAGCATGATTGGCAACTTGCTGCTGATCAGTGTACTGGAAAACTGTAATTTGGGCTAATACCCATCTAAAATTACTAAATGTCTGTATTGATGACCAATTTTACTCTACCAAGTTAGGAAGTAGACTATTTTCTAGCTTGCCTAATGCTTTCTCGCCATATGTAGATTCTTTGTGATTATTCCAACCAGTAGGATGCTTCTGTAATAAGATACTTGCTTAGCTGTGTCTTATTCTGTTCGTGTTCACCTTTTCTGTAGGACTTGTAGACTGTCTGTGTATTTGCTGCCAATTTTTAAAGGGGCTTAATCAGACTTGAGGAGCCAAATATTTTGAGGTATTAGCAAAAACTAACACAATTCAGAATACTTAGCTGCTTTTCTAGGTTATGTATATTAATCACGATTGCTAGGAATGGCTTTTACAAGGGGTAGCATTGGAGGGAGGAGTTCTCGTATTTGAGAAAAAGCTAGTATTTGAGAGTTCTAGTGTTTGAGAAAAATACTTAGCTGCTTTTCTGGGTTATGTATATTAATCACAATTGCTAGGAATGGCTTTTACAAGAGATAGCACTGGAGGGAGAAGTTCTAGTATTTGAGAAAAAGCCTTTCAGAATTATACTTTGTACAGGAGTTGTTGGAATAGTGGCAGCTCTCTGAAAGAAGAGAGTACATCCAGTGCACAGAGGCAAGCCCCTCAAAGCTTGAATAGCTCATGCTCCATGTATTAAACATAAGCTTTAAATAAGAACTGTTTTACTTATTTGGCTAATAAAAAGCCCCATTTTAGCTGCAAAATGAAATTGTTTCATGGTTAGTAGTGAAAGCAACAAGGAAAAGGAATATATTTTCTCTGGCTACAAACAGAATAGCTGAGCAACACTGTCTCTGGGTATTACTAAACTTTCATTCATGAAAAAGGCACAAAGTGAGCATTAGAGCCTGCTCACATGCTTCAGATACCAGGCTTGAGTTTTAAATGGAAACTGTGACATTCAAAGGTTAACAGCTTATCACCGATTAGTATAAACTTGTGCATGCAGTTAATATAGTAACTAATAAATACACTTCCTATTTGGGCAGAATGTCAATGTTTGTCCTCCTTACAAAGGAGCCAGGTTAAGTCCATAGTCAAGGCAAGGGTGAGTCTAAATGTCCAGTTAGAGTGAAAACAGGAACTGTTGATAAAGTACTTAAAACCCTGTTTTGGCTAGACTCTTTTGCCAGATAGGAGGAGTGGAGTTGAATGTAAGGAGAGGAAGAAATAGCAAAAGGGTTTGAAAATGGGTGCCTGAGTCCCTTTTAGATTCCCTTTTGGGTTTGGGGGTATGAGGTAGCTGAGACTAGATTTCCTTCACCTCACCTCAGGCTTCAGTGAGATGTGTTAATGGCCACATCACACATTTGTATACACCTGGGCCTGCCCCAGTTCTGCATAAAGCAGTGGGTAGAGACTAATTTGCAAAACAGGTGCACCAAACTATCCTTCCACATATGGCTTACCTCTTCAGTCAGTTGCCCAGCTGCTTTTCTCCTGGGCTGAGCTCCAGTATTTGAATTGAGCTTAGTTGGGGGAAACATTTGGAGGGAAAGGCTACAGAGATGTAAGTAGTGGGTGCAGGGAAAGTTCACTTTCTTTCACCTACTCTGAAAATAAGAATCCTCTCTTTAAATCTGGATCTGCCCCAGTCACATACCCATCATCACATGTAGTTTGGAATCTAGCCTTGCATATATGTGACGCTTACTAGTTGAGTTCACCTGTACATGCATTACGTGTGTGTTGCAGGACAGCTTGACAAGTTGAGCATGTGGGAGCAGAGCCTTAGCTAGATCTGTAAAGAGGGGTGGGTTGGAGAAGCATCTACCCAAGGTGCAGTACGCCTATCAGCACAATGAGTGACTATTTTATCTGTTATACTTTGGTAACATATTTTGAATATCAGAAAATTCCTTTCTCCATGGCATATATTTTGTCATAGGAACATAGGAAGCTGCCATACACTGAGTCAGACCATAGGTCCTTCTAGCTCAGTATTGTCTACACAGACTGGCAGCAGCTTCTCCAGGGTTGCAGGCAGGAATCTCTCTCAGCCCCACTATCTTGGAGAAGCCAGGGAGGGAACTTGGAACCTTCTGCTCTTCCCAGAGCGGCTCCATCCCCTGAGGGGAATATCTTACAGTGCTTATACATCAAGTCTCCCCTTCATATGCAACCAGGGCAACCCTGCTTAGCTAAGGGGACATCATGCTTGCTACCACAAGACCAGCTCTCCTGGTCTTGCATCGTGCAAATTGCAGACATTCAAATGAAGGTCCAATGCCTTTCAGTGAACAGTAAAGTTGTGCCATTGACTCCTGGTGACCACAGAGCCCTGTGGTTGTCTTTGGTAGAAAACAGGAGGGGTTTACCATTGCCATCTCCTGTGCAATATGAGATGATGCCTTTCAGCATCTTACTATATCATTGCTGACAGACATAGGTACCAGCAGGGATTCGAACCGGCAGCCTCTGGCTTGCTAGTCAAGTCATTTTCCCTCTGCGCCATTAGGTTGCAGTACTGTATGAATATTGGGCAATTTGCATTGCGAGGAAGGCAGGGGTTATCCCCCCCACACACGCACACATTATAGAAGGCAGATGGACATGACTACAGTGTGAAACAAGAATCCCACCCTCTTTTCAAGTATAATTCTTGAATCCTTCAGCCTGAAATGTATGCAGGATTCACTGCCTTTCAGCCTCTGGCCCCGGGTTCATTGTTGGCTGGGGAATGAATTAATATCTGAAAGCTGATGCAAGTTTCATAGGGGCCCAAAATCCTGTCACATGAGATCATGAGCTCCTGCAACTTCCTCCCAGGTTCCCCACCTTCTGTCTTTTCTCCTTGCTCCACCTTTGCAATCTCACATAGCCTAATCCAACATGGCTACCACCACATCACTTCCTTCAGCCCCACCTCTATAGTTTTATTCTCTCGACTGCCCTTTGGCCAGGACTCCATGGGAACCCCATGGCTATAAATTTGTTGTTTATAGCAGGAAGGAATGGCAGGACCGTGTTATATTTATATACACCCTCAGATTTGTCACTTGTTCCGGTTGTGGCTTGAAACCTGTTGCTGTCTGCCATAGGATTAGTTTCATTGCTTGAAGGTTTGTTGTGTGCTAAACATAACTGACAGAGGTGAAGCAAATGCTTCTATAATATAGTGGGTTGTGATGTATTGTGTGTGCATTTTAAGCAGACAGAAAAGAATTGGTAAAACTGTACACTTCATATGGGGATGTGTGAACTGGCTTGACCTCGAGCTAGACCAGGCCTGGTTCAGCTCAAGATCAAGCTGAACCCACCCCAGCCGGTTTGGGGATTCTAACATAAAAATAAAAATGAACTCCTCATCGTCTCCAGGGGGTGCTGCTGCAGCTGCAGAAAGTTCTCCAGTGGTTCGGTCACAAATGGCCTGGTTCAGGCTGTTTGCCTCATTCTGGGCCTCTCTGTGGTATTCATTTTGGAGGCCACCATATATGCACATTGGCCATCTTTGTGACCGGGCGAGGGGAAGGCTGGTGGGGGGAGGGAAAACCACTGGACACCCACCCACCCCAGCCATGGCAGTGCCCTCTGGAGGTGGTGAGATTTTTTTTTAAAAAAACACAAAGACATTAAGACCCCCAAACTGATTCAAGCCGAGCTGCAAGGGGCGGGCTGTTCAGGTGGGGAGACCCGAACATGCCCAGTTGGGTTTGGACTCTAACCAAACTGGGCAAACCAGTTTGTGTGCACACCTCTAACTTCATACTCTCGTGTGTGTGTGCGTGTGTGTAATTTTTCAAACTTTGCCTAAGGCATACAAATGCCTTATCCCTGCTCTGGCCATACTATAAGATGGCTGGTTGTCTCAGAGATATTCCAGGCTCCCCTCTTTTCATCTTTAGGGTGGTTTTTTTTTAAAATAAGGCTCTACTTACTTGCAGACATATAAGGAAAAACTGAAACTGGCATACATTTATCTGTAACCCCAATGGCATGAACATGTGAAAGGGGGAGGCTGTTCTCACAAGCAGCCAAGCCCAGGGTTAGGCAGCTCAACCTGGGCTTGGCTGCCTGTGAGAACCGCCAGGATCCCGGCAGGGCCGCAGCGCCAAACCCAGTGCTGAAGCATTTATTTATTTATTTATTTATTTATTTAACATTTATATCCCGCTCTTCCTCCAAGGAGCCCAGAGCGGTGTGCTAGATACTTAAGTTTCTCCTCACAACAACCCTGTGAAGTAGGTTAGGCTGAGAGAGTAGTGACTAGCCCAGAGTCACCCAGCTAGTCTCATGGCTGAATGGGGATTTGAACTCGGGTCTCCCCGGTCCTAGTCCAGCACTCTAGCCACTACACCGCGCTGGCTCTTAGCTCTTAGCCAAAGTTAAAAATGCAAGCGCCCCCTTAACGCGGCTGCCGGGATCATGTGTTTGCACAGGCTACTTGTCGCTTGCACTGACACAGAGATGGGCGCCTACAGTGCCCGTCCCCTGGGGAAATCCCTCAGTGCACCGAGGTGCACTCAGTGCACTGTGGGATACCTGGAGGCTGGGATAACTAGTCCTGTTCTCAGAGTGGTCCACGCCCTGGTGGCGCAGTGGTAAAACTGCCGCCCTGTAACCAGAAGGTTACAAGTTCGATCCTGACCAGGGGCTCAAGGTTGACTCAGCCTTCCATCCTTCTGAGGTCGGTAAAATGAGTACCCAGAATGTTGGGGGCAATATGCTAAAATCATTGTAAACCGCTTAGAGAGCTCCAGCTATAGAGCGGTATATAAATGTAAGTGCTATTGCTATTGCTATTGTGTAGAAGCACAGAGCGCGTTCCCACCAAGCAGAGGATGCTCATCTATGTGGAAGGCAAGGTTTGCAAAGGCCCCCACCCGCTGTCGGGTAGGTCGTGTGACTGCTCACCAGCAGATATACCTGTTTCTGTCTGGCAGTGTTCAATGAATATGAAGGAACTAGGAGAAATGGCATAGTACTTACTACTATATTAAGACTTATTTCATTAAAATAAACAAATTGCAATCATACATACACATGCAATTTCAGCTAGGATTAATAAGACATGGTCCTGATTCATGCATTGTTGTTGTGCTTATTTTCTGGCATGGGCATGCTTGGATAACTTGCTTTTTATGAAGGGAAATGTTAACTCTGTTTGATGAATTACATATCTCCGCCGCGCCCCCCTCCCGGCCCAGCCCTACAACTATAGTTGATAGAAATGTCAAAGTGCAGCTTAGTTCAGCATCCATCTCCTCTTGAAAAGACACAAGAACGAGGTAGGAATATCTGGTCTTCAGTTTAGATGTTTTGTGGTATCTGTTACCTGTAACTTCCCCATCCACACAAAAATGGGAAGACAAAGTAGAATTATGGGGGAGGGAGTTGTGCTGGAGATGAAGAAGATCTCTGTCAGAATCTGCACATCTTGAAGAGAGAAATTCTTTTTTCGTTCTGGTAAATGTGCACTAGGAGAACAGGAAAGCTCCTTGAGTCTCCACTGCCCATCCGGTACTGCTGGACATGACTTTGCTCGGGGAACATTTGTGGGAAAGTTGGTAACGTCTCTCCTTTTTCTGTCCTAGAAATGGAGCCCATGGCACCTTGCCCATCCTTTCCTGATCCAAGCAACGATTTTGATAGGAACATTCCCCGTATCTGTGGTGTTTGTGGAGACAAAGCTACTGGCTTTCATTTTAATGCTATGACCTGTGAAGGCTGCAAAGGATTTTTTAGGTACGTGACTTCTAATATTTATCTTAAACATTTTGTCTTGCATCCTGTACACCTAATTTTGTTGACATCTTTTTGTTTACAACCTAAAACATCCTTCTATCTTATGATGATGATTTGGGAAAACTAATCTAACCTCAGACTTAAAGCTGAAGTTGCTTCTATACTTTTAGGTATGGATTCTTTGGCTAACCATCAAACCAGAATTTCCATAACTATGAAATCCAGATTAAATCTGTTGCTTGAACCATTTCTTAACTCACCAGAGAATGGGATGAATTTCATTCAGCATTCGACAAAAATAACTGAATTGGAGTCCTACTCCTGCTGGCTTAGGTATACCATATTGCAAAGTGTTAGAATAGCAGATAACAAGTTGGGTGTTCTGGTAAAAGACAAATAGCAGAAATGTGGAGCTGGGGCTGCAGAGAGTGAAGTAATCTCTCCCTCAATCATACATGCGCGCGCACACACATGTGCGCATGCATATATATAGCGCTCTCTCGTGTCTCAGACATACTTAATAAATGCACTGTAATCTGGTTTTAAAACCCTCACTGTATCTATGCTCTAAACCTGTCCCTGTAGACTCTTTTGCTATAATTGATGTATTGGCTATGGCTTCTGTTTAACAGCATAACATCTGTTACAACTCTGCTTTACATTGTGTGTGTGTGTGTGTGTGTGTGTGTGTGTGTGTGTGTGTGCGCCTGCTGTTTGAGAATAGCTCCATGGTTTTTTTTTAACCTAGGGCAGAAACATTGAGGCTCCCATAGTTGAACAGAAACCTGGCTCCAACACCATCAGCTGTTGCTTAGGACACTTCCACACAGAAGCTTGCTATGCTTGAGCATAGAGCCAGAAGTTAGTGAAGCAAGTGGGGGGAAACACAGAATAGTGTAGGGGTGTTGTGTGCACCACCAGTGCTCCATGCCCCTTAAAGATAGATCCTACCCCTGCACAACCTGAGATTCCAAACCTATATGTTATGTGGACAGGCAGAGGATCTATCAATACCAAGTGTGGTGTTACATAGCTAGTGGGGATTAAATGCACTGAATGGGAACAAAGTGCAGGGAGTGGAAGGAGGGGCAGCTCTTAGCTATAATTAAGAGGGAACCAGCACTATGTCTGCACTAGTCCAGAGGATTCTGAGAATTATCAACAATTTAGCATATCTCATAAATGAGGCGCCTATTTATCCAGATTAAAACACATTTCACTAATGACATGGGAGGTTTTCCTGGGAACTGTTGGTTTAAAATGGATGACTAATAGCAGGTGTGAGTAATGGCTGCTGTGCCACTAATTAGGGAAAAACCCACTTGCCTATCCAACAGTATAATGGGAAGACAGAAATAGCACAAGTATAGGATCATGTAAAGCTGAGCTTCAAAAATACCATTTCCCCTTAACATGAATATCTTAGTATCTCTATATCAGAAATATCAACTTAGCTAGATTGTCGGAGGGAATGTTGTTGTTTTTTACATACCATAAACCTTGCTGACTTCCAGTTGAACAACACTACAACCTGGCTAACCAGAATAACAACATTTTCTTAATTGCTGTTGCTTAAATGCGTAACTCATCTTTCAAGTGTATATTTCCACATGCAAGGTTAGTGCCCTCAGCAATCAGTCATACATTGTGTGTCCTAGAAGGATGCACATCAGTGTGAGCAGTTGATCATATTTGTAGGGCATGGACTGAAATACCTGTTGCAAGGTTCTCTCACTATTAAGACCTGAGAAGAATGAGGCTTGCAGAATCGAGCACTTCTCTTTCCATAAAACCTGAAAGATTCTTCCCTCAAAGGTATTATGAAAATCGTAAACTAAAAGCTTTGGCCAAGGATGGTCTTCTCCTTTTCCAGAATTCAGGTCTACAGGCTGGTCTCTTTCATACTTCTGACAGCTGAGACACTATTTGTCTGAATTAAAATTGAAGACTCACTTCACTCTTACACCTTAAAAAAGAAAGGAGATACACTCCTGCAGGAAGAAAATTCTGCTGGGGGTGGTCATTTTGTCATATGATTTTTATAATTCTCTCCCATGGCAGTCAGCAATGGGACTGCCATTGGAGAAAAGCAAGTCATGGAGAAGTCTTAATTACTTAATTTGCTTCCCGCCCCCCCCCCCCCTTTTTTTTAAATAATTGTGTGGTGTTAGCTACCTTGGGTTGTTTCAGATCACAATGTGTTAAAATAAATTAGTGGTTCTGTCAAGTTCCACTACTGTGTGCCAGTGCACAGCTTGAACACATTATGAGGTTCATAGGAAGCTAGTCTTTGTGTAGGAGCACAGGATTAATTTGTCAAGTAAACCACCTTGGTACCTCCCTTATTATTCAGTATTTGTAAAATAAAATGGAGACTGACTGCATTCTACTGGTTTGAATAAGGCTGAAATTTCGTTTAGGGTATCTGTCTCTTAACCATATTCTCTGTTCTGGATTGCATGCTGCTTACACCCTGTAGCCTTAAGTGATGTCCACACTATTAAATTACCCTTGCACTTTACTCCTGCATGACCCTTTTAAGGTTGTGAGATGCTGTTCCAGAGATTTGGCCTGTTCTTTAAGAACTTAAAGAAAGAAGCATTAACAGTGGCACCTTTCTCCAGTGCTCAAACAACCCTTTGCCTGCCATTTCCTCTTATCTTCAGTAGCAAGCAGGATTCTGGCTGTGTCCCCAAACAGGTAGAATAAAGGAGTGGGTGAAACAGTTTCTAGGCTATCTGTTAGGTCTGTGCATCAAAATTTCTGATTCTGACCAAAATATACCATCCCCTGGCACTACATGGAGGTGATTACTTTCAGTGTGCTTCTCCACGCAGAACCTGCTGTTTCCTCCACCACCTCCAACCTTTAGTTGTCTTCCCTACTTTAGAGGTACTCTGCTTAGAATTATTTTGAATTGCTACCTGTAACTTTTGTTGTGCTTTATTTAGCTTTCCCAATATAAATCCACCAGCCTACTTGTAGAAAGAACATTTCATCAATATAACTCTGACAGTTTCTTCTGAATAGCCCTAGAATCATCTCTCTCATCCCACCATTCACTTTCAGAAGCTGCACCTTAGATATTTAACCTGCAGCATAGCAATTTCAAAATAGTATACATACGCACAAAGCATTTGAATACAGTATCATATTATTGCCTAGGCAGCTGGAAAATATATAAGGAAAAATCAAGCAACCGGAACTCCTGCCCACCAACTTACAACGTAACATAGATAAGATACATCAAGTGGAGGGAGCTGAGAAATACTGAAAATAGATTGAGGGGTTGAGCTGAAGGGTGGGAAGAGAAGATCAATTCAGTTAGAAGAAACATGGGAGGAAATCTTGAAACCTGTATTCTAATCAAGTACAGGCAAACCTTGTATGCGGAACTGCTATTCACGGTTTCATGTATACGTGTGTGGCAAAAAGACTTCAATATCCTCTGATACGAAAGGGTTGACACTTGTAGTTCCTAGAAGGTTGGAAATGACCACAGGGGTAATTTCTGGCTGCCATTTTAAGAAACGAAACCATTTTGTGGCTCTTCTGCTAAATTTCCCCCCGTAATATTTACTGGTTTTGGAGGCATTCCTGGGCACATGCAGACCCCACAGAGCATTCTACAGTAAATACTGTCAGGTACTTTCACCTTTTTGCTGTTTTCTTTAACCTCCCCCTCCTTTCTGGAATCTAAACCACCCCCACCCCCATTTTCCATAGGCACAATGCCTCGCTACTCGTGGTTTCATTGTGGTAGTAGGCGAGGAACGGAACCTCCCATGAGTAACGAGGTTTGCCTGTACATTGGCTTGCTAATTTTACTTCTTTCTAAAATTCTTGTTACGTGCCCCAGCTATTAGTGATGGGGTGAATTAGACCTCTTATCATCCCATCCCTGATCTGAGTAATCTGCCTTATCATACCAGAAAAATTGTTTAGAGTGACTTGTAGTATAGAAGTACTTGGGGTGTGGTGTGGTGCTCGGTAGAGATTCTGTCTTATTAACAAAAGAGGAAGCATATCAGTCAGTGCTTGGGGACTGTAAACTTTGGTAGACTCAAACTAGGGCAGAATTAAATTTGAAAGAGACATGGCGGTACTGCCAGTTTGTGTCTCTTTGGGTAGTAGTAGTACCAGTAGCCATTTTCTCCAGTATTGATGTTGTTCACTGCAATTGAAGCACATTCCTTTCAGATATATAGCACTATTATCTCAAGTGACATGGGGGAATCATCTTTTAATTGCTGGTGTCTGTGGGTAGTCTCTTCTCTCTCGCTCCAGCAACACCTAATCTGGCCAGCTCCTGCTATCACCAGAAGGTGAAATTGATGGGCTTTGTCCATTTCATCAGACTTTTCCATACTCCTTGGTGCTTAAAAAAGAGAGAGAGAAGTGGTGGAAGCAGGGGCATGTTAGTATGTATGTATGGCGGGGGTGTGTGTGTTGCCATCCCTTTTGCATGGGGTCTTGCCACAGAACACTGCTAACAGCCTAGAATTTAGTTAAGTTCTTTTTTTTTTTTTGCCATCTAGAAGCATTCTTTCTCTCCTCTTCCCATTGACAACTAGTATAACACAACCTGTGACATCACAGTCCTGTGCATTCTATCAATCATATGAAGTAGGGACAGGGAAACTCATTGTGTTGATATCTAGTATCATGCAGTGTTTGGCATGATGTTGCCAGAAAGAGGGAAGAAACAAACACTGGACGGCAGCAGCTCTATCTCTTGTAACATCTAATTCTGGCTCATAAATGTGGCACAATATTGGTGATTAACTATGGGGTGAGTTTGACAAGGATGTTGGTCTCTAGTAATTCCAACACTAGATCATTTTTTAAACCTGTGCTAAAAGCAAATACAGATTAGTGTGTTTGACATACTGGTACCTGCCGGATCGTCAGTGGCCTGAATGATGCACAGGGTCAAACCTAAACATCCCTGCGGCATTATCTGACCTTGAAAATGCATTGTCACTTGGGTAATGGGTGTGCTAGGAGAAACCTGAACTAAGCTATTTGCTTCAAAGCAATGATAATGGTATCTTGAGACCAAACGATGACGTTGGAAATGAGATGCCTGTTTCATAATTACCTACCCCTCTGGACATTTTCCTCTCCTGATTGTGATTATATAGTTTGAACAGTGTGCCCTTCATCCTTCTTCAAAAGGGTTTGATGAAGGTCTGTGAGAAATGTATGTTTTGGTAGGAAAAAACTGGGGTACTTGCTGCTTAATTTCTGTGCACTTTAAACCTGAAAGAACACTGTTCACAACTGCTTCACTCTTACAAATGGATTGACACACAGATTCCTAGCAACAAACTATTCAGAGATGTTCTAGAATGTACTTCAGGGAAGCCACATATACTAGCATTTTGATTAGTTCTCTTCTATTGGAGAAATGTCCTCTCTTCTTCATATACCAACCAACAGTTGAGACTAGGCGCCTTCTCTCCATTCCACCATCCCTTGACATCCATTACAGCTATTGATAGGTTAGTCTGTCATGCACAAGGTCTGGCTCTGTGTGCTTGGAAGTAGTCTTCACTTCATTTATAACATGTACTAGACAAGGATCTACAAATATATTAACCATCTCAGCACTGGCAAGCATGTATTTCAGTCTGGTAAGATTACAGCATTGGGGTAACCTGAATCTAGAGTGGGGTGAAGATTCTCCCTCTTGCTGCATTGATTTCAGAGACTCTTGGGAATCAGACTTGTTGCTACTTTCTTAATACAGAAGGCCCAGCATTGCCAGGGATGAATACCACTTCCCTCCCTAGCTCAGAGCTGGTGAGGAGCACTGGGG
Organism: Hemicordylus capensis; assembly: GCF_027244095.1. Taxonomy (NCBI): domain Eukaryota; kingdom Metazoa; phylum Chordata; class Lepidosauria; order Squamata; family Cordylidae; genus Hemicordylus; species Hemicordylus capensis. Next base: position 202,400,278 of record NC_069658.1, on the reverse strand, counting down.
ATTGCTACAAGCAGTTTTGCTGGGTCTCAGTCCTTCAAGTTGCTCAACATCGGATGAGACTACCACCACCACTCTTCCTGATGGAGCCATGACAAGTACAAATTTAGGCTGGCTACGAAGGCTGGCCAAAACTTGTGGGCCTCGGCATATATAATCTGGGAGCATCAAAGTGTTCCGCGGTAAACTTAAAGGACTAACCTAATCCTACATATTTAGCTGTAGATGCCAGAGAAGTTTGTCTCTATTTGGCTTAGAGGCTAGGAGAGGTTTCCATTTAATATGATAACTGTGGAGCTAGAAGATGTCAATCCTCCTTTCTACTCTAGCTTATGTCAGTAGATTCCAAGATTTCCTGAGCAGTTCTGTAGCTTATCCTTTCCTATCCCAAAGCTCAGTTTCCCTTTATATAGGGTGGGTTCTCTTCGCATTTTTCAGTTTAAAAAAAAAAAAGACAAAAGATTTCTAAAAGTAAAATATACCTGACTGTTGCACTGCCTTAAATTCCTGATCTGCAAAGCAGAGCCTGTATAGTCTGGGTGGGGAAAAGGTGGTGTAATGCATAAAGGCCCAAATTCCTTGAGGTGAGGGTGCTGCTCAAACTAGGGCAGCATGATGTATCCAAGTGGTTAATTGGACATGACTCAAATTAGCTAGGGGCGAGGCAACTTACTGATCGAAGGCAAGATCAATAGAAGTGTACCAGTCAGAACTCTGTATATGGATTCTTCTCATAAGGAGATCTGGTCTTAAAGCAGCAAACATGAATTTTCCCACTTGCTAAGCAGGCTCTACCCTGGTTTGCATTTGGATGGAAGACTGCATATGATCACTGTAAGACGTTCCCTTTAGGGTATGGGGCTGCTCTGGGGAAAGCATTTTCATGCGGAAGGTCCAAAGTTCCTTCTCTGACATCTCTAAGATAAGGCTGGAAGAGACTCCTGCCTGCGACCTTTGAGAAACTACTGCCAGTCTGTGTAGACAGTACTGAGCTAGATGGACCAATGGTCTGACTCAGTAGGCAATTTCCTATGTTTCTTTGGGGAGCCAAGCCATTGTCATGCTGTATGAAGCGGTAAAGCAGTTTTCTGTATCGGGTGACAGTAACAGTTTTATTTCATAAAAAGCTTTTTGTCATCTTAGTTGCAGAGACTATTTTCAGCTTTCCAACCTTTTAACACACATCTTCAAGGCAATCCAATTTTAAAAACTTGTTTTCAGTTAGCATTCTCTCACCTAATTTGACATGTTTTGGTGCATGCTTGTGGACAATGCTGGCAGTTAACAGTGCATCTCAACTTTTAATGCTGTGCATGCTGGATTCACACTCTACGCAGTGTTTGCCACATGTCTGACAGTATTTGGAGCAGCAAAGCATGAAACATAAATTCACGTCTGTAAATATGCAGTGGGTGTGGGCCAGAAAACAGTGACCAAAAGGGGTTCTCTTGTGCATATTCTGGCATTGTTCCAAACCTGCATTTCCATTCGTTCTTTAGACTACTCTGCTATTCCAAAAATGAGTATACTTGTGGCAGCTGGCATTGCTGTGTAGAGTGGATTGGCTCCCAGCTTTTCAAGATCCAGATAAAACAGGAATGGGTGAACACTGAGCATCTTACCTTGAAGCCACTTGTTGTCATCCCAGCAATTTCAGAAAAGATTGACAGTAACTTGGTACATTCTCCAAGTCAAAATGACTCTAAATCAAATCCACCACCACTTACACATGTGCATTCACATGCTGCACTATGTGAGCCATAGATCAACCGGTGGTGGCAGCTGTGGCTTTTAACATGCAGTTGGGGAAAGTGCTCTAGCTGTCAGGTGGAAGTTAGGGATCACATTGGCCCATGAACCTATCCAAATCTGGTCCTAGGTAATCAGTGAACTGTGCCTTGCCTTGGAACAAACTGGTGCAGGATGGCAGCCACAGCTAGCTGACAGCACAGGCCACTTATTTAAAAAAAACTTCACTGTTGAATGGTGGTGATGGTTCCATCTCATTGGATATTACATGTATTAAAAAGTGCTCTAAGCACTTCTTTTTACTGCACACACCAGAGAATCCCTGGTAATCTGGCAAGCAGTTTACTTCTGGAAGACATGGGAGAAGCTGACGTGCAAACAAAATGGGCAACAACAATATTTACAACTATTGATTATTTCCTGGTTTTAGCTTCTGTTTTCTCTTGACAGCATGTGCACCTCACATGCTCTCAAGAGAAACCTTCCCTGGCTGGTGAAGCAGAAAATTGAACCCTGGACCTAATTATCCTCCTTGCACTGGACCAGTGACTTGGTATAAGATGCAAACAGTTCCTGGTAATATGTTGAAATTACTTTTCTTCTTCACTGTGTGCAATCAGTTGCATATAGATTTAGCTGCACATGCCCTAGTAAACTTTCAACTTGGCCGCTGTAATTCGCTTTATGTGGGGCTGCTGCTGAAGACAGTTTGGACGCTTCAAGTGGTCCAAAATACAGCAACATGGTTCCTTTCTATAGTTAATTCTGTGAAGCATATTTCAACTGAGTTGCAAGAATTCTCATGGTTACCAGTTTTCAGCCGAACTCAAAATGCTGATCTTAACTGTCAACGCCTTAGATGGCCCAGGTCCAGGACGCTTGAGGGGAGTAGCTTTTTAAAAAATGTCTCAAGCGTCCTGGACCTGGGCCATCTAAGGCTTTGTCAGTTAAGATCAGCATATTGAATTTGGCTGAAAACTGGTAACCATGAGAATGGTTTAAGGCTTCAGCAGATAGTTAGTTACCTGAGTTTTGAGATCTGGTGATGAATCTTCGCTTCAACATCTAAGATGTGTTTGATGATTACTGCCAGTAGGGCCACCTTGGTGGTCCCCCACCCTCCAGGGATACACCAGATCACCCCTTATAAAAGTGTAATCAAAAAACCTTTTTAGACTCTCCTTTGGGTTGTAATGAATTGGGAGCTGTTGGCTTAACTGTTTAATAGCCTACTGTTTTAGCTGTTTGTAAATTTTAATGCTTTGCATTTTAACTTTTATATTGTGGCTCACTTTGTGGACTTTGAAGTAGGCTATAAATATATTTGTATAAATAACTGGCCCTGAATGGAAAATACCATTTCCCCCCTTAAAGGACAAAAGAAGAAAATGCAGAGACAAAATGCATTTAGGACCTGGGTGACCTTAAAAACAGCCCGTAAATGCTAGTCAGTCTATCATTGTTGATTTGTACATGTTTGCTTTCCTACCAGTGAGCAGGGCATAGTGGATTTCCCCACTCTAGGAAAGGTAGTAACACCAAATCAGTTAATCTCTGTAGAGAGATGCTGGTTTTCTCTCGCTTTTTTCCTCCCCTGGGATAAAATTTCAAATGATCTAAATTGTAAGCAGGTAAAATAAATTTGCGATGGATGGAGCCAGACAGTTTGTATGTCCTTGTTGTGTAACTGTGGGTGGGAAGTCTGGTCCCCTTGTATTTGATCTATAATTTTGTTGCCAGCATAGACAATAACACTCACCTAAACACATCTGTTTTCTAGGTAGGATATTTTTGTGTTTCTGCTGTGTACTGAAAGCATAACATGAATTAGAATAACTTTCACCCTAGTGAGAATCAGAGTGGTGGTATGAATAGGCATACAAAATGAAGTTGGAAGTTTTTTCCCTGTTGATGAGTGAATATTTATTTTATTTTATAACAGTTCTTCCACTTTCAGGTATTTTATCATGCTTGGACTGTAACTTGCTGTCCTTTGGCAATACAAGCCCATGAGATGATTGATTAGTTAAGATAAGATTAGCTGAGATGGTTAAGGTGCGTTTCATATCGTAGTGAGGGAAAGTGTCTCTCTTCCAATGGCACCTTCGGCTGGAACTAAGGAAAAGCTGCTGATTCCCAGTCAAATGTTAGTACCTTTTTGTTGTATCCTTCAGTGACAGTCACCTTCCAGTTTCTTTCTCTCATGGAGAGGGAATGGGGAAAGGAGGATACAAGAAGAAGAGGCAGAATGGAGAGAAAAGTGAGAGGCAAAAGCTGTTTCACAATCTGAGAAACAACTTGTTGGTCACTGTCCTGCCTGCTGCATCTGTCTTATTGGAAGCAAGATACAAAACTCTTGTTGCTCTCTGAATCCCTTTAGCCAATAAGCCACAAAGATAACTTCCAAGCTTCCAGGGCCTCGCCTGTCTCTTTAAAACACTAGAATACTTTGTCTGTAGCGTGATGATGATCAGTGTCTCGTCAGAGTCTGTCTGGGCCACTTGCCTTTATAGACTTTGATTACTAAATTAAATTTGGAAACAGACATGATTGTATAACTGTTGTGAGTATACATGCTAATTACATAATTATCAGCATTTAGGTGTGTTAACACCATTATGTATTCTCTGTTAACTCTCTGTGCAGGTACTACTGTGTTGTGAGTAGACCTGTTGTATGTTTTTTAGCCCTAAGACTTGGTCATCCAAATGGCTGTTTTTCAGTATCTTAGTGACCATAGCAAATTGAGTAGCTTGTTGGGACCAGTGGCTTTGGGGGGCTTCTCAACAAACAGGGAGGCCATACAGTTCTGTGCGCTTCTTGCTTTTATGATGCTGCCACAAACAGCTTGTAGCAGAGGGCTAGTCTCAGACTTCCAGGATTTGCTTGATAGCTGAACCTGGTGGCTCCAAATCGGCTTGGAACAAGGTATCAAAAGGGAGTATTGCAGGGCTCTGTACTGTTTTCATACAAGTCCTGGATGAGTGACTAGAGGGGATGCTTGTCAAAGTTAGAGATGACATAAAGTTATCTGTAGGGCTACTGCAGAAGAGGAGGAGCAGAATTGTTCTCTGTTCCTCCTGAAGGCAGGACCAGAGCTAATTGGTTGAAACTACAAAGAAGCGAATTCAGGCTAGACATTAGGAGTTTCCTAACTTAATGCTGTTCAGCAGGGGAATAGTTTGCCTTGCACAGTGGTGGGCTTTTCTTTGCAAGAGGTTTTCAAGCCTAGGCTGCTTGAAACATGTGGCAGCTGTCTGTTAGGGTAGATGGAGCAATTTCCTGTACTGAGCAGGGGAGTGGATCAGAAAACTTTCAGCATCTCTTTCAACTGTGTGATGCTAGTATGTGCACACCAGCTATGTATGGCTGAAGAAGGAGCAGGCAACCTGCTTTCTTCTCTTCCTCCCACTCCCCACAACCCCCAAGTTCTAGCTGATTACATACAATCATGCTGCCAAGCACATTAATGTTTAGATACCTATTGCTGTAAACACTGGTTGGGAGTAAGAAAAATAGACCACTTCCCAAACCTGGCTTCCTGCATCTATTCTCCTATTTAGAAAATAGTGTACCTTAAAATCTAAAAAGCATCTTATAGCTCATATAGCTTCACCCTATTATTCCTGGGTGAAGCTAGATTTATTTTAGTAGCTGGCCTTAAAAGCATATTGTATGGGCACGAACCAGCCAGTGTTGACCCTTTTGATTCTGTAGTGCATTTTGGAATGTTTGGAGTGTTTGGAATCCAAGATGTGCATGTCTCCCATTGGTTTTTGTATTGCCATTAACCTTTACCCAGTTGGTTGGTTGGTTTTTCCCCCAGTGTAATTCAACCTGTGTACATATTGGGAGGGCATAAGTCTGCCATTTTTTATTTATTTTTACATTTATGTCCTGCTCTTCCTCCAAGAAGCCCAGAGCAGTGTACTACATAATTGGGATTCTCCTCACAACAACCCTGTGAAGTAGGGTAGGCTGTGAGAGAAGTGACTGGCCCAGAGTCACCCAGCTAGTATCATGGCTGAATGGGGATTCGAACTCGGGTCTCCCCGGTCCTAGTCCAGCACTATAACCACTGCACCACGCTGGTTTACTCTACTTTCAATCTACTTCATATATATTGCCTATATCTATGAGAACACGTGACAAACCAGTGAGTCACAACACACACTCATGCTACTATGCGATACTTTCCTAGGATTTACATAAGGTTGTGAGAAATGTATATAAATTGCTCAGTACTACATCTTGGGTTTTTTGATTGCCTGGTCTCTAGTTTTTGTGCCCTATCCAGTTTCATTGTAGTTGTCTAAGTTTAGACAGGGCTGTTTAAGCCATTTGGTTAATGTTTTCCTGTTTATCGTACAAACTGTATCCGTTAAGACCCTGTGGTTTTTCTGCATGCAGTCCATAAATTACGTGCTTTTAGAAAGAAAACCATGAAGACATGCACATTTGTTATGTCTTTGAAGTATAGTAGCAGGGCAGATTTTTAAAATGACTAGATTACTTAGAAACAGAACAGTAGCTATATAGGGGATTTATCCTATGCCTGGTAAGTACTTGCATGTTACCTTTGGGAGGACAGCTGGTTTTGTATGCAGTTCTACCACACTGTTTGTCTTTCAGAACGGTATCCATGCAAAAGATCATGAGTTATGCCTTTTCCTAACAGTGTGCAGGCCAAAATGACATATTCTGTGTTTGTTTTTTTCAGGAGGAGCATGAAAAGGAAAGCAATGTTCACATGTCCATTCAATGGCGACTGTAAAATTACCAAAGATAACCGGCGACACTGCCAGGCCTGCCGGCTGAAGCGTTGTGTTGACATAGGCATGATGAAAGAGTGTGAGTAAGCACATGACCCTCTCCTGCAATTGGAGCTTTCAATAGTTAAATGCCTGAGATTTCATATCACTTTCTCGAGTAGTTTTGACTTCTTTAAAACCATTTTGAAAATTCTAGGCTCCAGCTTTTCTTCTGAAGTGGGCTCCTTTCCCCACTAGTTTCTTGTGTCCCATTTTAAAAATATGCAACTGGTCTCAACTCACTTATATGCCTAAAACTAGATTAATGTGGAAGTTAAAGCACACATCTGCCTCAGAGGAAGGGGTGGGTGTGCATGGTAATTGTGACGTCAAGAGATATGTATGCCCCTAAACTTTTTCCATGACATGCTTCACACTATTTTAGGCTAGTCAGTGAGATATTGGAACACTGTGTCTTGTCTAGACGGAACTTCAGTAATTCACAAATAGGCAGTTTGGACTCCTGGACATGCTTCTCTGTAACCCCATCGAGCAAAGTAAGGCTTGCTTCTGAGTAGGCATGTATAGGATTAAGCAATTGGTTGTTTTTGCAGTGACTTCAGAGGTCTTTGCTACTGGTAGGACTGGAGCTGGTAGGAGAGATGGTCTTGTGGTAGCGAGCATGAATCTCTTTTGCCAAGCAACATTTGGTTCATTTCCTGGTATCTCCAGGTAGAGCTGGGAGACACTCCTGCCTGTCACCTTGGAGAGCCACTGGCAGTCAGTATAGACAATACTGAGTTTAAATGGACCAGTGGTCTGACTTAGTAAAAGGCAGTTTCCTATGAGGCATGCAAATGTATCATTGATGCTCCTAGTTCCTGTCAAGTTTTGAACAGGGAGAGTTGAGGACAAAAGCGGAGAGGAGGGAAATCTAGCACTGGGTATGCTGCAACAGAGCCCCTTGTTGGTCAGACCATGATTGCTTACTGAACTGTAAGCTTCTGTAAGGGTCAGGGAGTATCGCAAGAACACTTCCCCCACACGATTGTTAAAAGGCATCCTGTCTGGTCTCTTTGTTCTCTCATGTGGCCTGAACTTGGTTGTAAGTGATGTTTGGGCTAAATCTTTGCCTGAGCCCTTGCAGGCCCAGGTATGGACTGGAGTCTTGGCAGATTCCCTCACAGCCTCACTTTTGCAAGCAATTATATTAATGCAGGTACCCTGATGTATAGATGTTTGTTCTTGCACAGTCTGGACTTAGATCTGGGTGACAGCATGAAGGCAATTTCCTTGATTTGATATTCTAGAGGTGAAACTCGGAAAATTAGAATATCGTGCAAAAGTCCATTAATTTCAGTAATGCAAATTAAAAGGTGAAACTGATATATGAGACAGACGCATTACATGCAAAGCGAGGTAAGTCAAGCCTTAATTTGTTATAATTGTGATGATCATGGCGTACAGCTCATGAAAACCCCAAATCCACAATCTCAGAAAATTAGAATATTACATGGAACCAAGAAGACAAGGATTGAAGAAAAGAACAATATCGGACCTCTGAAAAGTATACAGTGTACTGTGCTTGATTGGCCAGCAAACTCGCCTGACCTGACCCCATAGAGAATCTATGGGGCATTGCCAAGAGAAGGATGAGAGACATGAGACCAAACAATGCAGAATTGCTGAAGGCCGCTAATGAAGCATCCTGGTCTTCCATAATACCTCATCAGTGCCACAGGCTGATAGCATCCATGCCACGCCACATTTAGGCAGTAATTGCTGCAAAAGGGGCCCAAACCAAGTACTGAATACATATGCATGCTTATACTTTTCAGAGGTCCGATATTGTTCTATTCTTCAATCCTTGTCTTCCTGGTTCCATGTAATATTCTAATTTTCTGAGATTGTGGATTTGGGGTTCTCATGAGCTGTACGCCATGATCATCACAATTATAACAAATTAAGGCTTGACTTATCTTGCTTTGCATGTAATGCATCTGTCTCATATATCAGTTTCACCTTTTAATTTGCATTATTGAAATTAATGGACTTTTGCACGATATTCTAATTTTCCGAGTTTCACCTGTATTCCTTGATGAGATCTAATTGTGCTTTCAACATTGAACTGACAAGTATCTCTGGCTCTATAGTACTTTTGAAGCTATAATCCCAAGGTTTGCTTTAGAGATTAATTCCCTGTCTACTAATTTATCAATTAACTGCCTGTGGAAACAAGTGATTGGGAGAAGTCCATGTACTCTTTCCAATCTTGTCTTCATGTTGATCTTAATGTAGGCTTGCTTGCTTGCTTTCCAAGAAAGTGCTTGACTGAGTCCCAAATGCACAAGCACCCATGAGGATGCCAGCTTAAAATGCAGCCACAGAGAGGCTCTTACATCCAAGCCATTTGTGCAAATGGCTGCAGCTGTGTCAGGAGCCCCTTCTTGCCATGTCATAGAAAACCTGTTTTTAGGTGGTTGCATGTTTGAATCAAACTTAAACTGAAGATTAAAAATCCATTTGTGTGCTATATTTGCACAACAGCCTAAGCCTAAGGGCTCAGCTAAAACAACTTCAATAGTTTCCTCTCAAATATACAGGACTAGTAGGTGAGGCCTGCTATTGACTGGGCAAAGTCATTTTGTGCAGATTATACTTATAGGCAAGTTGAAGAAATTAAATATATGCAATAGAATTTTTTTTTATCAATATGCTTACAAAAAGGAAGTTAAAGAATAGTTCAAAACTTGTAGGATTTCTACTTTAACCATTATTCATTTTATTTAATGACCATATATGGTAAATTTTCAATCTGATTGTTATCTGAGAAGAATAAGTTAAAATATTCAGAATTTTTTGTAAAAAAACCAAACTGTTCCCCAAGCATATTCTGATGTAAAAAGTAGTGCATTATCTAACTTCAGGGGCAGAACTGTATATGCAAAAATTAGTATCTGTAGATCATCAGGAAGTATGACTTCTTTTTGTATACACAAACACTTCAAAATATTTAGTAGCTAGAACATTTCTCATTCAGAATGAGGTTTTGTTCCAGGTAAATGGTAAATGAATTGTGTGGGAGGTTGTATAGACCGAAGGAAAGATCAGGTAAATATGCAGAGCTCTTCGTGGTACTGTAGCTGATCATCATGGGCATTATACTTGCCTTGTACATACACATGTGTGGAAGCTGAGCTGTGTGTTTTGAGCAAACATTGAGTTTATATGGTTATGTAAGATTGGAAGCCCCTTGAAGCTGGGACCTGTGCTCCCATTCGCTGGAAGATGTCGTGTACATAAATAGAATCTAAACATTTATATAGTGCTTTCTGCTAATCTCGTCTGATTTCAGTGTGTTTATGAAATGTAAAAATTAGTTGTCACTCTATGGCTTATGTTACATGATTGATGGCATTGATCAAGGTGCCCACTTCTGTTGTAGGGAAAGGGAATGCTTGGAAAACAATCTGATAAGTTGGCTGTTGCATAGATATAGTAAAATAAACTGCCATGTGATAACAGATGGATTCACACCCATGAAGTCAATTTAGAAAACATAAATAACATTTATCTTTGGAGCAATTAACTAGAGGACAAATTGTTACATAACTGGGATAAAAAGAATATTGCCCATGTCTATCTGTCTCCCTCCTATATATTACATGAACGCAACAGACTATTCATACATTCTTTCCTCTCACCCCCAAGTGTATGTGGAAGAACTTGTTTCCAAGAAATAGGCTCACTGCAATAAACTAACTTAATGAGTTCCATGGGCGAGACCTATGGAAAAAGAGATTAAAACCTTTTGAAAGGTGTAGCAGTAATCAAGCTTGTAAATTGCAACTGAATTGTAATCTGAAGTACACCTAGCGAGTGCAGAAAAGACTGGTGGTCTGTTCACCAGCATTGCTATATATTGTGCCCGCCTCCCAAAACAATGGGAAATCACAAATAAAAGTGCAATGCAACTTATCTACAAACAAGGTTTAGTTATAAGAAAACAGTGGATGACAGTAACTAATCATGGTGGAGGAACATTTCTGATTTTATTTCAAAAGGAGAACCTGTCATATTTTTGAAAACTACATTTCTGGATCTTATTTCATAAAATTTTAACATGTCACTACCTCGTAAATCCATTTGTGGTTTAAAGTAATCCATACCTTGTTGCAATTCTTTTATACTGGCCCTGGCTCCCAGTCCCTTTGAATACACTTTGAAATTCCCCCCAAAAGTGTTTCCCCCTCCCCCCAGCTGGGGCACAGTTGCCCATGCCAACACTTGATTTGAATGATGACAAGCTAAGCAAGATCTCAAGTCAATTGGAAGCCAGTACTAGAAAAACAGTTGGCAAGAGCAAAAAGCCCACCAACATGGCTGCTTGAATCGCACAGATTGATTCATGTTGAATTAGGGATGATTCGATTTGACCTCATATCGGCCTTTTCATTTAAGGGGTGATTTGATTCATGACCAAATCCATGTTTTGCCCCAATTTGGCTTGAATTGATCTGTGCATAAATCAAATTGCACATCCCTAGCCCAAAGTAACACAGTACTTCCATATGGCAACTAAACAGAAGTTGTCTCCAGTAAAACTTGTTCTGACAAGCGAACTTATCCTGTTAACTTTGTGCATTTTTATGTGTTAGAGTTAAAAGTCAAGTTCTATTTGTATTGAGTGTGTTCTTTAAAGGCTATCAAGACTGAGTAAAATGTGTTGCATATTTACAATGCTGCGCAAAAACAATTTAGCCAGTTTCCTGGATCTATTGCTGTGTGTTGGAAACTTGCTTAAAAGGTTAAGTGCTGCTCAGTAATTGCACAAACAGGAACTATTTCTCTCTATTATTTCTTGTTTACACAGTCAGACAGGTGTTATTGACTGGTTTGTTTTATCCAGACATCGAGTCCTTCCCAAGGACCTGGGATGGCTGAATTTTATTATCAATGTTGTTGCTGTTGTTATAGATATCGTCGCAGAATTATTATTATTAATTCAATTTCTATACTGCCCTTCCAAAAATGGCTCAGGGTGGTTTACAAAGAAAAATAACAAACAACTATTAGCATTTGAGGTACAGATGTAAATCTGCAGTTTAGGATATTCCAGTAGGACTTGAAAGCATTTTCACAGGGCAGCAGCTGTCCTGTTAGCCTTTGCATTGGCCTTGCGAAAACAGCAGTTGACTGTTCTCCTGTAACAATATCTCTTCCCCCTCACCTCACCCCACCCCACCCTGTTATCTTTTAATCAATAGACAGGCAGTATTTAAATGAAGCTAATGCCTTTTGTGTTTCTTTGGAATATCTTTGCATAGCAGGTCCTGAAGAGACCAGAGGGCTCTGGTTTCTGTGGCCCTTTGCATGAGCAAAGGGCATTTTCAGAGGAATTGAACCCAATTTAGCAGGGCAGGCTTTAACCCCCGGTAGCAGAGGTGTGTGTGGAGGCGTGTTTTCTAGCCATAGAGAAGCTGGATCTGGTGGATGTGTACAGTGTAGCAGTTAACTTATAAATTATCCTTTTAGCGAAATAGTTACTTGATAAAGGAAGTCTTAACAGACTGTAGCTAAAAATAGCCTTTCCAGGCTGACCGCTAGTTAAATGAATGGGAACAGAATGTGCTTCAATGAGCCTGTAGGCCAAATTACTAAAAGGGGTTATGCCCTCAATAAGGGTGAGTCTGCAGTACCAGCTGCCCCCCATCCCCCGGAACCGCCGTTGCAATCTATACTACATCCCAGGTAGAGATTTCAATTAGGAATCAAATGGAATGGAATTAGGAATCAAACGTTGCTTCCATATCTGATCATATGTCCACAATATATTTCTGTACTCCCCCACTTAAAATCTTTCTAGGTGACTTACAAGCATCTTAAAAATCAGTGATTTAAAATAAAATAAAAAACTTACCAGAGAAACATTTTGTTGCTTACTGAAGTATGCAAATAATGATGATCTGGCCAAAGCACCAGAAGGGGTGGGGTTTATCTAGAATATTTCCTCTGTTTTTATAGGAGGGTTATTTTTTAATGTCCTGTGATTATGAAGGTGTTGCTCTTCACTGTGTGGGGGTGGGTTTACTTTGGAGAAGGCCCTTCCAATTGAGGTGGTCCTTAGCAGAGGGCAATATGGCAGTGGGAGTAGGACATGCTAGGTGAGGGGGAAGTGCATTGGCTATATCAAAGCCATCGCACCATCTGGTCCTTCTCCCATCCACGGAGATCCCAGTAACTCTCCCAGCAGCCCACCTTGCCTGAAGCTGAATAATAAATGCCAAGTCCATAAATGCAACGACTATAGCCATCCAGGAGGTTATCCTGGATTAGCACATTGACCCGGCATGCATTACAGAGACCTGGTTGGATGAGAGGGGAGATGTCATTCACTCCCAGCTGTGCCCACTGGGTTTCTGGGAGCAGCACTGGCCAAGGCAGGGTGGGTGGGGAGGTAGGTTTGCCCTGGTTCATCGGGAGACCATCCCCTTCACCAGATACATTGTCTGCCATTCTGACCTGTTTGAGTGCCTGCATGCAGTGCTGGGATTGCAAGACAAAGTTGGGATTCTGTTGGTAGCCTGAACTGTTCCCTGCCTGAACTGTTTTGGATGTGGCATTGAGGACCCCGAGGTTGTTAGCCTCTGGACTTTGTCCATGCTGAGACCACCTTGTCTGGTGCAGCTTGGGACTTCATGTCCTCCATGATGACCATAGGCTTGTCTCAACTGATTTCTGGTTCCACACATGTGGCAATCCATACTCGACTTGGTGCTCTGTGAATAGTCCAGGGGGCCTTAATACCATTGCCATGGATGGATTACTATCTGGTGAAGATTGGGTGGACCCAGTACACCTCTGCTGGGGTGGGGGGCCTGTTAGGATGTTCCGCCTTCAGAGGCTTATGGATCCGAATGGATTCCTGATGGCTCGGTGGGGGGGCAGTTCCTGCTGAGAGAGTGGATAGTCCTGTTGATGCCCTGGTCTCCCTCTGATATGAGGAGATGGGTCAGCAATTGACACATGCCTTGGCATCCTTTCCCAACCCGTCAGGTCCAAGCAACTCCTTGGTACCAGGTGAGTTGTGGACAGTGAAGCAGACGGCTTGATAGTCATAGTCAGAAAATGCAGAATGAATGTGACTGAACGCAGGCTAGAACCCATATTAGGCCCTATTCTATGGCTGTGATGGCAGCAAAGAAATCTTATTTTCCACCACCATCGTAACTACTCAGTGTTGTCCAGTGGAGCTTTTTTTTAATAGTTTGAGGTCTCCTATGTGAGCCCATCAAACAGGACCCTCAGCAGCCTGCTGTGATCAGTTTGCATTTGTTACATTTTGCCGATAAAGTCACTCTCATCCATTCTATCATGGATGCTAAGGTTTTTGCAACACCAGAACTGGATGTTGCCATCTGGATGGTTTTCAAACAGTGTTGCCTGAGGATGTGGACAGGTTGCTTGGCAGGCTGACGCTACCATATGCATGCTTGACCCTTGCCCTTCATGGTTGGTGAAGGCTGCTAGGGAGGGACTGGGTGCATGGGTGGTGATTGCCTGCCTGAAGCAGGGGGATGATCCCCTCCTCAGCTGAAGGAGGCAGTCATTAGGCCATTCCTAAAAAAAAAAAAAAAAAAAGCCCTCATTGGGCCCAGATTGAAGTAACCTTCGAATAGTGTTTGATCTCCCCTTCTTGGGCAAAGCGTTTGAAAGCATGGTGGCATCTCAGCTCCAGGCAGCCTTGAATGACTCTGATTACTTAGATCCTTTCCAGTCTAGCTTCTGGCCTGGATGTGGGATCGAAACTGTCTTGTTCACCATGGTAGATTACCTATGTGGGGAGATGGAGGGAGTGTGACTTTCAATACCATCAACCATGGTATCCTTCTGGGTTGTGTCTCCAGGTTGGGACTTGGGGGCATAGTTATATGGTGGCTTCTAGAGGGCTGTACTCAGAAGGTGGTGCTGGGGAATGCCTGCCTTTGACCTATGTGGTGCCACAGGGTTCTCTTCTGTCCCCTATGCTGTTTAACATCTACATGAAACCTCCGAGAGGAATCATCCATGGGTGTGGGTTGCAGTGAGGATGACACCTAGCTCCAGCTATTGAAGTCAGCAGACACCGGGGAGGCAGTGGATGCTCTGAACCAGGATTTGGAGGCTGTACTGGACTGGTTGGCGGCAAACAAGTAGAAACTTAATTCAGATAAGACGGAAGTGCTCTGGTTTGGTAAAACGTATCATCTAAGTAGTGAGGTAAATCTGGTTTTGAATGGGGTCACACTCCCTCTAAAAGACAAACTCCACAGCTTGGGGGCACTTCTGGACCTGACATTGTCATTAAAGGTGCAGGTGGCAGCAGAGTGCAGAGGTGCTTTTTACCAGCTATGCCTGGTACACCAGCTGCGACCCTAACTGGAGGAGTTGGACCTGATCTCAGTCACTCATGCTTTGGTAGACATCCAGATTGGATTACTCCAATGTGCTCTACTTGTGGCTGCCCTTGAAGACTGTTTGGAAGCTTCCGCTGGTCCAGAATGCTGCTGAAAGGATGCTTATGGGTGCAAGTGCCTTCAGATGAGTGACACATCTATCCTGCAGCTTCATTGGTTACTGATACACTTCCAGGCTAGATTTAAGGTGCTGGTCTTGACCTTTAAAGCTCTTCATGGCTTGGGGTCGGGATATCTGTCGGAATGCATTTGCCCATATGAACCTTCCAGGGCCCTCTGCTCATCACAGGCCCCTCCACTAACACATGCAGTTGGCAGGTACTAGAGACGGGGCCTTTTCAGTTGTAACTCCTCTGCTTTGGAATGTCCTCCTCAAAGAGCTTCGCAGTGCTCCCTGCCTCAGTGTTTTTTTAAAACACAGTACAGATGATGGGGAGGAGAGAGCACGGAAACATTGTAAGAGTGTGGTGGGGGATTAATCCTATCATACTGAAAAGCCATATATAATAGTAGTACTAGGTCTTCCAAAGTTATTAAAGCAATGTATAGAAAGTGGTGGATAAAAGAATACGGTAGATCCCTGTCTCCAAAGGGCTCACAGAGAAGAAGGTTGCAAGCAAAGCATGAGATAAGTTGGATAAGGGTGTGTGTTTATGGAAAAAGTGGAACGGTGACAATAACTAGGTGAAGGAGGATAGATCTGTTTACGTAGCAAAGGAATGTGAAGCCATGAGAAGCACGTGAGGGTACTTTTCTCACTGTTAAGAGAGTCTTCACAGGGAAAATCCATTAGTCTTGTAAGTGGATTCAGCAGATATGGTTACATCCCTCACAAATGCATAGCATGCCCATCTAAACGTACAGCCTGCTGGCAGAACAGGTAAACTTTGGTGAGGGAGGTTTGTCTGTCTACTCTGAAACATTTTAATTGAGAAACACTAGATTTCAAATCAGTGGGGTGGAAAAAGTACCAAGTGAAAGCATCCCTGCATGTATTCGATAGACATAGTGGTTGGGGTGGGACTGGAGGCTCTTCAGAGGCTAACATAAGCCACTTTCTCCCACAGTCAAAAAGGCAACTCATGTGCCTCCTAGATGAAGATTCTAGAGGCACCTCCTTGGGATTGGCTGGATTGTCCATTCTCTGAAGTGATTTGCTAATTGTGTGCAAAATGCTGCATTGCACTGGGACTTCTTTCCCCTTCTCCTACCACTGTAGCCCCTTATACTATCTGGAAAAACTAATTCTGAAATCTGGGAGACTTCCTGAAATAAAATTCAGTGGGTCATGAAGGGATGCAGCTGGAACAGAAAGCTGGTAAAAATCAAATCCATAATGCTGCTTATGCAGAAAAACTTTCCATCAGTGCACAGGTTTTTTGGGTCCCAGACCTGTTTTTGTTTTTGTTTTTAAACATTATACCTGTGACTATCACTCACATCTGCAGAGTTCTGTGTAACCAGATATAGCACTGCTTCTGGGGGCAGCATGGATAAATAGGAATTGTAGAATTTTGAGCATGGTGGTGGTATGAATGGTTGTGAGTAGAAAACAGGTTCCCATGACTGCTATTTACTTGCCTTTCCAAATATCTGATTTAAACCAATCAAGAACACCCTGTCAGATAAAACTGTGGTTCATGGCAGCTTCTGAAATACAGGATGTATTTGAACTTATATTTTTAAGAGCTAGTAGTTGGGCATGTAAAAAATTTGCTTTCATTAAGGTTCCACACTTCTGCTGACTCTCTCTGGGATACAGTAAATGTTCCAATTTTGGTGCCAGGCAAATACAAATCTGCTTGCCAGCCTTCTAGCAAGCAGGACACTCGGCACCACACAGATCTCCTAACCAGAGGTCTCATTTCCACTGCCATTTTTGAGAAGATAAGTAGCAGCAGGTATCTTTTGTGAACAGTAGGAAGGAGCTCTCATGGTTTCTTTCCCTATCCCAATGCAAATGACAGAAGATCCACTTCTCTCCTAATCCCTCTGGCTATGTGCCGGAAAAGATTTGAGGGATCAGATATCTATATTATGAAGACTGATCAGGTACAAATACATACAACAGCAATATTACAGGGTTTCAGAAAAGAGAGGAGATTGGTAGTCAATAGGCATCCGCAGGTCTTTTTCCAGGGAGTGGGGAGCAAAATGTACACACAAAATATGTAAATAGAAATCAAAACATGGGTTGTACCCAGTGTTAATCCTGCTTATAACAGACCCATTGAAATAATTGGACTTATCTTATCCTATATATGTTACTTATCTTGAGAGTAAGTCCCATTGAATTTACTTCTGAGTGGACATGCATAGGGTTTCACTATAATTCAGTACTTTGACTTCAGTGGGTCTACTCTAAACATCCAGATCAGTGAATGAAAGGTTAAGTGAGTGCTGTTTTGTTAGTTACTGGATTAAACAAATTAAATACACAGCCCGCATTGTCAATGATGCAGTTTAAAAACCAGTGCTGTGCAGTGGTTAGAATGTTCGATTTGGATAAGAAACTGAGATTTAGATATCCATTCAGCCATGAACCTCAAAATGTGATCATATAAAGAGTCTTTTCTCTCTCTGCCCTCTTACACAACAGTTGAGAATAAAGTGGAATAAATCCATGTATGCTGCTTTGAGTTCCTTGGAAAGAAGGGCCGAACACAATAAACTACATCCATGTTATACTTCCTCTGCTTACTTTCACTACGTTACTTTGATTTTCCTACATTTGCCAATATCAATGGACCAACCTTAGGACTTATATGCAGGTTCATTCAGGCTGCAATGGAACTCCCCCTGCCCCCTTCCCGGAAGCCATACACTGCAGGGGCTGAGGGAAGGAGAAGGGAGAACTATGCGTACTGTTCAGGAAAAAAAATTTTCTTGCAAACTTCCTTGGTCTATGATCAAACTATAGTGTATATAAAAGTGATTTAGTTATCTGGAACTATAGGAGTTTTGATCACCCCACACTGCACAAAGTCAAATGCAAATAAGGAGACTTGAGCTACATTGCTAGCAATGCAGCTTAGTCTCCTATACCACTTTCCCTGGCACATCTCTCACCTGTGCCTCTCCATAGAGTCCCAACTATTGTTGACAACTCTTCCCCACCCACCAAGCTCCCTTTGTGGCAAATACTAAATACTACTCTTGTGGGGGCCCAGATGAGAGGGACTACTGGAGCGCCCAACCTACATCGCAAGGTTGGATAAAAACCATGTACACGGCTCTGGGCTTCTTGGAGGAAAAGTGGGATAAAAATGTAAAAAGACACAAACCCATGTTGAATCCCCACACACAAGCCCTTCCTTCCACACCAGACTTGTGGTGTGTGTGGAAGAAATCAGCAGCCCCCCTCAGTTTCACTCTCGCATGTGGCACTGCGTTACCTTTCGGTTGAGCAGAGAGAAGAAAGAGGAGAGGGAAAGGAGCAAGAAAATATGTTGTAGAAAAAGATGACAGGAAAAAGAATTAAGGGCAAGAGAAGGTGAGAAAGGGAGGAGGAAAACTGCCAGAAAAATAACAGAAGAAAGAGAAAATAAGGGGAGGGGGAGCAAAGTGATGGTGGGTGGAGGCAGACTATGAGAGAAGGTCAAACTAAGAGAGCAAGCAATGAGCAAGGCCGAGGCAGCAGCAAATGGAGGGAAGCAGAAAGAGAGGCATGCTCTGACAGTGGCAGCCCCCGCCCTCTCTTCCTTTTGTGCCCAGCCTCTTGGGTTTTTAAACATCCAACAGACCGGGCATGAAAGGAGAACAGCAGGAGGCATTGCTGTGGCAACCCTCTCCCACTCTTCCTTGCAATGTTGGAGCCTGGATTTGGGAGAGGGTCCAGGATTTTAAAAAAACACATCCCAGATGGATTGTGGGGCTGGTGCAGCCCCTTTTATTTATTTTATTTAAAAAAAAGCCTGGGAAGATAGGTACGTCTTCTGGGTCCTCCTAAAAAAACAAACAGAGAATGCAATGCTCTTATTTCAGCAGGGAGTGTGTTCCAAAGCCCTGGGGCAGCCACAGAGAAGGCCCAGTCCTGAGTTGCCACCAAACAATTTGGCAGCAACCATAACCGGACCTCTCCAGATGATCTTAATAGGCAACAGGGTTCATGACAGAGAAGGTGCTCTCTTAAGTACCCTATACCTAAGCCGTTAAGGGCTTCATAGGTAATAACCAGCACTTTGTATTTCGTTCGGAAACATATCGGCAGCAAGTGCAGTTCTTTTAGAATTGGTGTTATATGGTATCTTTGGGTAAACCCAGAGACCAATCTGGCTGCTGTATTCTATACCAACCGTAGTTTCTCAACTACGTACAAAGGCAGCCCCTTGTAGAGTGCATTACAGTAGTCAAGCCAGGAGGTTACCAGCGTATGAACCACCATTTTAAGGTCATTTGCCTCCAGAAATGGACGTATCTGGTGTATCAGCCGAAGCTGATAAAAAGCACAACTGGCCACAGTCTCAACCTGAGAAACCAGGGAGAGTTTGGGATCCAGGAGCACTCCCAGACTACGAACCTGATCTTTTAGTGGGGAGTGTAACAGAACAGGCAGATCTAAAACATCTCTTGGATCCCAACACCCTACTGACAATACCGCCATCCAGTCCAATATTGCCTCCAGACAGGCACTTAGAGGGGGCGGGGTCATGCCATTTCCTGATGAAGTTGGTATGGAGAAATAGATCTGGGTGTCATCAGCATATTGATAGCATGCAATGCTATCCCTATAAGAGGGATTTCCAGATGTTGTTGGCTACAACTCCCAGAATCCCCAAGCAATGGCTATTGCTGCTGGGGATACTGGGAGTTGTAGTCAACAACATCTGGGAATCCCTCTTAGAGGGAACACTGATAGCATCGCAGACCAGACTTCCTGACAATCTCTTCCAGCGGTTTCATGTAGATGTTAAAAAGCATTGGAGACAGTATGGAGCCTTGTGGAACCCCACATTTTAGCTTTCACTTTTCAGAACAACAGTCTCCAAGTTATACCATCTGGAATCTGCCAGAGAGGTAGGAATGGAACCACTGTAAAACAGTGGTATCCAATCTCACCTCCTTCAAGCGACCCAGAAGGATACTATGGTCGATAGTATTGAAAGCTGCCAAGAAATCGAAAAGGACTCCCTTTGCCGATCACCAGTTGGAGATCATCCATCAGTCTGACCAAGGCAGTCTCAACCTCATAGCCCACCCAAAAGCCAGTCTAGAAAGGATCTAAATAATCTGTGTCATCCAAAACTGCCTGGAACTGAGAAGCAACCACTCACTCAATCACCTTGCCCAACCAAGGAAGATTAGAGACCGGCCTGTAATTAGCTAACTCGGTGTGATCCAATGCAGGTTTCTTCAAATAAGGTCTAATAATAGCCTCCTCAAGACAAGGAGGCATCCTGCCCTCCCTCAGAGAAGCATTTATGATATTTATCAGACCCTCTCTGATAATATGACTGCCTGATGAAATAAGCCAAGTTGGGCAAGGGTCAAGAGAGCAGGTGGTAGGGCATGCAGTCCAAAGCAGTTTGTCCACATCCTCAGAAGCAACAAACAGAAAGTGATCTTCGAATGCCTTTGCTTTGCAACTACCTTGATTGGCTATAAGGACTTGCTGATCTTCCTCCACAGCCTCATTACCCCTCATGGAGGGTTCAGTCGGGGTGCGGGGTAAGCACTCCCTCTTGCTCCTCCATCTGAATGCCCATAGGTGGCCACTGCAAATAATGGCTGGCTTGTGAGCTCAGCCTAAATGTGTGAATTCCTGTTTGGTGCCAACAGTTCATCTAACTTCTGAAAAAAGCCCCCATGGGCAAAAGAGGTGAGGGGCATCATAAGGCCAATGCCAGAAACCCTGTTTCAAATAATTTAATTTTGACATCAGTGTGTCATTGTGACTGAAGGCAAACACCATTAACAACTTCTGAATGTGATGTTCAGAAATAAGTGCTTTATTCACCATTTACATGGATAATCATGGGATTGCATGCTTCATTTTATTCTTGCAAGTAAGATCAGTGACGTCCATATTAGACTTTTGTAGAATAGTCTAGGTAATTTTCTAATTCTGTAAATTTTAATTATAAATTCTACAATTTTATAATCTTTTACAAGTCCTTGCAGTCTGTATCCAAGCCTTGCAAGGAGTTAGGGTGAAGACTGCTTCTTGAGAAGGAAATTGGTCAACTTGGTTTGTGACACTCAGATACCATGGACCAGTGATCTTCATTGTGTGGCCCACAGGCTGCTGGCGAACAGCGCAGTCCCCACTGGCAGCCCCTGAATGGCTTCTCTTTCCCCCCCCCACACACTTTTGGTGTGTGTCCTCCCTGCTGACAGAGCACGTACACTCCCCCCTCGCCTCAGTGGTAGGAGGTGTGAAAGGTCCTAAGTAGGGATATGCACCAACTCATTCGTGCACTCCCAGGAGGCAGGGGGGTTCCTTTAAGGGGCAGGGAGGGTGCCCTTACCTGTCCTGCCACTTCCCCCCACTGGCACTCTCCCCACTGGTGCTGGGCTGCAGCATACTTCCTTGCAGCCCCAGTCAGCATTTTACCAGAAGTGGCCGACACGTGCGCACATGCGTCGTGTGCACATGCGTCGTGTGCACATGTGTCGGCCACTTCCATTACAGTGCTGACCGGGGCTGCAAGGAAATACGCTGCAGCCCTGTGCCAGCAGTTTTGGAGAGAGCGCTGGCAGGGGAATAGCTGCAGGGCAGATAAGGACACCCTCCCTGCTCCTTAAAGGAAACCCCCTGCCTCCTAACTGGCTCGAATGCCAGACTGCTGAACCAGTTTGGCGCTCCATAAAAGGAGCGCCGAACTGGTTCGTGCACATACCTAGTCCTGAGGCAGCACTTCCAGTACATGCCTTCTCCTGTGGCAGAATGCGGGGGTGGGGAGGACATACTGGATGGCAGGGTGTGTGCGCCAGCTGCAGCCCTCACTGCCTAAACAGTGGAGACCACTGCCATAGGGCATGACTGAGAAGGACTTTGTCCAAGAAAATGTCATGAGAAACAGAACTATAGCAGGAGTGCCTGTGTGATTCTATAAGAAGTACATACTCTCATTTCCTCCCTTCATTTTAACACTGTCAGAGTGGGAACTTCCCTCCTGGAGAAAATAGCATATCTAGGGTGGACTCATCTGGATCAGAACTGTGGTAGATGAAAAGATTAAAGACCCGTCCTCCTATACCACATTCCTGATCTTGATCACCCCCACCCACAGTTGTTCAAGTTGGTACAAGTCAAGCACATCTGCCCCAATTATGGGCTTAAGCATAACATGTAGTTTGGTCCTGAGAGTGCTTGGCAAGCCCCGCACCAACTGGTGTTCTAAAGCCAGTGTTTGCTTCAGCCTATAGGTAACCCCACTATTTTACATATCACTAGCAGCTCCAAGTCACTACAAGCAACTGCTGCTTTGCCATGGGCTGGTTATATATAATTTTCTGCCCCCACACCACTAATTATTTCATACAGGAACTCTTCCTGTGGCTGCTGAACAGTCATACTTGGAAAGGGTCAGCGACATCTGTAATTTACTTGGTGCTAGTAGAAGTAACCTCAAGCCATCTTGAGTCAGTCTTGGATGAAACTGATTATCTAGACCCGTTTCAGGCCGACTTTTGGGTGGGCTATGGGGTGGAGACTGCCTTGGTCGGCCTGATGGATGATCTCCAATTGTGTGACTCTGTTGGTCCTTTTGGACCTCTTGGCGGCTTTAGATACTATCGACCATAGTCTCCTTCTGGAGCGTCTGAGGGAGTTGGGGGTGGGAGGCAGTGGTTCCACTCTTACCTCTTGGTCAGATTCCAGATGGTGTCCCTTGGGGACTGTTCTTCAAAAACTGAACTCCGATATGGTGTCCCTCAGGGCTCCGTATTGTCTCCGATGTTGTTTAACATCATTCATTCATTCATTCATTCATTCATTTGATTTCTATACCGCCCTTCCAAAAATGGCTCCGGACAGTTTACACAAAGATATAACAAACAAATAAGATGGAACCCTGTCCCCGAAGGGCTCACAATCTCAAAAGAAACATAAGATAGACACCAGCAACAGTCACTGGATGTACTGTGCTGGGGGTGGACGGGGCAGTTACTCTCCCCCTGCTAAATAAAGAGAATCACCACATTAAAAGGTGCCTCTTTGCCAAGTTAGCAGGGGTAATCTACATGAAACTGCTGGGAGAGATCATCAGAAGATTTGGTGCAGGGTGTTATCAGTATGCTGATGACACCCAGATCTTTTTCTCCACGTCAACATCATCAAGAGAAGGTATAACCTCCTTAAATGCCTGCCTGGAGACAGTGATGGGCTGGTAACAAGCTGAGGTTGAATTCAGATAAGACGGAGGTACTTATTGTGTGGGGTCGGAACTCGGGAGATGATTTTTATCTGCCAGTTCTGAATGGGGTCACACTTCCCCAGAAGGAACAGGTATACAATCTGGGAGTGCTTCTGGACACAAAACTCTCTCTGGTGTCCTAGGTTGAGGCAGTGGCCAGAGGTGCCTTTTATCAGCTTCGGGTGACACGTTATCTGCGTCCATTTCTTCAGATAAATGACCTCAGAACAGTAGTACATCTGCTGGTCACCTCCAGACTTGGCTACTTCAATGTGCTCTATGTAGGGCTGCCTTTGTATGTAGTCCGGAAACTGCAGTTGGTCCAGAATGTGGCAGCCAGGTTGGTCTGTCATCTATTCTAGGAGAAACCATATTACTCCTATCTTAGATCTACACTGGTTGCCGATAAATTTCCAGGCAAACTACAAGGTTTTGGTTATAACCTTTAAAGCCCTAAACAGCGTAGGCCCTGGGTATTTAAGAGAACGTCTTCTTTGCTATGAACCACACCACCCATTGAGATCATCTGGAGAGGTTCATCTGCAGTTGCCACCGGCTCATCTGGTGGCTACTCAGGGATGAGCCTTCTCCGCTGCTGCCCCGAGGCTTTGGAACACGCTTGCTGCTGAAATAAGAGCCTCCCCATCTCTTACAACTTTTTAAAAGGCAGTCAAGATGCATTTGTTCACCCAGGCTTTTAATTAGATATTGTTTTAATTGTTAAATAAATTAAATTAAATTATTTAATTGTTAATAGTTTTAACATTTTAAATTTTAATTGTTGTAATGTTTTAATCTTTTTATCTGTTGTTTTTAGTGTATTGTAAACCACCCAGAGACGTACGTTTTGGGCAGTATACAAATGTGTTAAATAAATACATAAATAAAATAAATCTTAAATTTGCTTCAGAATAATCAGTTTTCAAACAAATGAGTAGGCACTTGAGAAATAATAATGTGAGGTGGGGAATCTTGTGGTACCTTTTAAAAAGTAACAAATGTATTGTAGAATATGCTTTTGAGGACTAAAACCTCAAAGCCGCTTCATCACTCTCTGGAAATAATGCTGTAGCCTTTCCAACTGTCACTGAGCACACTGGGTATTATTAATGTGCCACTGAAGTTAAAAAAGAAAGAAGAAAGAAAAAAGTAATTATGCTGCACTCAATCTCTTAGTCTGATAGATAGATAGTTATTTTTATTTCGGTCATTGACCAGCAATAATAAACAACTACAGCAAACAATAATTAGATGGTAAGTTATTTGTGCGAATTTTATAAACTATGTAACAGAACTTGGCCACATTCCAAGAAACTAAGTCTTTAAAATTTGACAACAAATAATCTAAATAAAACTCATTGGTGTGGCCAGGAAATTCCATTAAAAAAGAAGAAATAAAATTAATTCAAATATCCTTGTAATGGGTCTGAAACAGAAATTTGGGGGCGGGGCATGGTGGGTATTTGTACTAGAAGAGGAAATGTTGGCATCTAAGAAACATGGCTTGACAGCTCCAGTAATTGGACTGCTTGCTCCTAGTAACAAGGCACCTTGTATATGATGACCATGGGCCAGAGCTGAATTGAAGTTGACTTGACTAGTTGCTGATCTGCAGGAATTACACTGAAAACATGACAGTATAAGTAGAGGTGAGGTAGAGTGGTAGAATCCTCTCCTTTGGCTAATTTGTGAGTGGGAACAAAAGGTTTCTGATTTGTCCTGTGGCGAGTTGCTGTGCTGTTGGAAACTGTCCAGAGGGCAGGCTGCCTTATAAGGCAAGGTAAGGCAGAGCCTTCTGCCCATCACAAAAAGATACTAGCTACAGTTCGGTATCTTGCACATATCTTATCTCCATGCAGAGGGAAGTATTACAGGCAGTCCTTGATTCAAGATGCTTGGAGTTAAGATGTCCTTAAGATGCTGGTAAATTGCCACCAGGTTTCAACTTTACAACACTTACCATGGAGGGGAGACTCTACGAGATGGCTGCTGGTGTGTGGGCTAGAGCAGGAGGTGGCAACAATTGGGGCTCAGGCCAGAGGCGTAGCAAGGTTGGAGTGGGCCCAGAGACAAGATTTTAAAATGCCCCCCCCCACTGAAGCTCAGCTCATGAAGTAAAGAAATCTTAAATGAGGCTGAATAGTGGTAACAAGAAACTTAGTAACTATCTATCTATCTATCTATCTATCTATCTATCTATCTATCTATCTATCTCCTATGTGCCACAATAGAACATCATCTTAATTTTTTTTAAAGGTTTTGTAAATTGTGGATGATGCAAATCGTTTCATGGTACTAGAGCAAGACATGCTGTTCTGGAAGCTCCAGGTCTTAACACTCACATCAATTTCGGAGGATGAATACAACTGAAGGAAGCCCGGGCGGGTGTGCAGCTGGGGGAGTCAGTAATATGACCTGCCTCTGGGGGGCCCCCTAAGGCAGTGGGCCCCCAGACAACTGTCTCCCCTTGCCCTATTATAGTTACGCCCCTGGCTCAGGCTCACATTGTTGTCAAGACTAGCAATTTTGACTCCCCCATCCTGCCATCAACTGCTGCTTCCAATCTCCTCCTCCAGGATCAACTGCTGTGCTGTGATGGTGAGAGCAAGGTAGCCTGGCCTTGTCCAGCCCACATGCCACTTCCTGACCTCCCCCCCCACTCCTTCCATGTAGTGTCTGTTGCCCAGGAGGAATGTGCGGGGGGTGGGGGGCAGCAAACTACCCACTTGCTCCCTTCCTTCCCTGGAAAAGTGAGAGAGAACCAGAAAGGGAGTGGGTTGCAAGAGTGAACAACTGCTGATTCTTCTTTGCTGCATGTATGTGACTGCCACACTGACCGCTTTGTCAGCAGCAGAAAAAATAACATATCCAGCCCTGGTCCATGAATCAGACACCCATTTATAACATTGCTTTCTATGGGAAAATAAGTTCAGATGTAAGACAGTTTTCAGGAACCAATTGCATCATCAGTCTGCGGACTTCCTGTACAAGCATTTATTTACCACTTTTAGACCAAAACCCCTAAAGCAGTTACAGCAAAAATTAAAATATCAATTGTTAATAAAAACAGTCTTCAATTTATACCGCAGCAGCAGCAGAAAATGGGCCAGGATAAACTCGCTAATTATAATAATAGAAACACTAGGAACATAGGAAGCTGCCATATCCCGAGTCAGACCATTGGTCTATCTAGCTCAGTATTGTCTTCACAGACTGGCAGCGGCTTCTCCAAGGTTGCAGGCAGGAATCTCTCTCGGAGAAGCCAGTGTGGGAACTTGAAACCTTCTGATGCTCTTCCCAGAGCGCCTCCATCCCCCAGAGGGGAATATCTTAGGGGATCTTCCAGGCAAGCAGAGTGCCACCACAGAGAAGACCCTATCACAGTTCACCGTCTGCCTTACCTTAAACACTGGGGCAATTCACAGGAGGCTCTCTGATGAGGATCCCGGCACCCAGGCAGGTTCATGTGGGAGATTATGAGGTAATCTGTTCCCAATCTGTTTAGGGAGTGAAAGGTCAGGCTGTGATTACATAAAAACTGGGGTGTTATGGGTGATTTCCTTCATTAGTAAAAATCAAGTGAACTAAAAACTACACAAAGTGTATCCTCCTAGATGTTGTAGATGCTCTACTGAGTTGTAAATTGACATGTTTTGTTTATCAGATTTGCACCATTGTTTAAGAAATATACAAGGCATTGGGAAGAAACTTGATTTAAATCAGGTTTTTCTCTTAGTGATTTAGATCACCTTGATTTAAATAAATCACCCTGACTTTTAGTTGATATGAAAGTAGTCTCTACAACACTCTTCTGCTCCATGCAGACAGTAGCTGCTTAGTCCAATAAGGTTTGCATCAGATTGCTGGCAAACTTCTGAAACTGTGATGTCATCTGGCTCCTCTTAATTTGCTTTACAACTGCCCCAAAGAAAAATTATGCCATTTGGAAGTACCCTGTTGGTGATACTTTTTAATTCATAATTCTGAAGGCTGAGGCTGCTATTCAAATTCATTGAGTTGATGCATCAAATCACATGTATGCCTAGATCCAATCCAAGGTATTACAGCCTGTTTGTTTGGACTGAGCTGCCCTGTGATGTGGTCTTCTGGGGTCAAGTTAGGACTGGGTAATCTAAGAAATAATTTTCATTCCTATTTGTGTATTGAATATGGGGGGTGGGGGGGACATCAGTGAGCCCAGAGTACATACAGTCCTGTAACAACGTTGTAAATGGCCCTGTCATGGGAACCAAGATCTGAGACAGCGTGATGCAGCCATCTGTTTATAATTTTGCTTGGATCAGCATGCTGCAGCTTCTCTCAATATACTTCAGCGGGTTCTTGCTAAATGGTGAATCACTGTGTAGCCATGATAGTTTTCATTATTTTTAAAAACAATTTACTCCATGTTATGGGTTGGTTAACTTAGGAGAAAGCCAATTACATTCCCTTTGGAATTTATGCTGTGATGTGTCACAATCAATGCTGAGTTCGAGCAGGAACACTTAATTAGCTCCACCCTTTAATTTTCCCCTTTTCAGTTGTCAGATTATTCTGCTGAATAGTGAGCTAGCTACGAAAGGATTTATGCAGGGTCTGTCATGCTATGAAGTGGTCCTCTATTCTATAATAAAACTTTTTAGACCACGTATGTGAGTCTTCTGGCTTCCTTCTTCAAAAGAAGAATTAGTTGCTGCTAGGGCTATGCAAAGATTGGGTTTGGAAGTGCCAAACCCAAACCATTTGCACTTCACACTGGTCCCACATGGAGGCAGCTGCTTCCCCACTTACTTTTGCATAGAGTGCTTTGTGCACAGCACCAGGAGAGGGCCATTTAAAGGAGCAAAGCCATGGGAAGTCCTGATCATGCTGTGGAGGCTGTGCTGGAAGGCACACATGGAATGCTGGGAAATGTAGTTCTTCCTAGCACCTGAGAAGGACTATATTTCTCAGTGTTTCATGGGCATCTTCCAGCATGGCTTCCACAGTGTCACCAGGGTTTTCCACAGCTTTACTCCTTTAAATGGCCCTCTCCTGGTGCTGTGCATGTGGAGGTAAGTGGGAGAGGCTGTCTCTGCAGGAGGCCAGGGTAAGGTGTAAATGGTTTGCCTTTGGCACTTCTAAATAGAATCTTTGTACTGACCTAGTTGCTCTTATTACTTTCCCAACATCCAGATCCCATGTATTGTGAAATATGGATATGGGCTCCAATCTGGAACCCTGTTGTTTGACTGATTCCCAGAAATATGTTCTGGTAGTTTCATAAACAATGTTTTTATTCTAATGTCTATTGCACCTGCTCCTGTTCGCAAAAAGATAATGAACCCACTTCTTCTAACTTCATATGTTTAATCAAGTAGGCTCTTGCTTGTGAAGCAACTATCACAAAAAACTAGCTAATCTTTGGTTGCAACCAGTGTTCCCTCTAACAGAGATTCCCAGAAGTTGTTGACTACAACTCCCATAATCCTTCCCCAGCCAAAGACCATTGCAGCTGAGGATGCTGGGAGTTGTAGTGAACAACATCTGGGAATTCTGGTTAGAGGGAACACTGGTTGCAATCCTGCACCCTTCATACACAGAGAATATGGGGTGAAGCGGTTCTCATAACCCTCCACTCTCCCACCATGCTGCTGCTACTTCATGATCTTGAGGAAACTGCTGCTCCCACTTGGCTGTGTCACCGACTTTCAGATAACTCCTTCCTGTGTCCTGCCTGGGGTGAGAGACCAGGTGGGTGCTGTGGGCTCCTTCTGCTGTTGCCTGCCTGCTTCTGCTTCCCCTGCCTCTGGGTAACATCTGTGGGGAGTGTGTGCAGGGCTGGGACCAGCTGCTGGGCGACTCAGCAGTTCCTCGGGTCACCTGCTCAGCTTTGGGCTTTATAGGAATGCTGCCTGTGGCGGTGGGCCCACCACCAGTGTGGTCGCCACCAAAGGGGTGACGCCAAAAGGGGTCACCCCCTTTGGGGGAGCCACTTCGGGGGATAACTAGAGTGAGGGCCAGACTGTTTGGCTCAAGATCCCTTGTGTACAGGGTGTGTACAGGGTTAGGGGTTGGGCCTTCGAGGGTGCGGCTGAGGGCTGGGGGGTTGGGTTGTGCCAGGTCTTTTGCAGGTATGTGTTTGGGCTCTCCTGAGTGGGATGGTGCTGGGGGTGCGCCCAGCGGTTCTGGGGCAGCTATTATTGTAGTGGTGAGGAATAGAAGAATTGGCTCTGGCAAAGCAGCTGGCCATTACAAGGGGAAGGGAAATCAGTAATTTAGTAACTGTTTCCACTTCCAACTGTCCTGTCAACTCTCAGGCCTCAGGGAGCAGCTCCAACGACCCACAGAGTCTGGCCTTGCTCCTCTGCAATGCCAGGTCGGTTCAGAATAAGACCGAAATTGATTTGATCGTGGATGAGGGAGCTGATCTGGCATGTATAACTGAGACTTGGTTGGGGGAGGGGAGTGGTCCAGTGTGGGCTTAGCTTCTCCCACCAGGTTATTCTGTCATGGAGCCGGCTAGGGGAAGTGGGCGGGGTGGTGATGGAGTGGCTGTGGTCCATAAGAATACCATTTCCCTTACCATGGCCTCTGTGAGACAGTTGACTTATATTGAGGGCATATTTTTGAGGTTGGGAACTAGGGATAGATTGGGGATTCTGTTGGTGTATCATCCACCCCACTGCCCAAATGACTCCCTAACTGAGCTGACGAAGCTGGTCGCGGAGTTGGTGTTGGAGTCTCCTAGACTTTTGGTGCTGGAGGACTTCAATATCCACTTTGGGGCTGGCTTGTCTGGTGTGGCTCAGGAGTTTATAGCAGCCATGACAACTATGGGCCTATGCCAATTAGTTTCTGAACCAACTCATGTTGCTGGCCACACACTCAATTTGGTCTTTTGTTCAGATGAGGGGGGGTGTCCATATAGGGGATCCAGTGGTTTCCCCATTGTCACGGACAGACCACTACATGGATAAGGTTGGTTTCACAGCCGCAATCCACCCTTGCAAGGGTGGTGGACCTATTAGGATGGTCCGTCCAAAAAGACTGCTGGACCCAGTAGGATTTCAAAAGGCCTTGGAGGATTTTGATGTTGGTGCAGCCGGTGATTCTGTCAATGCCCTGGTGGGAACCTGGAACAGGGAACTCATCAGGGCAGTAGACAAGATTGTTCCTAAGCGTCCCTTCTGACCTGCTTCAAAAATGGCCCCTTGGTATACAGAGGAGTTGCGGCATCTGAAGCAATTGGGTAGGCGACTAGAGTGCAAGTGGAGGAGAACTTGGTTCGAATCTGACAGAATACAGCATGTGACCCATCTGAAGACTTATGCGATGGCAGTGCATGCAGTGAAAAAGAGATTTTGGTTTGCGTGCATTACATCTGCAGGTTCACGCTCAGCAGAGCTATCCCAGGTTGTAAGGAGTTTAGTTTCTGCTCCTTCTATTTCAGATCAGTTCCTGGAGTTGTTCTGCTGTGATTCTTTTAATGGGTTCTTTGCAAACAAGATCTCCTGTATTCGAGCCAACTTGGACTCCGCTATTTCTGCAAGTTCTATGGAGGAGGTGTCCAGCAATCCCTCTTGCAGTATTAGATTGGATCAGTTTCAACCTGTGACTCCTGAGAATGTACACAAGCTGCTTGGGGCGGTGCGGCCTACCGCCTGTTCTCTGGATCCTTGCCCAACTTGGCTGCTTCTATCCAGCAGGGAAATTGTTGGAGGTGGCCTAGTTAATATCATAAATGCATCGCTGAGGGAGGGTAGGGTGACACTTTGTCTGAAGGAGGCAATGGTTAGACCTCTGCTTAAGAAGCCTTTCCTGGACCCCTAGTGATGGATAGTTACAGGCCAATCTCCAATCTCCCTTGGTTGGGCAAGGTGATTGAGAGGGTGGTGGCTGACCAGCTCCAGGCAGTTTTGGATTGATTATCTAGATCCATTTCAAATTGGCTTTAGAGCTGGCTATGGGGTTGAGACAGCCTTGGTCGGCCTGATGACCTTTACCAGGGAACCGACAGAGGGAGTTTGACTCTGCTGGTTCTTCTGGTCTCGGTGGCATTTGATACCATCTACCATGATATCCTTCTGGATTGCCTGGGGGAATTGGTGATAGGGGGCACTGCTTTGAAGTGGTTCCGCTCCTATCTCTCAGGTAGATTCCAAATGGTGGAGCTTGATGACAGTTGTTCCTCAAAACAGGAAGTGTTATATGGAGTCCCTCAGGGCTCCATTCTGTCACCAGTGCTTTTCAATATCTACATGAAACCGCTGAGTGAGGTCATTAGGAGATTTGGTGCTGGGTGTTATCAGTATGCTGATGACACCCAAATCTATTTCTCCTTTTCATCTTCAGGAAATGGCACTCATTCTCTAAATGCAGTAATGGGCTGGATGAGGGATAACAAATTGAAGCTGAATCCAAGCAAGACTAAGCAAGACAAGGTGCTAATTGTGGGAGCTCAGAATCTGAGGGGTGTGTTAGATCTTCCTGTGCTGGATGAGGTTACCCTCCCTCAGAAGGAGCAGGTGCCAGCTTGGGAGTACTCCTGGACCCAGGCCTCACCCTAGTATCTCAGGTGGAGGCCATGGCTAGGAGTGCTTTCTGTCAGCTGATAGATTCGACAGCTACACCCATTCCTTGAAGAGGATTACCTCAAAACAGTGGTGCATTGGCTGATAACCCCCAGCTTGACTATTGTAATATGCTCTACGTGGGGCTGCCTTTGTACGTAGTTTGGAAACTTCAGTTAGTTCAAAATGCAGCAGCCAGATTGGTCTCTGAGGCAACCCAGAAAGACCATATTATGCCTGTCCTGAAACAGTTACAATGAAACAGTTACACTGGCTGCCGATATGTTTCCAGGCAAAATACAAAGTGCTGGTTATCTATGTATATAATTCTCCTGGGTGTGCCTTTAGAACGTGCGTCCCGGCAGCCCAGCTGATTGGCTGGGCTGCGGGGGCGCCTGATTGGTCCTGGCACACCCAGGAGAATTGCCTGGCCAGGCGGCTGCGGAGGCAAGGTGGCGGGCCCAGCCACGGCGGAGGCCGCGGCCGCAGCACTCACGGCCCGGCCGCCCACGGCAGCGGCGGTACTCTCGGCCCAGCCGCCTGCGGCGGCGGCACTCTCGGCCTGGCGAGGGTGGAGGAGGCGGCATGGTGGGGGGGTGAGGCGGAGGGAGCCGGTGGCGGTACGGCTGGCTCTGCCCCTAGTCCCCGAGGCAGTGGGGAATGGCTGTGTCAAGCTAGAGGCGCAGATGCTCTGCACCCGGGCCCACTAGTTACCTTTAAAGCCTTGAACGGCTTAGGTCCGAGTTATCTTAGAGAGCGCCTTCTTCTGCTTGATCCCCAATGCACGTTAAGGTCATCTGAGGAGATCTGTCTCCAGTTACCACTGGTTCATCTGGTGGTGACTCAGAGGCAGGCCTTCTATGTAGCTGTTCCTGGGCTGTGGATTGCAGTCCCTGCAGAAATCCATATTTTGAGTTCATTACTATGTATTCAGGAGAGCCCTTAAAACCTATCTGTTTGGCCTGGCCTTCCAGTTTTTAAACTACTGTAAACTGTTTTAAATTAAATTGTTTTAAATGGTTGCCCTGGTTTTCCAGGGTTTTTAGCTGTTTGCATGTTTAATTGGTTTTATTCTGTTTTTATAGTTTTGATTTTAATTAACTGGTTTAAATTGTTTTTATCCTGTTGTAAACTGCCCTGAGCCATTTTGAAAGGGCGGTATATAAATCGAATAAATAAATTCCTTTGTTCCTGGAATCATAGTTTGGGAGGGGAGAGTTATTCTGGAGAGATGGGTGTGACTATGTATCCTGATCTCTCCCTCTCTCTCCATGCTATAGAATTATGTTCTCTATCTTGTGGGATACAGTACATTTAGCATGGTTATGCTTCTGGCATTAGTTGCTATTGTTTAACATGCAGGCAATCATACTTGCTCAGTTGCAGTCTACATCTATAGAGGTGCCTTGTTGTCAGATTTTAGCAAGCAAATTATCAAAATTAATCTATAGGCTGCTCAAAATTATCATAAAATCCTAGGTATGAATGTGGGGAGGAAATCTTATTCAGTCACTGCTCGTAAAAAGCACCTTTATGACACACCAACTCGCAAGACATGGTTATGGCAAACTGTGCCTATATGCTTCCCTGTCTCTTGCCTGATGTCGTACAAATCGCATTTAGTCATCTAATCACATCTGTGAAGCCTCTGTGAGCATTTGCATCCATAAAACTAATTTGACCATCAATTGTAATAAAATTTGTAAAGGCGCTCCCTCCATAGGGAATAGTACAAAATCATTGCATGAGACAGATTTTGATATATTAACTGAGGGAACAATGCCCACCATTCAACTGATCCTCTTCTCATATCCTGTTACAGTAGTTAAAGTGGACAAGCAGCCAGGGTCCTCCTGATAAAAAATGCCACCATCATGTTGCGCTGATCTGCTTTCATCTTCTTCAGGGCTGCTTATTAAGCTGTGCTGCAGGATGAGGATGCCTAGTGTTTAAGAGCAGGGGATGGTGTGAATAGCTGGGCCAAGAGCAGCTATGGGCTAATGCCTGAAGGATTAGATGCTATTAAAGGTTAAATACTGCTGTGATTGGCCTTTCCTATCTCCATTGATCTGCACGTGTTTCCACAGCAGTATTTAATCTTTCTCAACACACTACTGCATGGGAAGCTGCAGTGATTCATTTCCTAGGTTTTGTCTTCACACGCAAGCTGTTGCAACAGGCTTTCCAGCACTCTTCAAAATATTTTTTTATTAAAAGAGCTTTAAATGTTACAGAACTTCTCTTTCTTTGTAAATACACCCCAAAAAAAACCCCAATCTTGTGGGAGGGGGAAATTTTTCTTGTGAATATTTTAATGTGGTGTTATTCAAAGCGGGTGGGGTTGCTCTAGAAGCTGGAGAATTTTGCCTTTTAAAATGTTCTAACTTTAAAAAAAAAAAAAAGTTTACTTTTTACGTTAACTTTTTACAAAGTTATCTTTTTATCTACCTCTTATCTACTCTGTTTGAGAATAAATGTTTGGGACTGGATTCAAATGACTTTAAACTTCATAATCTGGAAGACAAATACTGTTGTGATTGATTAAACAACAACAAATATTTATATACTGCTTTTCAACAAAAGTTTCCAAGCAGTTTACATAGAGAGATAATAAATAAATAAGATGGCTCCCTGTCCCCAAAGGGCTCACAATCTAAAAGGAAACATAATGGGAGTGGATAGGGCCAGTTACTCTCCCCCTGCTAAATAAAGGTGTCAATCAGAATATCTCAATATATTAGCCCCAGTGCCACATTGACCTTAAGCATATCTGTGAAAGGTACATAAAGGTATTAGAACCAGCGGCCATTTCAAACTGAATCACTGTGAAAGAAGTCCAGATTCTGCCCTTGCTGAAGCTTTCAAGGCTGCTCAGCATGTAGTAGATAGTATTAATTGTGACCAGTTTTCACTTTTTCTTTGGAATGATTGCTCTTCTGTGTCTACTGTTTGATCACATGGATACCATATGCTGCTGTTTTTCTAAATCTGAATTGTCTCCAAAAATTTCAAAGCCACAACAATTTTGTCTTTATGAAGGGTTTTTTTTTCGGGGGGGGGGCAGGAATAGAGAGCTCTGTTCCTTTTCCATATTGCAGTTCCTTTTTGCTTACAGGATAGGGTAGATTATTAGAAAATAAATAAGAATAAATGTTTGCTACTAATTTGACTGGCATTTCCACTAGATGGACTAAGCTGGCATTGCAAAATGTGATGGTCCTAATGATGAGAATGTTGAAGTGTTTATCCCATGTCTAGTTAGTTAATCCATTGTGACAGGTGTTGCAAAAAGATCCTTTTCAACTTTAAGCATTTAAACAAAGCTCCTCAGTGTTAAGCCTGCTAATCACTTCCTAAAAGTCACAAGAGTAGGTATGTGAGGTCATGGCAACCTATATAGCCCTAGTCCCATATCTTCCAGGAAAGTTTTGGTAAAGTTGCCAGCTCAGTGCATTCAAAAATCGTTGCTCTGACTTTAAAATCATAAGCATTTAAAAAAAATGTTGATGGAATAACTCATAGGGTTTATAATGTTAAAACAAAAGCAGTGATTTGTTTTTTTTTAATGTACTGGGCTAACAACTGTGCAAGCTTTTTCCTGGAAGATATGAGATTATTGCCTTTCTTTGTTTATCCCTCTGCTGCCTTTGCCCATTTCCCATGGCACAAACAGGTGTGTCCAGATGTGTTCATTTTCCACCTAATTCAGCTGTATATGTAGTGCGTGTGTTTGCCCAGCCATGTAAAGCCATAACTGCAGTTCAATAAAAGCCTACATTTCTGCGGAGAAATGGCCATAAAGAAGGGTTATAGCTTATATGCAAGCAGAGAGAAGATGTATCTCAGATTTGGAAACAGGGAAAGCCAAAGGCAAATTGAACTGAAAGCTGTCCCATCCAGAACACATCCCAGATGAATTGCGAAAAGCTGTAGTAGAGAGATTCCCAGGGGCGGCCTTTCCACAAGGCCAGGTGAGGCATTCATCTCAGACAGGGGCATGAGGAGGGGCGCGGGAACCAGGCCCTTATCACCACTATTGCCAACTTGCCATTCTTAACTTCCACCCCCCTTCCTCACCTTCCCAGGACACACTATTCATTTCCCCTCCTTGCCCCACCTCTTCTTTTCCCTTCCCAACTTGAGCTAAGAATGCCCTTGCCACCATTTGCCTGGCTTGGTGGCATAGTCAGAGAGTTATTGTGTGTTGCCATTTTTGTCTCAGCAACATGACTTGAAAATGCTGAGCATCCATCCTCAGACTGGGAAGAAGTCTTGAACCACTCCCAGATATTCCCAATGTCCCTCTAAACCATGTCCACACAAGTTTTTAAATGTCCACTCAGTTAATGTTAGCTCCTGCTCATGTTGAATCAGGAAGGCCCCATTCTGAATGCATGGGCACACACACACACTGCCTTGATACTGCCGCCCAGAACAAAACTCATTCCATGCCCAGATGAAAAAAATAGAGGGAACACTGCCTGAGACCCTAGTCAAGATTCTCCTGCAATCCTGATACCAACACTCTTCAGCTTTGCAGCTTGATTTGGTTTGGCTTTACATGTTTGGGGCCTCTGATATATTCCTGTCTGTTCTTTAAGGTCATCTCCAAAGGCTGTCTTCTGGGTGCTGCCGCCCACAATGTTTTTAGCTTGTTTATATTATTTGTCTGTTTTAGATTTTGGTTTTATTGCTGTTTGTTCCTTTTGTAAACCACTTCAAGGAAATGTTTCAGCTGAGCTCTGTGAAAATAAATTGAGCCAACACTTGCATTATTTTCTATAGAGACTGAGGGCCAAGCACATAATTTGCCCTGATACCCTGAGTTTTCCTTTGCTAAGTAGCAGGTGGTAAATTGGATCAGGACTGCAGTAGGGACAAAGGGTTAAAGCCCTTTCCTCATGCTGCAGTCCAAGACAGATCCCCTCCCACTGTTGTTAGTTAGCAATGACAAATGAAGGATGTTGGAGACAATGACATGTTTAATATAATGTGTAGTGTGGCCTTTAGAGAGGTTGTCATTATCTTCCAGACTCTTAAAGGGGAGAACTGCCGCCAATTGCCACCGAAGTTAATTTATAAGTAAGCCTTTAAAAAAAAAAAAGCTTACACAATTATATAATTCAAACTAATTACATCCTTGAATGAATGTTGGTATTTTAGCGACTTCCTAGCCTGGAAACACACAGTTGGATACCACCTTGATCTTTAGATCACTTTCAGGTATGCATAGAATTGTGCAACTTGTGTATTGGAAAAACACTAGCGGCTAACTAACTCTCAGCTTAAGTAGCTGCAGGCTGCATAGCACAGCTACTTGCTTTGTGTTGCCTGTGTGTGCCGCTACAAAAATGACCCCACTTCTATTTTTCTTGCCAAACCTCTCATTCCAAACTCCACCTTAACCATAAAACCTTCCTGCTGCCCAGTGTCTGCAAACCCCCCTCCCACCAGTCATATGATGAATGTTCCCTTGTGTTTTGTTAATGACCTGTTTCTTCACGTCTTAACGATGTCTTAACAAAAGCAAAACTGTTGTTGTAGTCCCTTCCCCCCCCCCCCCCCGCCCCAGGTGGTGTTGATTTGTAGTTGCATCAAAAGGGCCTTTCAGAATAAATTACAATGTAACACTGGTGGAAAAAAATCCTACACTGACTGAATGTTTACATTCTGGGAACCTCTTCTGCGAAGACTATGCAACTTGCAAAGAATTCTTAAGATAGCAACAACATGGATTTGGATCCAAAGAACCAAGGGTGCGAGGAGAAATTGTATTACTGCTGTTCTGCAAACTCTTACCTAGGAAACGATGTTATACTGAGTCAGACCATCTATTCATTTAGCTCAGTATTGCCTACTCTGACTGGCAGCAGCTCTCCTGGGTCTCAGAAAGAAGTTTTTCTCAGCCCGACCCGTAGATGCCAGAAACGGAACCTGGGACACTTGGCATGTGAAGCCGATAATATCTACCCTACTGAGCTACAGCTTTATCCCTGATCTTGTATAAGTGCTTGCAGAAGACATCTCACAGTACAACATCACAACGTACTGCATTACAACAGGGCTATGCAACGTTGACCCTCCAGTTGTCACTAGCCTAGAAGAACTTCTGTAATTCCTGACTCTTGGCCACTGTAGCTGGGGGTTATAGGAGCTGTAGTCCAACAGCAGCTGGAGGGCCCAAATTGTGCAGCCCTGCATTGAGATATGCGAAACATGGTGAATAAAAAATAAAAATGTGAACTTAAAAAGAAGAAGAAAACGTACAAATAGGCTGTAGCATTTAAGCTCTAACGGGCCATGAAAAGGTGTTGAAAAAGAGCTTGTGTAAACAGAAAACCTTTGAGGTCATTTTTTATCACTGTGCTTTCCCACTAGGTCAAAAACAATCATCATGTGAGCAGGAGAGCCTTTCTGTCAGCAGAGGGGCATCTTTTGGATCCAAGCTTCTAACA
Source organism: Hemicordylus capensis (assembly GCF_027244095.1). NCBI lineage: Eukaryota > Metazoa > Chordata > Lepidosauria > Squamata > Cordylidae > Hemicordylus > Hemicordylus capensis. Next base: position 202,361,961 of record NC_069658.1, on the reverse strand, counting down.
TTACATATTTTAATGCTTTTTATGTTTTCAAATATTAATCTTCAAATACATAATATATCCTATAATAAATGGAAAGTTTTGGTTTTGTTCATCCCACCCCCCCCCCCCCCCGCCTTCTTTTCCCATGAGTTGGCAGGAACTAAGGGAATGATAATACAATAAATAGAACTAGATGCAACTGTTAGAGGTTTCTCCAGTTAAACCCTGGGAACTGTGTATATGAAGGGTTTAGAGCTACCTTACAGAATTCTTAAAGCTACATTTCCCAGGGCTTGTGGGAACATTTAAACCAGTTTATAGTATGGATGTGTCCTACCTGTGAATCCTGTCAGTCAGTCCTTCTCTTGTTTGTTGTTGGTTTTTGGTTTTGATGCTCCCCCCCCCTTTTTTTAAATTATGAGTAATTTATAATTCAGTACATGACATGGTGAAAGACTAAAACATTTTTTTAATGTTTTAAATAAAATAAAATAAATAATAAAGTAACCCTTCTTGTTCTTTATGGGCCATACTGAGCCTAAGTCTAAATTCTTATTGAGGAGCTATTCTCAGATGTCAAAAAGTGCTGAGTCCTAACTATTCTCAGAGCAGACTTTTATATGTGCTCAACCACCTTACAGAATAGAAGATGAATGCGTTTGCTTTGTTTTTCCAAAAAAAGTGGGTAGTATAAATTGTTTAAAAGCCATTCAGCTGGAAGCCAAGCTTATATTTAACTGAACTTCTGTCATTCTAAGGGATCCCTGAAAATACTAATAGCATGCTAAGTGATTAGGAGAGGAGAGCTGGTCTTGTGGTAGCAAGCATGACATGTCCCCTTAGCTAAGCAGGGTCCACCCTGGTTGCATATGAATGGGAGACTAGACGTGTGAGCACTGTAAGATATTCCCTTCAGGGGATGGAGCTGCTCTGGGAAGAGCAGAAGGTTTCAAGTTCCCTCCCTGGCGTCTCCAAGATAGGGGTGAGAGAGATTCCTGCCTGCAACCTTGGAGAAGCCGCTGCCTGTCTGTGAAGATAAAACTGGGCTAGATAAACCAATGGTCTGACTCAGTATATGGCAGCTTCCTATGTTCCTAAGTGTTTACAACAATTTAACAGTATATATGTATTTGGAAGTTACATATATTACAAGCAATATGTAAGCAACTTGTCACTGTTGTGTCTAGAGTTCCCTCTAAGGCGTGTGCACATGCCTGCACTCACGTTTTTAAATGTTCTCTCAGTTAAATTTACAGGTGAAACTCGGAAAATTAGAATATCGTGCAAAAGTCCATTAATTTCAGTAATGCAAATTAAAAGGTGAAACTGATATATGAGACAGACGCATTACATGCAAAGCGAGATAAGTCAAGCCTGAATTTGTTATAATTGTGATGATCATGGCGTACAGCTCATGAAAACCCCAAATCCACAATCCCAGAAAATTAGAATATTACATGGAACCAAGAAGACAAGGATTGTAGAATAGAACAATATCGGACCTCTGAAAAGTATACAGTGTACTGTGCTTGATTGGCCAGCAAACTCGCCTGACCTGACCCCATAGAGAATCTATGGGGCATTGCCAAGAGAAGGATGAGAGACATGAGACCAAACAATGCAGAATTGCTGAAGGCCGCTAATGAAGCAACCTGGTCTTCCATAATATCTCATCAGTGCCACAGGCTGATAGCATCCATGCCACGCCGCATTGAGGCAGTAATTGCTGCAAAAGGGGCCCAAACCAAGTACTGAATACATATGCATGCTTATACTTTTCAGAGGTCCGATATTGTTCTATTCTACAATCCTTGTCTTCTTGGTTCCATGTAATATTCTAATTTTCTGGGATTGTGGATTTGGGGTTTTCATGAGCTGTACGCCATGATCATCAAAATTATAACAAATTAAGGCTTGACTTATCTTGCTTTGCATGTAATGCGTCTGTCTCATATATCAGTTTCACCTTTTAATTTGCATTACTGAAATTAATGGACTTTTGCACGATATTCTAATTTTCCGAGTTTCACCTGTAGATCCCGCTCAGGTTGAATCAGAAAGGCCCCATTCTGAATGCATGTGTGCACACACTGCCTTCATACTCCCGCCCAGAACAAAACTCATTCTGCACACAAATGAAAAAAAATAGAGAACACTGGTTGTGTCCCTTAGTGGTGCTATTTTGGGGAGACCTTGCATGGAATTGTAATCTTTTGTTTGTACTTATATTAGTGCTTCCCCCACTCCCAGTTCTGTCTCATTGAACTCTTAGTCCAGAGGAAAAGTATTAAGGGTTGATTCATTCTGAATGATGAGCATATCACAAGCTCATTGACTTTTTTTTTGCTTTGGGGCCTGGCAACTGATCTTGCAAATAAGACAACACTTCAGACTGTATGCAAAGAAAGTAAATCCTGGCTATGCACTATTGACATTAATGGAGACATTAATGCAAACTGGTTGCTAGGCCAAACCAGTTGCTAGGCCAAAAAGGGAGAGAATAAATTTTGACTATATTCACAATTACAGCTAGCAATACCTGGCTTAAATCTATTTCTCTGTAAAGGCAAAGTGTGCCCTCGAGTTGGTATCGACTCCTAGTGACCACAGAGCCCTGTGGCTGTCTTTGGTAGAATACAGGAGGGTTTATCATTGCCATCTCCCGTGCAATATGATATGATACTTTTCAGCATCTTCCTATATCATTGCTGCCCGATCTAGGTGTTTCCCATAGTCTGGGAAACATACCAGCGGGGATTCGAACCAGCAACCTCTGGCTTGTTAGTCAAGTCATTTCCCCACTGCGCCATTAGGTCTCTGTAGGCAATTGCAATTTGGCACACTCTTCACATAAGGGTTCTCTCCCCGCCGCCATAGCTGCCTCCTTTCAGAACTGAGAACAAAACTAGTTACCTGGTTCACAGCTGGACTTAACAAATATGTAGACATTTTTATATCTGTTATAATATTGTAAAGCTGAGCACAAGATAAGAGTTTTATGACTATAGTTTTAGATTAGCAGCTAAGCCCCAGCCCCAGCTCAGCCACTTGATGGTCTTGTGTGAAATTGCCTTCTCTCAGCTTCAGCTTTAAAATGAGAATAACAGCAGTTTGAATATGGGGGGGAAGTGTGGTGGAGGATGAATGATATTGGGATTTTGATGCTTAAAGTGCAGTAGAAATTATGAATAATCATCCGTGCTTAGCAGGCTTGATTATTTCAGCTAGATATTGCCTTTATCTTCCTTGGCATTGCTCCTTCAAAACTCATTGAGTTTTACCCTGTGAAAGCCTGAAATGGTAACTCTAGACCAGTAGCTTGTTCAGCAAATAGAAATAGTTCAGTAGGACATTAGTCAAACTGTAAATGTTAGTGGAGGCTTTCTAGGATAACTTGGCAAACACCCCTTTAAAAATACCATATCACCTACAGTCTAGCAGATTTGTGCCACATGCTTGGATTTCAAGAACATGTATATGTTCTCTGAAAAATATTTGCTCTCTGTACAGCATTACCCAGGCATATCCATTGTTGACAGGGCTGGCCCAAGACATCTTGCAGCCTTAAGGTGAAGGACAAGATGGCACACACCACTATTCCAGGCATTTGACGCCTTGGGTGGATATATCTGTAGCGATCAGAAGTGCTCTGCCGTACCCTAAATTGATTGGTAATTGTGGGAGCTCACCCTCTGCAAAGGTTCTTTTCCAAATCTCCACACATTCTTTTTTAAAGCTACCCATCATGGTTAGGCAAGGCTGCTAGTGATTGATTAGCTCTTCCTTGCAGCTAAACTCTCAAAAGTTACTATCCTACCGAAAAGAATTGAGTCTGCTTATAGACAGAATTGCAAATAGGCATGTTTTACGATTTTACTCATCCAGAAGACCTTTCCTTATTACTAACAGAACACCTGAAAGATTAGAATGTATTTAATCATCCAAAGTCATCCAAAATTTTACACTCACACTGTCACTAGAAGATACATAAGCTCTCTTGAAGTCTAATTGCTTTAAAATTGTGGAATATTAGCCTTCATATGTTTGTTAAAAATAAAAAGTACAATCAATGTGGCACTATTCCCTGTTAACTTATATATGCACATGTGCGCACACATCTAAACTAACTGGCCCAGATTGTTTCCAAGACTATGTTAAAATTCAAGCTGCTTGTGACTTAGGTTTGTTGTGCCCTGTGTTGGGAGAATATGTATTGCAAGGGGGACATCAAAAATATCTCTCCCTGGGCTTGCACTGTTATGTTATCATAAAATATTGATAACATTGAAAATATGATAATATTGTTATAATAAATATAAATTAAATAAAATGTTGCAGTCCACCTTAACTGAACCCTGGAAGCTATAATGGAGGCATCAGTAAAATTAAAAAGACATCTGTAGTGTATCCAGAAGCTTTTATAAATGTGCTCTCCATGGGCATCCCCACTGAATTAAATGGGAACTGAAGCAATCTGGGGGCAGAGGGGTGGGGACTGACCCCTCTCCCTGCCCCCGGATGCCCATGGTGCTCTCCTGAAAAAGTAAATTGGGTGGTGGTGTTCTTTGGCAGGCCTGGAAGCAGGCAATGGAGGAAGATGTACATGCTACTACAAAATTCAGATATAAATGAGTTTAAATTTAGGAAGCTGGAAGCACATTCATAAAGCTAATCTTTCCTCTCGTAGAGTCTATAAATACTGGACAGCCTGACTATAGAGCTTAGTATGTGAGTTTAATGAGAGGAGAAGATTCTGTAGACATGAATGTTGAATAGTTTTAAGTACTGAACTGTCCCAGGGTGTGGCATAGCCTTTTCAGCCAACTGTAGCTCCTGTACATTTTGTTGTGGACACACTCTGTTCTGTGAAAGTATTGCGCAAGTTTCCCATAACCATGTATGTGATTCAGAGAAAACAAAATGCTATCTTTATGGTAAACAGTCTGCTGACAAAGAGTGTGCTCCTTCTTTAATGTTCTGTGAAATTTGAAAGGTGCCAGCACTTTCTAAAGCAAGGAGCTGAGGCTCTGCCCTTTCACACACTGCCCTTTCGCTTGAATACATACTATGTAGAGTAATGCAGAAGGTATGTTTGTTAATCACAAATCTAGGGTTTTACTGGGGTTTTTTTTTATGTGCAATGACCACGAGGGTGAAATTAGATGAGATACTATAAGGATGGGTTAAAAAAAAAAAAAAAGATCTTATGTAAGACTGAGTAACAAACATACTTTAGCTACAGTACCAGTTTGATACTTTGCAGTGGAATAGAAAAGTCAGAGAGCAGTGGCCCAATGTCATGCTCTTTGGGTATAGTCTAATTTAGTATTGGGGTTGGGGGGGGGACAGTTGCAGATAGGAAAAGCATTTGCCATCTCCAGCTAATTGCTTAAAATGCCCTTCCATCACCCACCCACTCAACCCCAGTTCCCAAATTTCAAGTCCTGTTTTTGTTTGTTTTGACAACAGAAGCACACCTTTGTTTAAAACACATAGAGAGGCTGTTCACATGAGCAGCCTAGCCCACGCTAGGGCGAAATAGCCTGGCCTAGGCTGCTTGTGTGGAGCACCGGAATCCACATAGATCTTGGCACTCCCGCCAGCCTAAACCCGCTCCCAAGCCTGGCTCTTAGCCGAGGTTAAGCAAGCAAGTGCTCCCTTAACCCAGCTGCTGGGATTGTGTCTCCTCAGGCTCCACAGAGCCCAAAGAGACACAGAGACAGGCTCCTAGAGCGCCCATCTGACGGGGAAATCCCCCAAGGCACCACACCCATCGCATGGTAAATAAAGTAAATTGTGCCATCGAGTTGGTGTCAACTCCTGGCGACCACAGAGCCCTGTGGTTGTCTTTGGTAGAACACAGGAGAGGTTTACCATTGCCATCTCCCGTGCAGTATGTGATGATGCCTTTCAGCATCTTCCTCTATCACTGCTGCCCGATATAGATGTTTCCTATAGTCTGGGAAACATACCAGCGGGGATTTGAACCAGCAACCTCTTGCTCCCTAGACAAGTTACTTCCCCGCAGTGCCATTAGGTGGCTCCACACACGGTACCTTGTGGGATAGCCAGAGGCCAGGAAAATGAGTCCTGGCCTCTGTTGATCCATACTGTGGGTCATGTGGGCGCACAGCTCGCACACTGAAGAAGCGACCATCGAACATCTGGAGGAAGGTAGGTTGAACCCTGCCTTGCCTCCCCCATCCGCTTGGTCGGCTGTCACTGTTAAGTGGATCAGGATAAGCTCCAGGAATGTATGCAATATTTACGCCTAGCTCTTTACCAAAAGAAAAGTCATGGTGCATATGTCACTATCAGTTCTATCTTATAACATCTCTTCTTTAAGAGATGGTTGCGGGAATCCTACTAGCATAATGATAGCCGGCAGTTCTTGCCCTCCTGCTCCAGCCACAACAGCAGTCGGGATCCCAGCCTGACATTCTTTTCAGCTACTCATCAGCTACTCCTAAGATAAGGAGGCAAGAGTCTTGTAGTTGTAGCATGCAAACAGACTGGCTTACATGGCAGAACCCCCATTTTCTGTCTTATCTAACCTACACATAACACATGCAGGGTGACCCTTATTACACTGTGCACAAAGTGCTTTATAATCTTTATCTCATTAATCCTCACATCTGTGTTATAGGTCACTTTTTTCCAATTTCCAGGCAGAGAGCTGCAACTGATTGCTCAAGGCCACCAATAAGCTGAGCTGAGATATAGACTCCAAGTTCCAAGTCCAACATTTTTTCTAGTGTGGACTACTGCCACCACACTGTCATTTTACCCCAGACCATTTTTTAGAGGTGACTAAGGCCTATCACTGCCCATCACTTTGGATATTCTTTGAAGTAATGTGGTCTGTGTGCTACTCCAACCCCTGGAGGTTTCCATAACGATCACATGTGAAACTCAATGAGAGAGCCACGATCCTTGTAGATTACACTGTAATATGATCACACAGCTATCATGCTCTGGTGTTTTTCCCAGAACACAAGTGTAACTTATATGTAAACACTTAGGGCCAGTTAATTTGCTTGCTTAGCTGAGAAGTTAGTTCATGTGGTGGAGTCCAGACAATATGCTTGTTCCGACTGTGTATACAAGGCAATGTGTTAAATAAGCACTATGTGTGTGTGGGCGTAGATTATACAGTTCTTGTCATCCTTATCCAAGGAACAGGCATTTTCCTCACTGTTTTTTATTCAGTTCCCAGTAATGTATATTGTCAACAAGCATTTCTCAAGTGGAATTTTTGTATTATGGACACAAAAATGGCACATGTTTTTTTGCTTGATCTCCACCCATAGTTGCAAAGTCATTCCAGTGTGTTTGGAATTAATTTTGTGTCTGCCTTTCATTTTCTTGGTGCATCCTCTGACTTTATTTAAGTATCTTTGGTAGCCTCTTAATGCAGTACATCTGCAGCAGCCCCTCTTTATTCAGCAGTAATATTTCCACCAGCAGTGTGTCCCTAGCAGTGGCTCTGCTGTAACAAGCTGTTAGTGCAATGGCTATTGTCTCTTTGCAGGTTGCAATGCATAATTTTTTTACAAGTTATTCTGGCATAACTGACTATTATCCTCAGAAACCACCTCTTAAGATGCTAAACTTTAGTATTAGAGGCTTGATGTCACAATATGAGTTCCATAGCATATATCCACAACTGCTCAGTTTGTTCAGGTGATGGAATTGCACTGCTTCTCCTGTTATTTACTGTTGCACACATTGAAAATGGTGGCATTGTTAGAGTGTACATAATTGTACAAGGAAAAAATACTCTTGACTTTCCGTTTCCTCAACCTCAATGAAATGCAATCATGTGTGCAAGGCTTGACTGTACTGGCTACAATTTAAAGACACTGATGACTTCATTTATTTGAGAAGACATACAAACATCTTGTCCAAATCTGTAATCCAAGAATGTAACTCCCAGCCAGATATATAAACTGTGAACCTTTCCAAGAATTCTGAAGTTCACAGGTCTGACTAGAATCTAGCAAAGTTCCCCATCCATTCAAGCAAGGCAGTTGGCATCTTTTCAGATGCTGGTGTAACCTATGATAATTGGTCCATGTCTCTCCTTAGGGAGCAGCCTCTAGAGAATTTGTTTTTTTAATTTCTGATCTGTGTTTTATTCTTTGACTAATTTCAGAAATTTGATCTTATGTGTTTAATATGTCTCCATCTGTGAACAGTTATTCTGACGGATGAAGAGGTTCAGAGAAAGAGAGAGATGATAATGAAGAGAAAAGAAGAGGAAGCTCTTAAAGAGAGATTGAAGCCCAAGTTGTTAGAGGAGCAACAACAAGTCATTGAGATTCTCCTTGAGGCCCACCGCAAAACTTACGATCCCACTTATTCTGATTTCAATCAGTTCCGGGTAAGCTCCAGGCCTTGCTTTCTTTTTAATCTCATTTCAGCCATGATTATGATGACCTCTGCTGGCGAAACAATCCCCAGGAAGTGAAATGAAGCAATGGTAGCTAATATTTTTCAGCACCATAGTTCTTCTGAATGATTAGGTGTGGGGAAACACTCATCCACTTCTGTCTTGAAAAAGTGGTTGCAGCCTGCCAGCTGCAGACTGAAGCCATGACCTATAGGTGTGCATGCCAGGTCAAACTCCATATGTGTATTGAACAATTTCTTACAATCAAAACAAGTTCATAGCAGTCTGCTCGAAAACCTTACGTAATTGAACAGAATTACACAAATCTTTTTTTTAAATTTGAAATCTCATTATTTATGAGCCCCTCCATTGTCTTTGAAGGTCTGAGTAGAAAGCCAACAATTGTAGTGGACAGTGTGGATAACAGAGTATCACGTCTCCAGAAGGTGCCACTTGGCCACCTGCTGGACATACCTGCTGTCTCCACGCTGCAGTCAGACCTTCCTTGGCTACCCTTGAGTTGCTGAACAGACGTTTTCATAAGTTCTGAGGAAACAAGCATAGGAAGAAGGAAGCATTGTGGCTGAGGCAACCACAAGTGCTTCCTGCTCAGTAACTGGCAAAACAGCCCGGAAATGGAGCTCAGCTGTGGGGCTGAGTGATGTGCACAAGACTAGGAAGAAGGGCTGAGGCAAGGAGCAGGAGAGGCTTTGTCTGACACATAGTTTTGAAAACTTAGTGTTAGTCACACTTGTTTTTGTAAGACTTTGCAACAGACCTCTCCCCTCCCCCCCTTTAAAAGTATGTCCCAGATATAATAATACAATTGAAAAGTAAAGATTGTGACATAGTACTGATACATAGTCAAGTACCTCTTTCTCTCTGTTAGTCCATATATTCTGAGCAAAACCAATGTCTCCGTTATGGAGTAATGGCTTCCAAAACCCTCTGCTACTCCCAGCCACATCCTGGAAATTGAACAAATATCATAACTCAGTGACCATAACTCAGTGACCATGTCCATCTGCAGTGGAACAGCATGTGCAGATATCTTGCAAAACCTATTTGCAAATGACGCAGATTTGCTGTGGCTGTCTGGCTTATAATAACCAAATTGCTATAAACATTTAATAATGTTGGGGCAAAATCATGGTAGGGAAAAATATTGTGCATTCTACAACACTTTAGGAAATGATAATGAATTGGACAAAATTGATAATAATTAGAGTAATAAGTAGTTGTGAGGATTTGCAAAAGTGCCCTGGGCTGCATTAATCTGGCCCAAATCACAGTGAGTTCATTAGTGGAAGAGTTAAGGTGAAGCTTTCTTGAAACATCTCAGGTCATCCTTTTGAGTCTCACAAGGTGTCCCTCCTGGGGGCTTTTCAGACAGTAGGCTTTACTGTGGGTTTACCGCGAGGCTTTACTGTGAGTTTGGGGCATAACAGAAATTCTGACACAAAAAGAGGATTTTTTTTAAAATCCCAGACATAAATTGGGCTAGGTTCCAGTACGGAGGAGAAAACCCAAATCGTGTGTGAAGTGCTCTCTGAAATATCACATGGACTTCAGGGTACATCTGGCTGATATGTGAATGCACACCCACCCTCCCAAAGTAGTCGCAGTAAAGTCACCATCTGAAAAAACTCCTGGTGCACAGACTTTCCTACAATTAGAAGGGGGGCAATGAGAGGACACAAGTGAAAGTGAAATAAGGAGCTATTACCACACAGTTTCAATGGTCTCCTTCCTGTTTCAGCCTCCTGTGAGAGATGGTTCAGACAGAAGAAGTACAAGTAGATCTTCCTCCCTTATACAGGGTTTCACCTCCTCAGAAGACTCTTCAGACACTTTCAGTTCCTCTCCAGGTAATGGGTCCAGAATAACAACTTCCTAAACAGCCACAGAATTGTCAACATTGAGTTATAAATTGATTTTCTCATTTGGAAGTTTCAGAATCTTATCCTCTGATAGATCTGGCCTTCATAGAGTTTGCAGTCTCCTTCCTATCCTGTGGCTCAGTTGTGCAGTTAGTGTCCCCTTTCCGGTTTTGTTTTTATAGTTCTTCTTGCTTTACTGAAACTGTCCTTCAGCCCTTAGTGAAGAAGGCTGGAACTATATGTTAGACTAACACAGAGCAACCACTGAAAATGCTTTCCCTATATTGAGCTCTCACCCTCTGAGCTGTAGTGCATCTCTTGAACCATGTACATTTCCCCATAACAGTCAATGATGTAGGGGCAAAGTGATGTGATAAAATATACAACATTGTGACATCATGCTTCAGGATAAGCCATGGTACATCATAGGGGAGATTTCAGCACGAGCATACAATTTTCAGTGGTATCATGTGTAATTGTGCCCGAGGAGGCACTCAGATTCACTAAGTTAGTCTCTACTCTTTTCAGACTGCATAGGTCACCCCAGACTCATGGCTGTATATGATGTGTTCAGGCTCCTTCAGTATGTTTCTGAGTAATTTCCCTTTCTGCAGGATGTTCTACGTGCATTTCAGTCACATGAATGAACGAACGCACAGTAGCATATCTGGCCATCAGGCATTGAGCAAGCCTCAAAAATCAAGATCAACTAGCTAATGTTTATCCTTGTTCAATTTGTGTGTTGAGCTATTCACAACATTGGGGCCTCCCATGTTCACCCCCAAAGACTTGCTTCCTGTGTGTTCTCAGAATTGCCCGTCCAGTAATGCACGCACACACCTAGGTTTTACTCAGTTCATGTAATTTGTATGCCACTTTCCCCCCCAAAAAAATACCTAAAGCAGTATACAATAAATAAAATGATAAAACTAACTAAATCAAGGCTGATAGCTGTAAAACCCTAAGCAACAGGATTCCAATATGTGCTAAAGCTCAAGCCTGTCATGTACTGCTTTGAAAAGTTTGTTTTTAAAAAATGGATTATACCTTTTGCTTAACAACAAAAAATCAGCCACTGTCATTTTGTCTGAAATTAGCAGAAATGTAAACTATGTTTTTGTTCCTCCTACCTCTCTTCAGAGCCCAGGATGTTTTCAAATCTGGATCAGAGCGAAGACAGTGATGAAAGCGCAGCCATGTCCATAGACTTCTCCCACCTCTCCATGCTGCCCCACCTAGCTGACCTTGTGAGCTACAGCATCCAGAAAGTGATTGGATTTGCAAAAATGATTCCAGGGTTCAAGTAAGGATGGATTTCGTTTCTGAAACCTTGTATTCATTTTCCTTGTTTGTTTGGGTGTGCATGTGTTCTGTCTGATTGATTAGTTTTAGAATGTCCTGTCACATGCCTCCAAATGCATCATGGTAATAAAAATAGCAATCAGTAAGATATATTAAAATATAGCAGTATACTGCTGACTGCTAACTGAACGTGTGTGTGGATAGGCACAGAGCCTCTTGTTAAGGGTGGAGGGAGCATTTGGAGGTAATGAGAGGGACCACAAGGCCCAATCATTTGTATCAACGACACTATATTCACTCCTTGGGACTACACGGAAGTGCAAATAGCATGTCAATTTGGGAAATTAATTTGGCTCAAAGTTAACTGTTGTGTATTGTGCATGGATGTTACTTGGCACTTGATGAGAGCTGGTCTTGTAGTAGCAAGCATGACTTGTCCCCTTAGCTAAGCAGGGTCTGCCCTGGTTGCATATGTATGGGAGACTAGACGTGTGAGCAGTGTAAGATATTCCCCTCAGGGGATGGAGCCACTCTGGGAAGAGCAGAAGGTTCCAAGTTCCCTCCCTGGCATCTCCAAGATAGGGCTGAGAGAGCCAGCGTGGTGTAGTGGTTAGAGTGCTGGACTAAGACCGGGGAGACCCGGGTTCAAATTCCCATTCAGCCATACTTGCTGGGTGACTCTGGGCCAGTCACTTCTCTCTCAGCCTAACCTACTTCACAGGGTTGTTGTGAGGAGAAACTTAAGTATGTAGTACACCGCTCTGGGCTCCTTGGAGGAAGAACAGGATGTAAAAGTAAATAAATAAATAAATAAATAAATAAATAAATATAAAAGATTCCTGCCTGCAACCTTGGAGAAGCCGCTGCCAGTCTGTAAAGGCAATACTGAGCTAGATAGACCAGTGGTCTGACTCGGTATATGGCAGCTTCTCAGCCAAATGTGTGGGTTGTGTTACAATTGCATTGGGTGTATAAAAGTTTAGTCTCTGGCTCATTCAGTCATCAGCCATCACTTGATGCTACTACTGCCAATGAATTATGGGTGCACGTGTGTGACACAGCTATTTCTTGGTCTGGTTAATAGCTTGTTGTTAGCCCAGGATGGTCAGTTAGCTCCTCTTGATAAGAATGCATTATTAGATTTGTGGCAATATATCTAAGTGTTCTGAATGGGAAAGCTATCAGAACTTGAAAGGTGACCTATTCCACCACCCTCATCCAACTAAGAGACAATATGCATATATTCACGGTGGGGCGAAGGCAGGGAGAGAAGCCGTTTTGGAACAGACAGTCAGAGGCTGGGGGGCGTGTGGAGAGAGGTGTATTCTCCCTTGTGGTGTGAGGTATTTCCCTCTAGAGATCTGCTGTGGGTAGTGGATCTCTGGAATGCGCTCCCTGCTGAAAGAAGAGCCTCCTTATCTCTGACAACTTTTTAAAGAGTCTCTTAAGACTTATTTTTTTCACTCAAGCTTTTTAACTGGGTGGTGGTTTTAAATGGTTTTAATTTACATTGTTTTAAGGATTTTATTTTACATTTGTTTTATGTTGTAAACAGCCCAGAGATGGAAGTTTGGGGCACTCTACAAATTGGGGGGTGGGTGGGGGGAGAATAAAATAATAAATCTGTCGCTTGGTAGGAAAGCCTGCCTTTTGCCTCCACATGTTCTGCCGATTGTGGAGAGTTTCCACTACTACCCTTAGTTGTTGCATGTGGTTGTTCAGAGGTGATTAGAGGCTGCAGTTCAGGAAGTTTTGAAATGATAAAGTACACAGTAACACTATAGTAATTCCATTTACTATAAGCTGGAAGGAACCAGATGAACATCACTGGTAATATTTTGCGGGGTTTTGTGGTGATTCATGGTGTGAGATATCGAACCTATATTCGCCCTTTCCACAATTTAGAGATCTAACAGCAGAGGATCAGATTGCTTTGTTGAAATCCAGTGCCATTGAAGTCATCATGCTCCGTTCAAATCAGTCATTTTCACTGGAGGATATGTCCTGGACCTGCGGCAGCAATGACTTCAAATACCAAATCAGTGATGTCACGCAAGGTATGAGAACTTCATGATTTTAACGGTGTAAGATGCCCATGTAAGACTGCTCTGGAGCAGCCACAACTAAGCAAGCTTGTCTCAGCAGTTAATCACCAAATGCCACTTATTATGAAGAGTAGAAGATGTGGCTCAGAGTCTACAGAAGGCTTGCAAAGGAATGCAAAGTTAAGATGAACTTAGTGTGTGGCACAATAGTTCATAAAGTGATGACAGGTGATCACAATGATGAATCTGAGAAGCAGGGGGAGCTGTAGTTACCCCTTGGTCAATAAGTATTTTAGAGCTGATTTACACAACCATTTCGGGTGTGTGTGTGTTTTCCATTTCCATGATGACAGGTAGTAAACAGAGAAGAGGGAAGTGAGCCATCTGATTACTTCACCACGGATTTCACATTCCACTACAAAAAGGCTTATTGTGATATGCAAAATGCTGGGTGCCTGCTACAGCACAAACAACCACTTTACCATCTGCTTTACATGCAGGATGGCCAAAAAGAAAAAAGCCTTGCTAACAGCATGGAGTGGGGGAGAAAGGAAGCCCAAACAGCAGATATATAAATTGGCCTGTAAAGGCAATGGGTGCAATTTAGAGAAAGTGAAGTGTGCCCAAGTCCCGGTTGATCTGAATAGGATTGAAGTGCATTTTATAGGAATGTTACCATCTTTACTCTGGGCCATGTTAATATCTTTGTGAACTCTATTCACATTAGAGACATTTGCATTATTTACAAAAACCCACCAAATATCCATAATATTTATTATTTTAATATCCTTCAAGCCTGTTAGATGAAGATGCCAAGCTCTTGGCATCTAGGAGCTACGGTCACAGTACTGGAGGGGCCAGGGTGCATTGTTGCTAGTCAACCCTGAAATGGCGAGCAGTCAGTTTGGCGCAATCCTACCTGAATGACACCTCTGCTCACCACGTTTCATCTCAATGGAGGACACACACATAGCCAAGTAAACCCACAGTGGAAGAAAATGCTCTTGACTCTTCCTTGATCATGAGTGAAATCTGCTGCCAGACATCTGAAGAGAAATTCTTTGTACCTCCTTGGCACTTATACATAACTGGACATTTGTGACACCTTGGCACTTACACATAACTAGACATAAGGACATAAAAACAGTCCTGCTGGATCAGGCCCAAGGCCTATCTAGTCCAGCATCCTTTTTCACGCGGTGGCCCACCAGATGCTTCAGGGGAGCCCACAGGCAAGAAGTATGTGCATGCCCTCTCTCCTGCTCTTGCTCCCCTGCAACTGGTATTGAGAGGCATCCTGCCTCTGTAGCATATCCTGAGAACAATGCTCAACGTATCAGTATACAAAGAGAGTATCCTTTTAGTTCATCTGTTTTATGAGGTCTGTATGAATTTGTGCTTTGATTGAGAACTTTCAGTCAGAAAATGGTAGCTCTGGTGACCTGCTGCAAAAGCAATAGAATCTTGTAGTGTCTTAAAGACTAGGGATGTGCACGACGATCTTCGGCGCCGGTGGGGGTAGAGCTTTAAGGGCGGGGGAAGGTGTACTCACCCCTCCCGCCGCATTTCCCCTGCCGGCGCGCTGTCGGTTTTAAGCCCCTTGGGGCGGCAGCGTTCCTCCCTACCGCCCCGTTTCTGCCCTCGGCTGGAAGTGGCCGGAAGTCACAAGTGTGCGTGCGCACACTGTGCGCACGCGTGCACACGGCAGAGGGGTGTGCGCGCGCGGACGGCGTGCGCACTCGCAACTTCCGGCCGAGGGCAGAAACGGGGCGGCAGGGAGGAACGCTACCGCCCCGAGGGGCTTAAAACCGACAGCGCGCCGGCGGGGGAAATGCGGCGGGAGGGGTGAGTACACCCTCCCCCACTCTTAAAGCTCTACTCCCGCCGGCGCCGAAATGCCAAAGCGGCCCCTAGCCCGAAACGT
Source organism: Hemicordylus capensis (assembly GCF_027244095.1). Taxonomy (NCBI): domain Eukaryota; kingdom Metazoa; phylum Chordata; class Lepidosauria; order Squamata; family Cordylidae; genus Hemicordylus; species Hemicordylus capensis. Next base: position 202,346,439 of record NC_069658.1, on the reverse strand, counting down.
TTCGGAGGCCTTTACAATGGCCTCCGAAACGTTTCGGGCACATGCCTATTAAAGACACAATAAATCTGGGGTTTAAAGTACCACAAGACTCTTCATTGTTTCTCCTTTAATTGATCAACCCATATGTGCTAAGTTGATAGACGTGGGTTTATGGTTAAATTTGCTCCCTGTTGGTTTTCTGACTAGCTGGTACTCTATTAGGAATCTAATTCCTGCCTCTCAGAAAGACTGTTCTTTTTCTCTTTCAGCTGGCCATAGTCTGGAATTGCTTGAACCTCTTGTTAAATTTCAAATTAGCCTGAAGAAACTGGACCTGCATGAAGAAGAGCATGTGCTCCTGATGGCCATCTGCATCCTTTCTCCTGGTAAGAGAGCTGTCATCCTCTCGAACCATTTCTTAACTGGCTAGCCCCCAGAGACTGTGGCATTTGTGAGCTGTTTGGCCATGACAGCACAGAGAACTTCTGATTAGGAAATAATACATACTATCTGAACCTGCACAGAGCATCTGTGCGGTAGTTCATTTCCTTTTTGGGTTTAGTTGGGAGAATTTGTTTGACTGGTCCTCCCACAGCTCTCTCGCTCGCTCTGTCCCCCCCGCACAGCGCCTCTCGCTCGCTCTGTCTCTCCCCCCTACGCAACTCTCTTGCTTGCTCTGTCCCCCCCCACAGTGCCTCTCTCGCTCGCTCTGTCCCTCCCCCCGCACGCCTCTCTCCCTCGCTCTGTCCCTCCCCCCGCACGCCTCTCTCGCTCGCTCTGTCTCTCCCCCCTACGCAACTCTCTTGCTTGCTCTGTCCCCCCCCCCCACAGTGCCTCTCTCGCTCGCTCTGTCCCTCCCCCCGCACGCCTCTCTCCCTCGCTCTGTCCCTCCCCCCGCACCCCTCTCTCGCTCGCTCGGTCCCTCCCCCCGCGCGACCCGCTCGCTCGCTCGGTCCCTCCCCCCGCGCGACCCGCTCGCTCGCTCGGTCCCTCCCCCCGCGCGACCCACTCGCTCGCTCGGTCACTCCCCCCACCTTCTGCCCTACACCCCTCCCCACCAAGCCTTCTGCCTCAGTCCCCTCTCCCCCAATCCTTCTGCCCCAGCTTGCTCCCTCCTCTGTTTCCACCTCTTTCTCTCTCTTTTTCTCTCTCTCTCATTCGTGGTCCCCCGCCTCCGCTTTTTAGCCTGCTTGTGTTTTCCCTGCTGGCCGTTGCCCCTTCCTCCAGTCCCTGGTGCCGGGCCGCCAAGCGTTCAGCCAGCTCCTTCCTGCAGCCCTCCCTCTAGAGAGCATCTTCTGAAGCGGCCAACTGTTTGTCTCTGCCCAGCCAGGCTCCCCCGCTTTCTCTCCCCTCAGCTTCCCCCCTCCCTTCTGCCCCAGTCCGTTCAGTTCTCCTCTCCACTTGCCCGCTTTCCTTCCTTTCCTTTCCTCCCCAAACGGCCACTTCCCTGCCCTGCCAATCCAGCGTCTCTACCGCCCAGACAATCCGCTGGGTTGCCGGGACGCATCCCCACAGAGGCACGTCTACGAGAATTAATATAATAGATAGCTGTGTACACCACCATGTGTGAAAGTCATAGAAGTATCTGTTTTGCTGCATTCATCCATATTTAGTGCTGAGTGCACGTGGAGATCACTTCATGACAAGCCACAAAGGATTTATTTTCACAATCTATTCCTCCATGGAGAACAAAATGATATTCTTCTCTGGGATAATATGAGGAACTTGTGGCCTAGCAACACTTTCTTGGTTACACTGGAGTCTGTATTTGTTTCTATTGCTCTCTTAAGGTTATTCAGCACGTCAGTTATTTGGTAACTTACAGCATCCGTGTACTTTCAGAGTTCTACAAATATTAACCCATTTGGAATTATGTTCTCTGGTTCTCCCTCTGCACACAGTGCTGAGAACATGGAGCTCATGACTGCTCTCCTTTGAGCTGGGGGATGCACCCCTCTTTCCAGTAGCTCCCAATAAGGGGAGAGCAGCTATTGCCAGAATACACATGGCGGTGCTTCAGCAGCACCTAACCTTTGCCAGTGGTTGCGGAGGGGAGGGTGTGGTCTAGGGCTAGGGCTGTGGGTTCAGCAGCAGCATCCAGGATGTTTTTCTTGCTAGGAGAACAATGCAAGAGAAGGCCAGCAAGTGGTAGAAGTGTGCTCTCTTGCTGCCTATATGGATTCCAAAAAATAAAACTACTGGAGACTAACAAAAGCAGCAGGGGGCTTGATTACATACTGTTTTCTCAGCAAGTAGCACTAGTAGTAGTAGTAGTAGTAGTAGTAGTAGTAGTAGTAAGGAAACAAGAATCGGGTACAGATAGTGGGAAGCTTGAGGAGCAACTCACAGTCTGGGAAGGGAAAGACACTTTAGGGAAATAAGTTTTGGGGATTAAAGATATGGGTTGTTAGGGTTAGTGGGGAGCTTTGGTGGGGAAGAGTTCAATAAAATGAGGGGGCAAATGCTTAGAGGGGGATCTGTACCCCTGATAAGAATGAGCCCTCATTATTACACAAGGAAGCAGTACAGTCTATGTTTCAGCCCATGATCTGTTGCTGTTAGGTCCTTAACTTTCCATTATCATTTTTTCCTATTAAAAAGCTTGTACCTAAAAGTACACATTTCCCACAATCAATCCTGACAAAAGTCTGACTCACTCTTTTCCAAGGAATTGCCCCAACCCACCTCCTTTGTTATCAAAAACATTTAAAAACAACATTGAATCTGTACCTTTGCATCCATGTCTTAAGACACCTAGCTAACGTTCTGCTGATATATTCAGCAGAAGCTCAACTTTGGTATTTCATGATCCCCAACTCCCACTTCCCTATTTCTGGCACATTTCTGGAAGTTGTTACAAGACTGGACCTGTATTCTGTCCTTTGCCCTTTTGCACACCTCACTTACAAGAAGTGCATGCTTCCTTTCCTAGATCGCCCTGGCGTGCAGGACACTGCTCTTGTGGAGTCTATCCAGGATCGCCTTTCCGAAATCCTGCAGACATACATCCTCTGCCGACACCCACCTCCGGGCAACCGCCTGCTCTACCCCAAGATGATCCAGAAACTTGCAGACCTGAGGAGCTTGAATGAGGAGCATTCCAAGCAATATCGCTGCCTCTCCTTCCTGCCTGAGCACAGCATGCAACTCACTCCACTTGTCCTTGAGGTTTTTGGCAATGAGATCTCCTGACTTGGTGATTAGGGACAAAACCCATTGAAGTAGAGGAAGGAGTCCGCCCAGCTTCCCACAGGTGGCAAGCCAAAAGCTTTGACCCTCGTGAAGTTCTGTACACTCTGTAAGCAAGAGAGAATTGATTTTTTCCCCACACTACCAGAGGGACTGCATTGTTTGTACATCTTCAGTCTCCTACTTTGCATTGCTGCTGAGCAGCAACCTACAAGCTAGTCGCCCTGCCCAACCTTCTCTGCCAGTTGACAAGGAATCGCAATCTCGTTTGCTGCTTTGCTACAATGAAACTTCTTGTTGTTTTTCATCAATGTTGAGCTTTTCAAACCTGCAGCTGAAAATTTTGTACAGTGTGTGGAGGAAGGTAATGGCTGAGTAAGAGCTTCCACACGGAAGTGATGGAGTCAAAGGAATAATTGCGAGAGAGCATGGACATAGGGCGCTCTTGCCTTAGCATATTAATAGCTTTCAATCTAGAATTACTGGAACATACAGAGATGGCCATGTGTTCTTTTCTGTGTAATATGTGCACTTTCCCCACAATTTTCTGCTAAACACCAAAGCGCTCAGCCCTATAAAAATATGTATTAGCCTAAGAATGAATGGGAAAATGATATGTACTCAAATAATTCACCTGGGTCATCTTAAAAAGGGGAGGGGGAGGGGATGCAATTTCTCCAGTGTGCACAAACCTGCCAGCCCATTGTTGGCACTAAATGAATCCATACTAGTAGGAAATTTGAACCAATTCTACACACCTTGGTAGAGAGGTTAGTTGAGGTCTTGGAGGAAACCTTAATGCTCAGGCCCCTACCAGAATCTCAGTGCTGTCCTCTTCTGAAACAATGCAGAGAAATAATCCCAATAAAACCCATGCCCTTCTTGCAACTGTTGTCTTTGCATAGTTTCAAACACTACTAACTGCCAAGGGGAGTTAAATAAATCAGTGGTCTACAGAGAGCGGTCTTCTAATCGGCCCAAAAGATTGGGGTTTGTTTAGGACAATTATATAGAGTGACATGGAGAAGACCCCTTGGGATCAGGCCGAACCATGTGCAGAGTGACTTCTAAATGCAGTACCTATGACTATGACTTCTAAATGTTGGAGCAGCCACAGGAACTGACATATGGAAGCAATTTTCCAGCTCCCTCCATGTGAGGGGCTAGGACATCACACTCAGGGAGGCAAAAACCAATTTATTTTTGCCACTCAACAAGATGCACACTGCGAGTTTGAGAATTTCTGAGCTGTGTGGGCTCTAAAAGAATCAAACACCTGTGAGTCTGAGTTAGTTTCTACTGACAAGGAATTTCTCATTAATATTAGTTAAAAGAATGTATTTGCAAGGAATCAGTTCCACTCTAACTAGATGTTACCATGTTGATCCCAGACAATTCAAAATAAGATTAATATATTTTATTGGACCTATTGTTTTGTTTGAAAGAACAGGCAAGCTTTTGGGTGATGCAAGGTTCTTAATCATGCAAAAAGAAAGGTCAGTTAATTGTGCTGTACAGAGAGCACAGCTGGTAACACTAGTGTTCTCCCCTAGTCACTTCAGATTGATAGTGGCCTTCATAGAAAGTGGTCTTCACTTCAGATACATGCTGTGAATTCACTGCAATAGCCGCAACACATTTACTCTTTACAGTTACAAACGATCACGAAAAATGTCTGGCAAGGTGACACAAATTGAATGCAGTGGATACAAGGCAACATTGAGCTTGTTAGCCTAACACATTTCTGGAATGTGATGATAAGAATTTACATATGAGTAAAGATCGAGCAAGATGGAGGTGAGGGTTTCCTTTTTGGATTCAAATATCCCTATTTTGCTCACTAGGTGTCAGTAGGGCTGCACAGCATAAAGCAGTTCTTGCATACAGTCAAACAAGAACCAACAACCTGTAGTTTGCTCCAGAGCCACAAATCTTCCCCAGAGCTAAGAGTAGATTATTTTAATTTTAAATTAGTCTAAATTACTAGGATTGGGAGGATTCATCAAAGCCTTAACTTCCTTCTTTTTACTTATTTGAGAATTGGCACACGGGCAGGCCACCCACATGGAGTAAGTCGCTGCAGTGAGTGCAGGCTCCTCCCTCCTGCTCTGAAGTGTGACCATTCTGTTTGCCATGGACACAATGCCTTAAGACCAAACCTGTGCAGTCTAATGGCGGGCGGCGGGGGGAGCAGCCGTTTGCTCCAGGTCTCCTTATACACATTGCAACTGTGATCTTCAGGTCTCTTGAAAACTCTGCCAATGAAGTTGCAGGAAGGTTCTTTATTCAACAACTACAGCAAGACCTCTCTAACGTATAAGCAGCTTTATTTAGGATGCTAAAGCAACACCAACCCCCCCCCCCCAAGTACTGGGTTATCTATGCTTAAGGCCATTTGATATAGCAGATGAGCTTACAGTGTGTCCACCTCATGCTTAAGCCATTTACTTAACGTTTCAAAGGGAGATGCTTACCTGGCTATGCCCAAAGGATCTCCGGCAATCACAGCTCCCTGGCATGCATCTCTAGAGTTGAAAGATGTCCAATTCCTCTTTGAACATTAGCATTCCCTGCAGGACAGACAGAGGACATGCTGGAAACCTGTCTGCTACATGAAATATGAAGCAGCGTTGGTGCATGCCGTGCTAACCCTCAGTGTGGTTTTGTGTAGCTTTGCTGTTAGCTTTGCTTGTAAGGTGGGAATTAACAGTCCCTTGTCATTCTTTTCTTTGCCTGATAGGAAAAGATATAATGGCCATAAGAACTGCAGTCAAGGTGGAAGTGAAATTCAGGTGCCAGGTGTCCCATCTCAGGAATAATCGCCGAGCCTAAAATGATGCATGGTTGTGGCCTAGTTGCTCAATCAATAGCTACATGTGTTTTGTCAAGGAGGAGTGGAATCAGCTCTGCTCCACAGAGTGCTTGCTTGTACATAGTAATATTTTTAAAGAATGCTCTTTGCAGGCAGGTACCGGTAGCTGCTACCTGGATTAGCTGGGCCTGGGTTATTTAAAAATGCTTTTCATGTGAAAAAAATACCCATTTCTTTCTTTTGTGAAGGCTCACCAAAAAAAAATTCCCTCTACTACTTCTTTTTAAAAAACAAATAATAAATTTTGTTTTGACCTTTGGTTATCTGCCCTGAGCTCCAGTGATACTGCTGACTATACAGGTGAAACTCGGAAAATTAGAATATCGTGCAAAACTCCATTAATTTCAGTAATGCAAATTAAAAGGTGAAACTGATATATGAGACAGACGCATTACATGCAAAGCGAGATAAGTCAAGCCTTAATTTGTTATAATTGTGATGATCATGGCGTACAGCTCATGAAAACCCCAAATCCACAATCTCAGAAAATTAGAATATTGCATGGAACCAAGAAGACAAGGATTGTAGAATAGAATATCGGACCTCTGAAAAGTATAAGCATGCATATGTATTCAGTACTTGGTTTGGGCCCCTTTTGCAGCAATTACTGCCTCAATGCGGCGTGGCATGGATGCTATCAGCCTGTGGCACTGATGAGGTATTATGGAAGACCAGGATGCTTCATTAGCGGCCTTCAGCAATTCTGCATTGTTTGGTCTCATGTCTCTCATCCTTCTCTTGGCAATGCCCCATAGATTCTCTATGGGGTCAGGTCAGGCGAGTTTGCTGGCCAATCAAGCACAGTATACTGTATACTTTTCAGAGGTCCGATAATGTTCTTTTCTTCAATCCTTGTCTTCTTGGTTCCATGTAATATTCTAATTTTCTGAGATTGTGGATTTGGGGGTTTTCATGAGCTGTACGCCATGATCATCACAATTATAACAAATTCAGGCTTGACTTATCTCGCTTTGCATGTAATGCGTCTGTCTCATATATCAGTTTCACCTTTTAATTTGCATTACTGAAATTAATGGACTTTTGCACGATATTCTAATTTTCCGAGTTTCACCTGTATGTGAAATGTCACTGTAGTCCTTGAGTAATCCAGTTCACTATATTTTCTAAATTTGTGTGGGTGGAGGTGTTGATACCCAAACCCACGTTAAATCCATTAGCAATGCCTATACTGAATAATTTGCACCAGATTTTGTGGCATAATTGAATGTGTAAATAGATATTTAATTTAGGTTTGCGATGGTCTATTGTATAATGTAAATTGGATTTTAGACACTTTAAGAACAATTATATTTGAATCAAAGCTGCTCTATTTGAAAGATTCTGGGATTTATTTTCCCCCCAATTCTGCACGTGAAAGCCAAATCTGTACAGTAAGAGAGGAGTAACTTCTTTCCAAATGTGAAACACAAATCATCTCTCGTTTGTTGCCTTGTGTAATGTAAATCGTCATGAAATGCACTTTATACAAATCAATAGAATGATTTTAAGAGACAAATCTATATTTTAATTTTAGTGATGATGATGATGATGAAGACTTAGAGGCAAGTGCTATCTTTTTATTCCTCTGTACACCTTTGTGCTTTTTTCTAATGGATAAGGAGAAGATCTAATATTATTTTTAAAAAAACCTATTCCAGAGCTTTATTGATATAAAGAATGATTGAATACTGTTTTCATAGTTGTAAGTTAATATGCTGTTACCTTATTAAAAATGTATTGCTTTTTGGGGGGGGAAATCCATCCATGAGTGATTTATTTAATGTCTCTAGAATGAAATCAGCTGTTCATAACCAGGTGAAAGTTGTAGAATCCTTCCTCTGCCATGATGCTCACTGGTTAGCTGTAGCTTTCTTCCTTCACAGGGTTCTTAGATATTTATTATTATCATTATCATTTTATTTATTCAATTTCTATACCGCCCTTCCAAAAATGGCTCAGGGCAGTTTACACAGATAAATAATAAATAAGATGGATCCGTGTCCCCAAAGGGCTCACAATCTAAAAAGAAACATAAGATGGACACCAGCCACAGTCACTGGAGGTACTGTGCTGAGGGTGGATAGGGCCTGTTATTCTCCCCCTGCTCAATAAAGAGAATCACCACGCTCATTATTGAGCAGTGCACCCCAGATCGGGTGACTCTATCTTCACAGCAGTTGTGCACTTCTGAAAGACTGGAGTACTACTGACCCTGGTCACCTGCCTTGCTCATGAGCAAGCCTAGGGAGCGCAAACCTCCAAACATTTCAGTGAGAAAAATAGAACTTGGCTGCTCCAGGATCCCCACTTGGCCATACTTTACACCTGGCCAAGAGCACCGCCCTGCCCCCAAAGCATTTGTGCAGAGAGAGGGAACACTGGGTTCTGGGACGGACCTTTAAACCCGTTCAAAATCCACAAGTCCGGTCCAGCATTGCACCGTATGCAGGTCTGCCAGCACAGGGATTGGCGGGAGAGGGGAGCCCCAGTTCCCTGCCGGCCCTGGACAATGGGGTCACCTTTCAGGGGCACAGGCAGGGGTGCACTTTTCCACATGGGTGGTTGGGCTGGCAGGGGGTATGCTCAGACAGCTATTTGGTGGCAGTCGCCAGGACCAGGACAGCACTTGGCAAGGTACCCGTCCCCATGGCTTTCCTCCATAGAACATCCTGGCTCGGTCTCTAGCCCCCAGTTGCCCAGCACTCATGAGAGAGCAGTCCGTGGGACAACCGGTGGTGAGCACTCGAGAGTCACCTCATAAATGTTTAATTAGTGCTCCCAGACTGCTCTTCTAATGAGTAAGCCTAGGGAGTGCAACCAGGGGAGCAACTATACTAGGGCAGGGGGAGACAGTTGTCTGGGGGCCCACTGCCTTGGGGGCCCCCCCAGAGGCAAGTCACATGACTGACTCCCCCGGCCGCACAACCACCCGGGCTTCCTTCAGTTGTATTCGTCCTCCGAAATTGATGTGAGTGTTAAGACCTGGAGCTACCAGAACAGCATGTCTTTCTCTGGTACCACTGAATGACTTGCATCGTCCATAGTTTACAAAACCTTTGTCTCTGGGCCCACTCCAAACTTGCTACACCCCTGAGTGCAACCCACCAAAAGGGGAAGGGGCTAGTCCCCTCTCCTCCAACCTTTCAGTGAGAAAAATAGAACTTGGCTGCTCCGGGATCCCTGCTTGGGGCTGCCTTTTAAACCAGACCACAGGAACTGCCCCCCCCTCCACATACCAAATGTTCCCCTCCCAGAGCTGCAATGGGGTGCCCTGCTTGTGTTGCCACCTGGAGTATTTATGCTTGTGAACATGAATCACTGTTGCTTACTTCTCAGGGAGCAAAGCACTTGGTGCCTGTGCTATCCCATCCCGTCCCTTTTCTTCCTACTTGCCAGGTGGGAGGAGCAAGGGACGGAATTGGTACAGGGAATGCCCACTGAGGGGATGGCAAGGCTGCAATGGGCCGTCACAGTGTCCTTGTTGCCAGGCAACTCCATAGCTGCATAGGTGACAGGAGGGGTGGGGCTGGTTTTCCAAGAGGCAGCCAAAAAGAAGTGCCACTAGCATAGAGCATCTGAGCCCCAGTGCAGTTTGAAAATTGGTGTAAAATCTCCATTATGGCAGCATCCAGAGTTGGACGTAACACTTTGGCGACCAAACCTCAGGTCTTGGGAGGTGAACCTTTGTGCAAACCAAAGGTTCAAACTGGAGTTTGCCAAGGCAAACCAGAGGTTGCTTTTGCTGTGAAACCGCTATTTCCCACATTCAGATGTACTGGAGTTCCAACCTCTGCCATGTTTAACTCCAGTTTGGCACTATGTATGAACAGTGCCATAGTGTGTGCCTCTGTCCCTGAAGGACAAAACCAGATATTACTGCATTTCTAAACAAAACAAAACAAACCTGGCACTCAAAGCCAGCTATTCTGTTTCTATAAGTCCTGAATATCAGCATCCCCTAACAATACGTATATCATCTAGCGGAGTAGCTTCGTTAATCTGTTGCAGCAAAATAATCTTGAGACACCTTAAAGATGATCAAACTAATTGAAGCATATGCTTTTGTGGACTAGAGCCCACTAGCCAATGGAAAGCTTATGCTGTAAATGTCTTTAACTTGCCACAAGCCTCTTTTGTTATTTTAGCTATATATTGTATTGTTCTGGGGGAACAAAATGTGCTACTCTTACATGAAACAAGATTGCTGCATGCAACACTCTGTTTCCAGATCATCAGAGCCAGTGTGGTGTAGTGGTTAGAGTGCCGTACTAGGATGGAGGAGACTCGAGTTCAAATCCCCATTCAGCCATGAGACTTGCTGGGTGACTCACTTCTCTCTCAGCCTAGCCTACTTCACAGGGTTGTTGTGAGGAGAAACCTAAGTATGTAGTACACCACTCTGGGCTCCTTGGAGGAAGAGCGGGATAGAAAATGTAATAAATAAATTAATAAATTAACACGCCGGTGCAGAAGCAATTTGAACACTGAACTGAAGCCTGCACCAGGGCAATGAAGTGAACAAGGCAAACGGGGAAGCTGCTGTAGCAGCTCACCACTCTTCTCTCCACCCTTTATTTCCTGTATCCTCTCTCCTTTAGAAACAAAAGGGTGCCAGAGAGAACAGAGCAGCTCTTGGCACCTTTTCAGGCTAGGGATGGGCACAGAACCAGTTTGGAAGCCCTTTATGGGCCTCCGAACCAGTTCGACCGGCAGGTGGTTCTGCCGGTTAGAAGGCCCCTCCCGCCGCTTTCCCCCCGCCGGCATCTGATTTCAGTAAAGCCCGTCAGGGTAGCAGCATACCTCCCTGCTGCCCCGTTGCTCCCATTTACTTCCCAGAAGTATTTGGCGCACCTGCGTGCGCTGCCATGGGTGTGCACATGTTGCGTCCACCAGCGCCCACCCAACATTCGTGCGGGCGCACACAGTTCTAGGTAGTTCCGGTAAAAGGGGGCAACAGGGCAGCAGGGAGGTACACTGCCGCCCCATGGGCTTTCCTGAAATCAGATGCCAGCAAGAGGAAAGCAGTGGGAGGGGTAAGTGCACACACACCCCGCCCCCCCGCCCAGTTCTGTGCACATCCCTCTCTCAAGCATCCAAGGTTCTTGGGCTAGTCCTGGTTTGCACTCCCCAAATACAACACCACATCATTGCTCTGGGAGACTGCCCCCTACAAGAGAGGCTAGCTCACACTTTTGTTTTTGCTTAAGTTTGTAGTACACCGCTCGGCTCCTTGGAGGAAGAGCGGGATATAAATGTAAAAATAATAATAATAATAATAATACAGTGCTTGCAAACATGATGCCCTAAGCTAAGGCCAACACAACAGAACTGAGGCTTTGTATCCCAAATCACACACCCTTGCCTCCAGCAGGATACCCCAATACCAAACAAACATTTGGACAAGGTTTCTGTATGTGATTTCAGGGAGGGATCAGAATTCTTCATTATTGTTTTTTATTTCCACCCTTCCTCAAAAGAACTCAGTGTAGGTTACATAGCCCCCTTGCTTTCATCCCCACAACCACCTTGTGCGGTCCCCTAGGCTGAGAGATGGTGGCCTGCTCAGGGTTGCCCAACAAACTTCATGGCTAAGCAAGGAGTTGATTGATGCTCCAAGTCCAACACTAGCCATTTCACCAGATTGGTTCGTTTTTGACTTGTTCTATTCCCCTTTCAAATGCTACGGTAGTTTTGGATAGTGTCCCATTCTACAGAGCTTTGCACTCAGCAACAGGGCGTGAAGGGTGCAAAGGATGTTTAATGCCACACTGAGGAGAATGTTGAGGTATGGGAAACACTGTGTTTTCATGTCTTAGGCAGTGTCCCCTCTACAGCAGTGTTCCTCTAAGGCATGTGCACATGCACACGCTCCCAAGGTTTTTTTATGTCCACTCAGTTAATTTTAGATCCCACTCAGGTTGAATCAGGAAGGCCTCACTCTGAATGCAGGTGCGTTCTGCACATGCACTGCCTTGATACTGCTGCCCAGAACAAAACTCATTCCACACACACAGACAAAATTTAGAGAGAACACTAGTCTTAGGGTATCAGGGTCTGCAAAATATAGATATTTCAAGATCTGGGCACGGGGGTTCAAAAAGACCTGAGACACCGCAGCCTAGATGTTGCAGCTCAGGATATCCATTTCTCTCACCTGCAGGGCAGGCTATAACCTTATGTCTACTCAAAAGGGTGAGTAGGTTGTTGACTGGGAGCGTCACACTGGTCACTTGTTGTAATGGGAGCCATATTGAAATTTTTAGTTAGCAAATGGGCCACCAGTTCAGAAAACTGAGCCAAAACGTTACTTCAAGTTGGGGCTTCTCACAGGCCATTCAGTGTTAAGCACCCAGACCAAGGGACGAACCAAACAAACATGCCACAAAAAATCTGAGGCATTCTGTGACCTTCTGAGGATAAGCGAGTATAAAATATTTTGATTAAAATTAAAAATAATTAAAATTTAATTTTCTAAAAATGTATTTTGTTTACTCTCCTAAGTAAGTGCCGAAATCCCAAGATGGTAACTACTAGATAGGTCAAGCCCACCCTCGACATCCATTCCAAGCCCGCATGCAACTTCTTTTTCCGCCCGGGGATGCGCGGCAGCTTCCGATGCGCCGCAGACAAGCGCAGAGGGGCCGAGGGGCGGGCAGCTAACAGGGGTAGGCAGCCCTCGCTATGCGCATGCTCCGAGGCTTGGTCGGGTTTCCACGCTGGAGTCGGAGCCTAATGCCGGGCCCGAAGCGCCCCCGGCCCGCCCGCATCGGCACCCACGGAGGAACTTTCCATTGCGACGAGGCTCTCGCCTGCTTCCTCTTGCGGCTGCTGCCCTCGTATCAAGTAAGCGATCCGGATCCGATCCGATTTCTTCCCGGGAAGCTTCTCCCCCCTCCACCGAGAGGTGCGCACGTGTTTCCTTGCCCGGGTCTCTTGGGCTTGAGCCGGGGACCTTCAGATTTCTCTCTCTTCTACTTCCCGGGTATATATAAATGGCCTCGGCACGTGGTCCGCCAAAGCGCCCGGCTTCTGCTCTTACGTCGGTCACTTTTCTTCCCCTGCTCCAGCGGACCACGGGGCTGCAGAACAGACGAGCACGTTGCTCCACTCTTACGGGCTGGGTTTCTTAATTGCAAGGCGGCGGCGGCTGCTGCTGCTGCTCTGGGGTCCTTCCTCCCTACTGCTTGCGGGCGGGGCAGGGGCGGGCGGCTTGTGCTCGGCGGGGCACAAAGCAAGCAGACCCGGCCTTCCCGTCGCAAGGTGCTCTTCCTTCTTCGTAGCTCAGTGCTCCCTGTGTGTGATTTGCATTTGACAACATTCTGCAGCAAGAACAGCTGACTGGTGTGACCTGTATGAATCCTGCACACTCTTGGTTGTGCATTTTGAAGAATTTCTGTTCTAGCAATTGTGGGTCTGCTGGAGGAACGGGCGCGGGGGGGGGGGTGTCCCACTCCCTGGCCAATGAGACTCCGCCTCCACTCACATATCGGCGCCTTTGTGAGATTTTCACCTGACTTAGCTCATACACTTTCATAAATATTTAGTCATGAGAGCCACAAACTTGTTTTGGTTCGATTTTAAAAAGCAAGATAACCATATTCTCATGTTATGTTCAGCACTCGTACAACGCAGCCCCATTGAAGTGTTTTTTAAAGTGCCACTGTAGCCATATACATGCAAACAGGGTCAGAAGTCCAGCTGGGTGATCATAGGAACATGGGAAACTGCCATGTACTGAGTCAGACCATTGGTCTATCCAGCTCAGTATTGTCTTCACAGACTGGCAGCGGCTTCTCCAAGGTTGCAGGCAGGAATCTCTCTCATCCCTCCTACCTTGGAGATGCCAGGGAGGGAACTTGGAGCCTAGATGCTCTTCCCAGAGCGGCTCCATCCCCTGAGGGGAATATCTTACAGTCCTCACACTGCTAGTCTCCCATTCATATGCAACCAGGGCAGACCCTGCTTAGCTATGGGGACAAGTCATGCTTGCTACCCCAAGACCAGCTCTCCTCTCCTCATGATCCAACCTCATGAACACGACGGATAGGGCACTTCCCCATGTATTCAGACAAAAGCCACTTTAAGTGTGAGCAGTGGGGAGCAATGACTGATGGATCGGGTCTGGGGACAGGATTCCAATCCATTTACACCTCTGTACAGGGTTATAGCAGCGCTCTTTAAAATACCTGAACGGGGCTTTTATGTACAGTGTACACAGGAGAGATGTGTACACAGGTACAGTTGTTCACATGCTATTTTGTGAATAACTGCGGTACACTCCCTTTCTGTACCATGCATTTGAGGGACCTATACCCAGGTTAACTTTTAAATCTTGTTGTTAATTAATATAGTTATACTTTAAAAATTAACAAAGGTACAGTCATTCACACAAAAACATGCATGAGCGTATAGACTTCTGTACACTTGTACAGCATCATGTCTGGATAGGACTAAAGAAAGCTGCTGATATTGGTGCCAGTACCATCTAACATGCTGATGGGTGTGTGTTTTTGTGTCTACATACATATATATGTGTGTACACATACACACACACATCTATCAGTACCTATCACAGCTACATGATGTTGCTAATCGATCCACTCCCTCATCCAGGCCAACTCTTGAACAGTGTTTTAGATTAATTACAGTTTGGTCCAGTCCTAGACTGAGGGAGAAGTGGTGCAAGAAGAGTTTCAGAAGTATTGCTCACCTGACCCTAGTGTTCTGAGCAGTCTCCTGAGGACTGAGGTTAATTCCCTGTTCGCTCCACAAAGCACAGAAGAAGAAGATATCCCAGCTACTCTCTCCCTTCTTGCCCCAGCAATTGCTCAGCATGGCCTTCGTGGCGTTCCAGGAGTACAAAACCAGGAAAGGTGAAATTAGGTGTTAGACTCTGGCAAAAAGTTGTTCTGAATAACTGTTTTATAGTTTCTTCCCTCACAAACAAAGTAATCTTATATAGTTTTAACTAAGAGTTTGTTCAGAAACAACTTGATTTTTCTTTCTCTGTCCCTTCTTCTTTCTGACTCCACCCTGCCCTCTCTACAGGATTCCCACTGGGACAAACTTCTCAACAACACAACATAAAAGATACTGGATAGAATAAAATAACCAAACTTTCAAATTACACAGGACATTTTTACATGCAAGGACATGCATGCCACCTAATGAAGCACTCTCTGTAACGCAAAAGCTTTTATTTATTTATTTATTTATCTATCTATCTATCTATCACAGGCTTCCTCAAACTGTGGCCCTCCAGATGTTGCTGAACTACAACTCCCAGCATACCCAGACACAATGTATTGTGGCTGGGTATGCTGGGAGTTGTAGTTCAGCAACATCTGGAGGGCCGCAGTTTGAGGAAGCCTGATCTATCACATTTATATGCCACCCCCTATAAAGTCTCTAGGCAGTTAACATATCGCTTTCATATGTTTCATGCAGGAGTACCAACACAAAGTTGATTCGGTAACCGTTGTCTTACTTATTTTGCGCCTCTTCTTTTCTCCGTGGCAATGAGTAAGCATTAGAGCAGATGTCAAGAATGGCATCATTTGTTTCCTGTACTTCTTGCCCCTTTGCTATGGCCCCAGGATGCAGAGATCGTCCGGACACGAGATCCGCAGCTGCTGTCGGAGTGTGACGTAGTGGTGGACGTTGGGGGCGAGTATGACCCTCAGAAGCATCGTTATGATCACCACCAGAGGTAGAGTTGAGCCCCTCACATTTCTTCCCAGTGCTGCCCCAATCAAGCTTAGACCTGCCACATGTTACCTTTAAATCCTTCAATGCAGAGGCAGAGAGGGCAGCCAAGCGCTCCTCTTGCCTATTAGTGTCCCAGTCCAATTGTCTGCCTCCCCTCCACTCACAGCAGGTGAGGGACATGCCAAACAATAGGACCAAATGGGACCAGAAGGAGCCGTCCCTGCCTTCTCTCCCTCTCAGAAAGAAAGAAGAAAGTGCAGTCTTAATTGGGATGGGAGGAGGTTCCGTGATTACAAACATTTTGTAGTTTTGCCAGTTCCCAACAGTAGTTTTAGTACTGCAAATTAGTCAGTAGTTTTAGCCAGTTCTCATTAAGGAGCTGCTTCCATAGCCCATGTATGCTATGTATGGCCCTTTCCTACACTGCTCTGGTTATGTTGTGTCTTCCAGCTTTTGCTTGCTTGCTGCTGTTTTACTTGTCTTAAACAAGTAAAACAAACACTCACACCCCCCACACACCCGTTATCCTGAAGGCTCGCCGTACCTGTGAGTGGCGGGGTGAAGGGGGAGGAAGTCCCGCCCCCACCACGTCACTCGTCCTTGCGCCCAGTCGCTGGTGCAATCGCCTGCCTTCCCAGGGAGGTCTCTGCCCTCCTCAGACAAGCACTGTTGGACTGTGAGCAAAGGGGTGTGGGGATGAGTTCTGCAGCAGGGGTGGGACTTCCTCCCCTTCGCCCCGCTGCTCACAGGTACAGCGAGCCTTCAGACTAATGTCTAAAGTTGCCCACACTGATTCCACCAATCTGGATATGAAGTAGAGAATTCTTGTTAACTTGAACTGAGTGGGAGGAAGGGAAGATTGCAACCACCTGACTTCTTCTCTATGCAAAGTACCAGTGGAGGGGAACAGGGGGGAAGCATCCCCCCCCCGCCCCGCCAAGTAGCTCACCCTCCCATGCTGGGCTCCTGTGGTTACTTGATGGAAAAGTCCATTTCACGTGTTTGTCTTCCTGAAATGACTGTGTGGCTTTTCATAGTGATCTCCCATGATCCTCCTTGTTGGCTGCAGGTCATTTGGAGAATCGATGCACAGCCTGCGACCTGATAAACCTTGGAAGACCAAGCTGAGCAGTGCGGGACTGGTGTACTTGCACTTTGGCACCCAGATTCTGGCCAAGCGGCTGGGCCTAAATGAGGAGGATCCTGTTGTGCATGTGCTCTATGACAAGGTACCAGCTTGTGGGTGAGATCTCCCAGCTTCTGCAGGTTTTCTAATAATGGGAAGTAATAAATAAATCCACATCCTGGTCCCTTTCTTTAGAAACTCTAAAGAACAGGTGAGCTCTTTTCAAAATATGCCCGTTATGTTTCTGGGCAAAATACAAAGTGCAGGTTATTACCTTTAAAGCCCTGAATGGCTTAGGTCCAGGTTACCTTAGAGAACATCTTCTTCTGTATGATCCCCATCGCACATTAAGGTCATCTGAGGAGGTCCGTCTCCAGTTACCATTGATACATCTGGTGGCGACTTGGAACTGGGCCTTCCCTGTAGCTGCTCCTGGGCTGTGGAATGCACTCCCGGCAGAAATCCATAGCTTGGGTTCATTGTGGGCCTTCAAGAGAGCCCTTAAAACCTATTTGTTTGGTCTGGCCTTCCAAGGTTTTTAAACTGTTTTTAAATGTTTTAAATTGATTAGTGGGTTTAAACTGTGTTTGATTCTTTTTTGTGGTATTGGTTGTTTTTAAATGATGGATTTGCGGGTTTTGTTTTTGTTGTGCACCGCCCAGAGCCTTTTGGATAGGAACATAGGAAACTGCCATATACTGAGTCAGACCATTGGTCTATCTAGCTCAGTCTTGTCTTCACAAACTGGCAGTGGCTTCTCCAACGCTGCAGGCAGGAATCTCTCTCAGCCCTATCTTGGAGAAGCCAGGGAGGGAACTTGAAACCTTCTGCTCTTCCCAGAGCGGCTCCATCCCCCGAAGGGAATATCTTGCAGTGCTCACCCATCAAGTCTCCCATTCATGTGCAACCAGGGCAGACCCTGCTTAGCTATGGGGACAAGTCATGCTTGCTACCACAAGACCAGCTCTCCTCTCCAAAGGGGCAGCATACAAATACAGTGGTCCCTCGACTTACGAAGTTAATCCGTTCCGAACGCATGTTCGTAGGTCGAAATTTTCGTAAGTCGAAAAGCGCACCCACGGAGGTCTGGAAACATTCGTAAGTCGAGGAAACTGCATCTAAACATTCGTACGTCGAGGAAGCCGCATGTAAACCGGCAACGACTTCCGGTCATTTTTGTCGTTCGTAAGTCGAAAACTTCGAATGTCGAGTAGTTCGTAAG
Source organism: Hemicordylus capensis (assembly GCF_027244095.1). Taxonomy (NCBI): domain Eukaryota; kingdom Metazoa; phylum Chordata; class Lepidosauria; order Squamata; family Cordylidae; genus Hemicordylus; species Hemicordylus capensis. The sequence continues at coordinate 202,328,343 of NC_069658.1, read as the reverse complement.
TCGAGGGACCACTGTATAATTAATTAAATGCTGATTCTTCAAGCCTTTTATAACACTCACATGTATCCACTAACCTGGAATGATTCAGCAGTTTCCATTCTGGGAGTTAATGGCAGAACCTTCATTAGATCGGAAACCTGTGTGTGACGTGCTGGGGGCTTAGAGGTTTTTTCCTGGCTTCTCTTTCTCCTTCTGGGTCTTTTTAGACTGAGAAAGAAGTGCTCAGTACTATAGTGCACCAGTTTTCAAACTGTGCTTTAGGGAACCCTGGGGCTCTCAAAAGCTCATCAGCCATTCCTGCTGAGACGGTCTGTCACAATGGACAAACTACCCCTGAAAGGGAGCTTGTCTACCATTATTAATCTCGCCACCCCCACCCTTCAATATGCCCATGTTAACTGGGCAAAGGCACCTTTTAAAGGAGTGATTTTTTTTCACGTTTAGCAAGGAGAATGTAACTGTCTTGATTCAGCCCACCATAGCACACCTCCCAGTGGCTGTAGCTGGTGACTCCCTTCTGTAATTTTCTTTTTAGATTGTGAGCCCCTTTGGGACAGGGAACCATCTTTTCATTTCTTCGTTATATAAACTGCTTTGTGATCTTGTTGAAAAGCTGTCTATATCATCATTATCATCATCATTATCAAGAAGAATCAGGTTCTGATAATTGATATTGTAATCCCAGGGGATAGCTGAATCAATGAAAATACAACCGGAGAAAATAACTTATTTGGTTATTTAGTTATAACATATTTACCTTCAGATTGAAATTGAGTGGCTGTGGAAAAAGAAAACAATTGTGGTGCCAATAGTTGTCGGTGCCCTTGGTGCAGTACCAAAAGGGCTTGAACACCATCTTGACACCTTGGGCATCAATAAAATTACAATACATCAATTACAGGAGGCCACGCTACTTGGGACAGCATGAATACTACGACGATATCTTTAATTCTTTAGTTATCCTAGACCCTTAGAAGGGGCCTGATAATTAATGTACCAATCCAGGCAATAACATCTGGTAGACTGTGTAAATAGCATCATCATCATCATCATCAATAATAATTAATAATATGACCACAGGAGAGAACTGATGACATTTTGGGGAGTGTTCTCAGTTCCCATAGGGTGATGCTAGGACCCTACATGCCTTGCCAGTTACCATCACCTCTCAAAGGTTCTTTCTTTAGGCCCTACCACCATCAGAGGTGAGGCAGGGGGTGACTGGAGAAAAAGCCTTTTCAGAGATGGTGTCTCAGATTTTGAATTCTTTTCATGGGAGATCCACCTGGCACTAAGTCTGATATCTTTTCAGACTAGGTGAAACCCTTTGCATTTTCCCAGCCCTTTGAGCCGTCATTTTCTCCTGTACTGGCTTTTGTGTACTACCCTGCATAGTTTGTGTTTATTGTTCTTAGTTGTTGGTTTCCTTGCTTTTCATCTATCCTGTGTACTGCTGTTCTGATTATGGGGCATGTTCTAGAACAGTGTTTCCCAAACGTTTGCTAGCTGAAGTTCCCTTTTAAAAATAAGACAGTCTTGTGGGAGGGTCTGCAGCTCAATGGTGCCTTGCATGCAAAAGGTTGCAGATTCAGTCCCTGGCATCTCCAGGGAGCACTGGGAAAGATCCGGCCTGAAATGGAGCCAGGCATGCTAATTGATGCCCCTAAATGAGCGCAAGATTCACATGTGCCTCTAGCAATGTGGGAGCTTCCCCCCCCCCCCCGTGGTTCTGCAGTATGTAACAAATCCACAGGGTTGCAGTATTTTCCACAGGGCTGTAGTATGTTTGCTGGTGCAAACATAAGGCAGCTGTAAGGTGGCCACAAGCAGGAAGGTCCAGCATTTAAGGAGCAGTAAGGTGATGGGCCATTGTTATTGTCTGTGGGCCACAACAACACATCCTCAGGGGACTCACACTGAGTGCACCCTGTCTTATTTTCTCCCCTTAGATCTACGAGAACTTTGTGGAGGAGATTGATGCAATAGACAACGGCATCTCCCAATGGGACGGGGAGCCCCGTTACGCCATGACCACCAACGTGAGTGCCAGGGTGGGATACCTGAACCCCCGCTGGAATGACAAGGAGCAAGACACTGAGGTAGGACTCTGAAAGGTTGGGCAGAGTCGAAGGGAGGTAGTAGGTGAATGTGTGCGTGCCTTTTCCAAGCATCTTCTCTTGGGAAGCACACTCAACCCATGTAAAGTGTCACACACACACACACACACACACTCCATAGAGGTTCTGGATCCACAGACCTCTAAAGGCAAGGCTGTCTCTTCCTGTAGTCTTTCCCTAACCAGAAGAGATGGAAACTTTTTGCCCTAACTTCCACCCCACTAGCCCATCAGACCGTTCTTTCAGAGATACGATTAGCGTCTGCCTTTTGTGACTTTCCAGTACGCTATGTCCCAGTTTAGAAAACAAGGCCTGGAGACTTGACTTGAAGATAGACTGTGGCACAAGAAGAAGAGGCTCATTTGTTATCTTACACCCTTTTCTCAACAAGGAGCTATTCTGGGCTTTCATCTGAATGGAAGTTCTGCATTCTTGAGGACCAGAGAGTATTGCTTTATGGGACATGGGCCGTTCATTCTGGAGATCTCTGGAGCAGTTTCTCTTTGCAGCAGTTCCTCTCTCTTCTGATCTGCATTATGCAGTTGGGACTGGAGGGCCTCGGAGGTGTTCCAAGAAAGTTTCCTGGACACTGGTCAAGCACGATGAAGTCTGAGGAAGGGCCAGCAATTTGTCCAGTAACTTCAGTTCTGACCTTCAGATTTCCACAAGGGCCTTCCACATCCAGTCATCACCAGCTCTGTTTCAGCACAGGGGCAGCTGAGGTTGTAGTAAGAAGGGCTTGGCATAGACACTTGGTGCCCTAATCTGTTTTCTAGAGGCCCAGGCTGCTTTTGACGTCCATTCCCTGGTGTCTGTTTGCAAAGGTTTACTGGCCGGGAAGCAGCTCAGAGCCATCTCTCCCACCTGCCTGGACAAATCTCAGCTGATAAAGAACAAAGAGGGAGCAGTGGAGAAAAACTGGCTTATCTTGAGCAGTGCAGAGAGGGGTCAGCCAACACCTTGCACACTCCAAATAGGCCAGTAACTACAACATTGGCAGAAGCAGCACAGGCTGCGTTGCCAAGGAGCAATTGCATTCGGTTTCAGAATCCATTTGACACTTCTGTCCTGTCTTCACAGGCTGGCTTCCGGAAGGCCATGGAACTGGTGGGCACTGAATTCTTGGACCGGCTTGATTACTACCACCGTGCTTGGCTGCCTGCACGAGCCCTTGTGAAGGAGGCCATCCAGCAACGTTTTGAGGTACCGCCGGCATCACTGCCCCCTTCTCAGGGAGGGGGCTTCCTAAGAGGAGGGCAGCATTAAGGCTGCATTCACAGGCAAGCCTTTTCATTTAGGTGGAAAGGCATATCCCACTTCTCCACAAAACCTTTCAAAGCAACTCACCACAGTTCTTCAAAAACAATATGCAAGAAGTGATACAAAACAGCAGTCAGTAAGAACACAGCTGAGAGAGAGCTGATGAATCACAAATCATCAGAGAAGGCCAATTGGAAAAGAAACATCTTCTGGTGGCACCAAAATGCCAGCAGGAAGTGGGCTGGTTTGACCTAGGATGGGACCACAACTCAGTGGCAGGGCATCTGCTTGGCGTGCAGGAGGTCCCAGGTTCAGTCTCTGGCACCATCGCCAGGTAGAGCTAGGGAAAGACTCCTGCCTTATCCTCTGCGTGATGCAGAAAACCCTCTGCTTGAGGAGTAGGGCTGGTTGCGAGAACGGCCGGGATTGCTTGTCATCCCTGTGCTCCTCTGCCAGGCATCTGGGCTGAAAGTGAGGCCGGAGGGTGCATATGCACCTTCCGACCTCACCACCTGGCAGGGTGGGCAAGTGAGCTGTCGGCAGCTCCTTTTGGGCAGCCTGCCCGACCATAGAGCCAGGGAGAAGGAGCATCCCACAGCAGGCATTGCCCTCATGCGCTGCGCTGCTCAGCGAAGCCTAGAGGGAGCCCTCCTCGGGGGCGGGGGGGGAGGTAAGTAAGATCCTACCTGCCCCTCGGCCCGCCCCAACCCCAGCAGTGGTGTGGACAGCCTCGAGGATGTCTTGGCCCTTTCCTGTGTGACAGCCTTGAGTGCTATTGTGCCCCTCCCCCCTTTATCTATTCTCCAGAATAAATATGCCCAACTCCTTCAGCCAGAGGCATCTGTTCCCCCACCACCACCACCACCAATTTCAGGGCACAGGTCTACCCCGCGCAGCCCCCCCATCCCCCCCCCGGGGCCCCCAAATCGTGCAGCACTCTGTCCCAGCTCCCACTGGGCAGCACTGCCACCGGGTGGCCGGGTGTGACTGCTGTCAAGGCAACGCAGGCCCAGCATGCCCAGTCCCCTCCTGCCACGGCAGGGCTGGGTGAGCCGCCGAGCCGACAGCCCGGAACTCAGTCTCCAGCTCCCAGGGCAGCCCTTTCTCCCGAGTCCGACCTTCCTTGTTGCACCCCTCCCTGTAATCCTGCCTTCTGGTTCAGTCCGCCGGCAGTGACCTTCGCAACAGCCAGGCAGGCAGGCAGGCAGCAAGCAGAGTGACTGTGAGGCCTCCCGGGCCAGGCTGCCAGCGTGTGCAGGCCTTCTTGCTGCTGGCGCCGGTGGGACCATCCTGAGAAAAGATGTCTCAGTCCTCAACTGTAGTCTGGGGAGAAAAATAATCTCATCCATTCTTTGCAAGGCACCTTTTTTCCTCCCTTCTTTTATTTTCCTATCATTCCTTCCCGCTTTGTCTCTTTCTCTTAAGTTCTCTATTTATTCTCAGTTTCCCTTCCTTGTCGTCCCCTCCGCACCACTTTTTTCCAATTAGAAATAATTTGATAGGTGCTCACAGTTTGGGAGGTGGTGGGGCGGGGCGCTGCACTGACTTCTTGAGTGGTTGGAAGAAACTCTTAGAATAAACCCTGCTGGGGATGCCCGAACTCTGTGCTGGATTGTGCTGCTGGGTGTCCTTTGAAAATTATGTTTCCCAGTCTCTCACGTGTTATGCAAAAGTTAAGTAGATATGATCCTGAGATGCACTTGTGATGGCAGTTTAATGAGTGTTTAACATCATATAAGTCATCTGCTTTATTCCAGTGTTGGTTTGGCAGTACTGTGTTGTTACTTGCAAGGTTACTGTGCTTTTCATAGACAGAAATGGATGAATAGGGATCTGCATGGAATCAGCCAGCCTGGTTCGGTTCAAATCCGAACCAGATTAGAACCAGACCGGTTCAGGAGTCTACTCATAAGAGGGAATCAGGTAAGGGGACAGGGGGGCCTCTTAGAACTACAGGGTGTGGGAGGGGAGTCAGGGCTACTTACTTGAATAGTTGGTGGGGATGGCTCCCCCCATCCCTGCCGACCTTGAGAGTAGCCCAAGATGGCTACAGCCCGATTTGGGCCTCTGAGCATGTGCGGAGGCCCAAACCGGGCTGGAGAAGGCCTGAATCGGGCTGCAGCCGGCCCGGGCTACTCTGGAGGAGGCCAGCGGGGCAGGGAGCTGCTGCTGCTGCCAACTATTCAAGTAAGTAGCCCTGCCGCCCTTCCCACACCTGCTAATTCTAGGAAGTCCCCATGCCCCTTTACAAGTAGACCCCTGAACCAGTCTGGTTGAACTTGGGACCCGCTCCCCCTTTTGGGAGGCTGCTTTGATTTGAACCCAGAGTACTCAAACCGGGGTTCAAACCAAACCAGTTCACATACCCATATTGATTAATCTTCAGTAAACATACATATAGGGATATGATGCTTATCTTGCAAGGGGTGGGGCCTGTCATGCCATTAGATCCAGGCTCCATCATTACCTAGCTACACCTCTACCTCAGGACTTGTTTTCCAGACCCCTGGACATCTCTGAGCACATTCCAGTTTGTCTACATCCTTCTGAATCCACAGCACCTAAAATTGGACACAGTACTTCACACAAAGTCTCTAGTGCAGAATAGAATGGGCCTATTACTTCCTGGGTCTTGGAAACTATGGTTCAGTTAATGCAGCCTAAAATTGCATTCGCCTTTTTTGCAGCTGCATCCCATTGCTGGCTCATGTTCAGCCTTTGATAGACTACACTCCCGAGATCCGTTCCCCATATGCTGCTGCCAAACCAGGTATTCCTCATCTTATAAACTGTGCATTTGATCTTTTTAGGCAAAAAAGATCAAATGCAGTTTATAAGATGAGGAATACCTGGCTTGGCAGTAGCGTATGGGTAACGAAAGTGCAGAACTTTGATTTGTCTCTTAGATTTAATTGTGTTCGTTTCAACCCAGTTTTCCATTCTACCAAGGTCACTTGGATTGTATTCTTCTTTGTGGAATGTGCCCAGTGGACACTGCACATTGTCATGCCTGCCTCTGAACCACCATGAAGACTAGAAAGAAAAAGCGGAGACTCCAGGAATTGGATGGTGCTCCTGGATTTTGCATTAGAGGCTTGATGAAGTTTAGTAGCTGGTATTCTTTGTTAGGCTGTCTCTGAACATGGAAGTTCCGTATACCGCCAAGGCAAAGGCGGGTTAGCCATGATGGCTGTGTGGAATCTCCAAGTTCAAAAGCAGTGTGCATCTGGATTCCAGCTGCTGGAGAACATCAGCAGGGGAGGGATATTTCCCTCCATGCTCTCCTTTTGAGCTTCATGGAAGTATCTGACTGACCACTGTGAGAAATGGGATACTGGACCTGGTGGATCTTTGGTCAAATCCAGTAGTGCTCTTCTTACATTCTAAATCATAAATCTGCACTAGATTTACAGCTATAAAAATCTCAGGCCTTCCTATAAATAGCTGTCCGTGACCTTGGCGACCATGAACTCTGCGCATCTCTTTCCTGGGCAGGTTGACCCCAGCGGTGAGATCCTGGTGCTGGCACAGGGTGGCTGCCCATGGAAGGAGCATCTTTTCAGCCTAGAGCAAGAGCTGGATGTGAAGAAGCCTCTCAAATTTATCTTGTATACCGATCAGGCTGGCCAGTGGCGGGTGCAGTGTGTCCCTGTTGGATTGCACACCTTCCAGAACCGGTGAGCAAGGACTCCTAGGCCTCTTTCTCCTTGTGTTCTGTCTCTTTGGGAAGGATTGGGGAGACACTTTGGAAATTTTATAGCTCTAGAAAGGCCTCACATCCTGACCACCACCTCTTCTGTTGCACAACTGTGCTCACGTTTTTTAAAAAGCAACAAAGATTCCTGTGGAACCTTGAGGACTCAACACATTCATTGTGGCAGAAATTGCATGTAGGGGTGTGCACGGAACCGCCACACTGCGGTCCGGCACTGGGGTGGGTGGTAGCTTTAAGAGCGGCGGGAGGGTTTACTTACCCCTCCCGCCGCTTTCCCGCTCTGGCGCCGTAAAGTTACGAGTAATTGGGGCAGCAGGATACCTCCCTGCCGCCCCTTCCCCGATGTTGCTCTAAAAAAAACTCCCAGTGGTCCTTTGCGTCTCTGACGTGCGCGCGCACAAAGAACTACTGGGAGGTTTTTTTAGAGCAGCATCGGGGAAGCAACATCGGAGCAACTCGTAACTTTACGGCGCCAGAGCAGGAAAGCAGCGGGAGGGGTAAGTAAACCCTCCTGACGCTCTTAAAGCTACCCACCCCTGAACCGAACCACCCAGCTCCGGACCAGTCCAGAGGCCTTTTCATCAGTCCGGGCCCATCCCTAATTTCATGGACCAGAGCCAACTTCATCTTATGATGCTCTGGCCCCTGGCAGGGTATACCACAATAAACCAGTCAGTTGTTAGGGTGCCACAGGACTTGTATTTTTGTTGCAACATACTAAGGCTTCCCCCGTCATGTATTTAAAACATTTATAGCCTGTTTTTCCACAGCTTGAGATGGCATGCAATAACTTACAATTTATTTTTATTTACTAGAGGTTATGTAAAATGGTTCTGAAAACTCTTTGGAGGTACAGGTGAACCCCATTATCCCCGGGGGTTCTGTTCTCTGTTGGATAGCAGGACATTGTGGCAGAGGAAATGCGGGGTTAGATTCCCGAAAGCTAAAAAAAAGTGGGGGGTTTGCAAAAGAAAGTGCTCTATTATGCTCCGCAGGTCTCCAGCCTTCCAGGAATGGCTTCCACCCCAAGCCCCAATTTGTTCATTTGTCCATGGAACTTAACCCTCTGTGTTCCGCATATGCCAAGGTTGGGAGTGTTGGAAGTTAAAGGACTTTGCGCTGTCTCTTTGTCTCAAACAGTGGAGGACAGACTAGTAAGTCAGAGGGCTAGAGAGTCAAGACATTGGTCATCCCTTCTCCACTGCTCTGATCTATCCCTTTGAAATGTAGATTGCTACTCTTAGGGAATTCAACTTCCTCCTTCCTCTCTCTCTTCCTACCTGCCCGCCTACCTTGCAACATGGCAAGCCTCTCTCCCTGCACCATATGTGCAGAGAGGATGCAGAATCCATCTGCATCCAGCTAGATAGATAGATTAGAGATCCTAACTCCTCACCTTCCTATCTAGAATGGAGTTCCTGAATAAATGCCTTCTATATTGATTTGAAACTATGAATTGGCTCCAAGTTACTTTACTCTCAGCACACACGCATGCCTAACTAAATTTCAGCTGTGTTGTGCCTCTGTGCACTCTGCTATAATGAGAAAGGGATTCTCTCACCACAGAGAATTTCCAACAGGTTATGGGAGCCCAGTATTTTGAGCTGCGTGTACTGCAACTAGAGAGTTAGGTTTGTTCCAGGAGATCCAGTGAGATCTAGTGTGGACACTTTGAATTGCTAATCTACAGCAACTGCCTTTTGGAGCCGGTGAGGATGGCTGCATACCTAGAAGGGAAACTCAGGCTGACTATCCTGAATGCAGACAACTATTTGGAATGGAAAACCAGATTGAGGTTTGCACTGAAAGCAGAAGGACTCCAAAACGTTACTGAGGAGGACCCCCCCACAGATGGAACCACAACTGCTGAGAAAAAGGCGAAACAAGACTGGCTAATTAAGGATGCAAAATCGCAAGTGATGATCGCAGCTTCTGTGAGTAAAAATTTCCTTTATGCAATATGTGATCTTGGAACCTCAAAGGAAATGCTAAGCAAGCTAGATTCCTTGCATATGAAAAAAGGGTGGGCATACACCTTTAATTTGAAAAAGAAAATGCAAGATCTTCAGTATAAAGATGGGGACTGTTTTTCTACTTTTGTGGGATTTTTGGAAGATTTCTTTTTCCAATTTAAAGAAGCAGGGGAGCAATTTTCAGAGAGTCAGAAGCTGGAAGCTCTGTTCCTAAGCATGCCCCCCAGCTATAGCAGTTTAATCAGCCAATTGGAAACCCACACCAATCTAAGCTTTGAAAAAGCAGTGGAAACATTGTCCTCAGAAACAAGCAGAAGAACAATTTTGAATTCACGCTATGAAAGTGAATTGGCAAGTAACTTTGCTCTTAAAGCAACAATTGATCATTCCAGAGGAAACCTGAGGTGGGGAGGGAATGCTGCAAGAGGAAACCGCATGGGGCCCCCACATTTACATACAAAGAGATCTGGCTTCGCCGCCAAAGAAACTAAGTCCAGAGAGAGAGGTCACATGACCGCCAGCAGAGAGACTTCTCCAACTGGGACTAATGCCTTTAGATGTTTTCTATGTAACCAATTTGGCCACAAGGTGGCGAACTGTCCCAAGAATCAGACAAAGTTTTTCAATCAGACAAAGGATTTTAATACAGAAAAACATTTGAACAGGAATTATAATGTCAATTTGATGCAAAGCAATGAAAAGTTCATTTATTTGGATTCTGGTTCATCTGTGCATATTTCAAATTATCTTGGTTTCTATACTGAACTGTTTGATATTCCTGAAGAGACTGTTTATTTGGGCAATAATACTACAATTAAAGCCAAGAAGAAAGGTGGAGGAATTTTGTATTGCAAATTGCTGGATGGATCTGTTAAACCATTTTTTCTTAAAGATGTTTTGTATATCCCTGACTTCTCAAGCTCCTTGATTTCAATATCCAAGCTAGAAAAACAAGGCTGTGAACTGTATATTAAAAATGGACAATGTGTTGTTACTCAGAATGGAGACGTTTGCCTTGTAGGCTCTAAATTCAAAGGTCTTTATTGTGTGGAAGAGCAATCTACAGACAGAGAAAGACTTGAGGCATACCAGCCTAATGAAGTGAACTTTGCTAAGTCATGCCTGCATGAAAACTGCTTGCAACTGTGGCATAGACGGCTAGGACACAGGAGTTTTGAGTCAATCCAGAACATGAAGGAAAAGGGATTAGCTAATGGCATTGATTTTGTACCATGTGACATTGTAACTAACTGTGTTTGTTGTCTTGAGTCCAAAGCAGTTAACAAGCCATTTCCTAAGCAGAGTGAAAGGAAGACCGAAAGACCCCTTGAACTGATCCACAGCGATATATCTGGACCACTACCAGCAACCATAGGTAATCAAAAATATTTTCTAACTATAACAGATGATTTCTCACGATACACGTGTGTTTTTCTACTAAAGGAGAAGTCACAAATGCTCGAGAAATTAAAAGAATATGTGGCGATGGCAAGTAACAAATTTGGCTGGAAGCCAAAGATCCTACACACAGACAATGGAGGAGAATATATGTCCAGCGCCACACAGCAGTTCCTGAGAGAACATGGAATCGTGCATCAAACCACGGCAGCTTCCAACGCATCACAGAATGAAGTGTCAAAGAACAGAAGTCTACTGGACATGGTAATATGCATGCTTGCTGACTCACACCTCCCACAGAAATTCTGGGGAGAAGGTATCATGACTGCTACATACATACAAAACAGAATGCACACAAAGCCTATGGGAACAACACCATATGAACTTTGGCATGGTCATAAGCCGTCCATCACGCATCTGCGTGTCTTTGGAAGCACAGCTTACTCGTACATCCCAAAGGAAAAAAAGACTAAGTTAGGGGCTAGGGCCACAAAAGGGATTCTTGTAGGCTACTCAGCACAGTCCAAAGGCTACAGAATTCTGGATCCTGACACCAACAGGATAACCATAAGCAGAGCGGTGTATTTTGATGAGAATGAAAGAGCTACACCTTCAGAGAGGGCCTACACCGAAGCAAGCAACCAGACCAAGCACCCTGATGACTGGATTATGCTTCCTGATCTCAGAGGAATTGAGGAGGAGGAGACAGCAGATCCAGATCCAACCACACTCGACACAGAGACCCCCAGCGATCCACCAGATACACCTGAGGTAATGGGAGAGACCACAGAGGGTGTGGTGAGGCGATCAACGCGCTCAAACAGAGGTGTTCCAGCTCCGAGACTGTCCTACCTCGCAAGAACGGCGGAACAACTAGAACCTTCATCATGGGAGGAAATATCCCAGCTACCACAACCAGAAGCCCAGAAGTGGAAACACGCTGCAATTGAAGAGCTTGAGGCTCTACAGAAAAACAAAACCTGGACTCTTACTAAGTTACCTCCAGGAAGGAAAGTTATAGGCTGCAAATGGGTTTTCAAACTCAAACATGATGCTGATGGTGAGATTCAGCGCTACAAAGCCAGATTAGTAGCAAAAGGATATTCACAGAAATATGGAGAAGATTATGATGAAACCTTTGCACCAGAGGTTAAACATACCACAGTAAGGACTCTGTTAAGTATTGCTGCTAGCAAAGGAATGCATGTTGAACACGTAGACGTGAAAACTGCGTTCTTTCATGGCGAACTAGAAGAGGACATTTACATGCAACAACCACCAGGTTTCTTAGAGAAAGGCAAAGAGGACTATGTATGCAAACTGCAAAAGAGCATTTACGGTTTAAAACAGGCTGCCAGAGCATGGAATATAAAACTGAATGATATGCTGCTTCAAGCAAACTTCAAAAGAAGCAACGCGGATCCCTGTCTATACACGAGACGCATAGATGGCAAGTGGACTTGCATTTTGGCGTATGTTGATGATTTGATTCTTGCCTATGAAAATCCAGATGACAGCAAGGAAATAATGCATCATCTGAACAGAGAAGTGGAAGTCAAGCGACTTGGCAACATTGCACACTACTTGGGCATTCAACTACATAAAGCAAGAAGATCAAACTGAGCCACTATCTGACAACCATAGATATCCTGAAGCATTGGGTAAGCTTTTATACATTAGTACACTCACTAGGCCAGATATTAGTACAGCAGTTGGCTTACTTTGCAGAAAGACTGCATCACCAACAGTCAAGGACTGGAATGCAATGAAAAGACTTGTTAGGTACCTAAAGGGTACTGCACACTTTAAGCTCAAGCTACCAGCTAATAGTCAACAAAAACTAGAAGCATATGTAGATGCAAACTGGGGTGGAGATCTAACAGAAAGGAAATCCACCAGTGGTTACATAATTTTCTATGGAGATGGAGCCATAAGCTGGTCAAGCAGAAAGCAAGACATAGTAGCATCATCAACCACTGAAGCAGAATATGTATTGGCTGCACAGGGCAGTCACGGGATACAATGGCTGTGTCAACTACTGAAGGACCTAGGTACAGAGGTACCACAGCCCATACCAGTGTATGAAGACAACCAAAGCTGCATTCAACTCTCCAGACAAGAAGATGTAAAGAGGAGTACCAAATATATTGATGTGAAGTACCATGTAGTGAGAAGTCTGCAGAAGGATGGACTAATCAAGCTGATCTACTGCCCAACAAATGAAATGCTTGCAGACATACTCAGTAAGCCACTACCAAGACCCTGCTTTGAAAAGCTGAGAGAGAAAATGAATCTTGTGAGCTGAGTCACGAGACATCGAGAGGGGGTGTTGGAAGTGAAGGACTTTGCGCTGTCTCTTTGTCTCAAGCAGTGGAGGACAGACTAGTAAGTCAGAGAGCTAGAGAGTCAAGACATTGGTCATCCCTTCTCCACTGCTCTGATGCTATCCCTTTGAAATGTGGATTGCTACTCTTAGGGAATTCAACTTCCTCCTTCCTCTTTCTCTTCCTACCTGTCCTTCTACCTTGCAACATGGCAAGCCTCTCTCCCTGCACCATGTGTGCAGAGAGGATGTAGAATCCATCTGCATCCAGCTAGATAGATAGATTAGAGATCCTAACTCCTCACTTTCCTATCTAGAATGGAGTTCTCTAATAAATACCACTTATATTGATTTGAAACTATGAACTGGCTCCAAGTTACTTTACTCTCAGCATACACGCATGCCTAACTAAATTCCACTGTGTTGTGCCTCTGTGCACTCTGCTATAATGAGAAAGAATTCTCTTACCACAGAGAATTCCCAACAGGGAGCCTATTTTAGGACCGCAGAACTGTGAAGAGCAAGGTCCACCTGCATGTCATGAGATATAAATGGCTAAATAAATGTCAGAACAAACAAAATATTTTAATCTGAATAAAGATGATAAACAGAAGTGCTGGAGCCACAAAATCCCAGCGTTCTTCAAGCAGTGGATCTAACAATCCCTTCTGAAAATCAAGAGGTAGGAGCACACCTTATGCCTCTGTAGCCTTGGGGCTACAGCGGTACGTGCTCTCTTTTGAGGCCCAACCATTCTGACCTCATGGAAAGATAGCCCCTGAAGCCTGGTCTTGACTGCATCTTTTTTTCTTCTTGAAGTAATGTATTGACTGACATGGAGGCTCATGTGGAGAAAGGCAGCCTCTGATTTCCGTAGGTTTCAGGCCATGAAAGGTTTTAAAGCTTAAAGCCATCACCATGAATTTGGAAGCTAGCACCACCTCAGTGGCAGAGCACCTGATTTGCATGCAGAAGGTCCCAGGCTCAATCCCTGGCTTCTCCAGTTAGGGTGGGAGACTACCCTTATCTGAGACCCTGGAGAACTGCCTGTCTGCGGGGAGGTAAGTTCTTCAGGGCTTCCACTCTGCAAACCCTATTGCCCTTTCTCACTGGTTGTGAGAATGGGCTCATTGTAAAACAGATGCAGCAGGAAAAATCAACCAGGCATAAACACCAGTCAAGAAACACTAGGAATGCAGGAAAATGATGGCTGCGGGCTAGAATGAAATAGGCATGTACAGTTAGTTACCCTGCCCTGAATGATTCCCCACAATAAGGCCTAGTTAACATCAAAGGAAATCCCCAGGGTTGAGGCAGGTTGTATTGGAGTGTCATTACAGAGCCCTAATCCCCTCACTTTTCCTGTGGAATACTATTCCTAATGTTTTCCTCTCCTGACAACCCTGGATGCAAGGTTACCTTGTGGTCACTCTGTTTTCTTCCCTCATCCCCTCAACAGATTGTCGCTTCTGGAGGAGTGGCGAGGTTTGCGTGATGAGGAACTTTCCCGGCTCAGTGGAATCCCTCGCTGTGTCTTTGTGCACTCCAGTGGCTTCATTGGGGGGAACCACACTCAAGAAGGCGCTCTGGAAATGGCACGCAAGACCTTAGTCCAGCAGACAGAGTAATGCCAGCAGCTGCTGGGGAATCTGGCTGGACCTGTTGGGGTTTCTTGTTTGATGGGGTTCTTCTAAATGTTTTTTGTGGGGTGTCTGTTAATGAAGGGGTGTGTGCGAGATAAAATGTTGATCATAGATCTAGAGGCAAATCCTCAAAGCTCTCTAGGACAATTAGCTAACGGAATAGTTGGGGATGGGCTGCAAGAGGTTTGACTGCTCTTCCCAGAATCCCCTGCAAAAGGCTCAGTTGGCTGTGCACGTGAGAGAGTCCCGGGCTCAGATGGGAGATGGATTTGGAAGTCAATACACACCCGAGAAGAAGACTGCACGAGTGGTTGCCGGAAGCCAACATGCCAGAGGCCAGTTTGGATGTCATTTGTGGAAGATGACCATAAGGAGATGAAAGATTTAGGATGTGTGTACTTCCTGCTAACAACATTTAAATTTAATACCAAAGTAATCCAATTATGTGAATTCGCATCATTTGTTCTAGTTTGCACAGTTCTGCCATTTTTTGCCATTTTGTGTAGTTTGGTTCTCCAGCAATGGAAAGGGCTAAAGAGTTACGTAGGCTCCTTATTTATTCAGCATCTTCTCCAGCTTCATATTTATCAAGGCATTGTCTACACATTTTCAAACTCAGCAGTCTTAAGGCATAGAAACTTTATTTTTCTTAGAAAAAGGAAAGGAAAGCTGGATTCTGTGCCAGTCTGCCAGCGTGTGCATGCCTTCTTGCCACCGCCGCCGCCAGTGGGACCGTCCCGAGAAAAGATGTGTCAGTCCTCAACTAGAGTTTGGGAAGAAAAATAATCCATACTTTACCCCTCTAGTTAGCATCACACACTAGGGGGTCAGGCTTGGCATCATCAGCACATGGCACCCTCACACAAATCTTGAGAGTCCATTACTACTCATGAGTAGGGGGCCATGTGAAGCCTATTGTTTGTATGGAGGATAAACCATGCAAATTGTATGGAATATGGTTACATAATTCAAGGAATGGATGTCCCTACAAAGCAAGATTGCCAACAGCCTGAAGGGACCAGGAAGAAAGGCTTACTGCTAATTGAGCAAAGAGGCTCCTTTTTAGAGTGGTGTTTCTTTTATATTTAACGGGGAGAGCAACTGGTCCTATCCAACCCCAGCACAGCATCCCTCTGGTGGCTGTTGCTGGTGCAGAGAGTTTCTTTTTAGATTGTTAGATTGTGAGCCCTTTGGGGAACAGGGAGTCATCTTTATTTATTTTCTTTATTTTGAGAACTTTGGGAAGCGCTATCTATCTATCTATCTATCTATCTATCTTTGTAGTAGTACTGGAGGAAGGATATGTGATACTGCCACATTTATTTTCTGCCTGGATATTAACTCAGACAAAAATCCATCAGGAAGTGGTTATGGCAGGATTAGAGACATGTAGAATTTCTGGCTGGACATTTACTACACAAGTGATATTTGAGGGAAGCACTGTGCCTAGTTGAGATGCATCAGGTAGAAATTCAACAGGGGCATCTCTAGCAAGTGATTGAGGAAGTAGCAGCTGTTGAATTTCTGCCTGGATGCCCCCCCCCTCCATTTACAGCACAATATCCTGCTGAAAGTCCAAGGCAAAGTGTGGGTACACAGAACTCCATTTCTAAAACCAGCATAACAGCAGAGTATATAAAGTATTTACAGTTTATATGCAGTGGAAGTTATTGTTATCTTAACTTGCAATTTTAACTAAGATGTTTATCTTAACTTGCAATTTCCATGGTTTTTATAACACAAGTGAAAATTGAAAGCAAACTTATCTTTAATCTGAAACCAAAGAATTTTGGATTACTGAATATTTGAATGGCTCAGTTCTGGCTTGATGGGATTGGAATGGTTCCTTTAACCCATCTGACTGCTGGATGGTCTTTTTCTCACACACATTCCGTTCTCAGGGGCCTCTGCGATTACCAAAATTAGAGGCAGCATTTTAGATAGGATCTACGAGCATCCCCTGTAAAATTTCTAGTTGGGTAGAATGTGGGTGAGGTTTGCTTCACATTTAAGCTCCTAATTGCCATGCTTGGGGCCAAGGAGTAATCCCAGCAGCTTTGATGGTACAGATCCAGTTTAAATAGCTGCCACACCAAGACTGCCTAGAGCTGCTACTTTTGGTGCCAGCTGCCATGGGGCGAACGATTTGCCCACTGCAGTTGACCATATCAATCAGGCTGTGTCATGCCACTGCAAAGCGTTTATTCTTGGGTGTCCGCAGTGGTGTGATGAGCCTACTGGATGTAAATGGCCTGTTAAGGAGTCTGTTCCTGGCAGCCGCCATAGTGCCATCACACAAACACACAAGGTGTATAGAAAAGAAGATCCCAGGTGCACCCCTCGGCATATCTAGTTAAAGGCTGCTGGGTAGCAAGGCTGGTTGAGTTCCTACCTGGAGTGATGCTAGCTGGCAGAATAAACCATGCTAGGCCCAATGGGCTGACTTCAAGAGGGGCTACCTTTTTTCATCAGACTTGGTTCCTAGAGCAAGGCATTCCCCTTCCTTTGTTGTAGCCAATAGGCCGTCCCTGTATTATTTTGCTCCACATCCTCTTCATGCCTCATGAACGCCACCCCCCCCCCATGTATGCTACCAATGGAGAGATGGGGGGTCTGTGTAATTCTGAATGGCTTGATACAAGCCTATGCAAACCTATCAGCCCCTGCCACTCCACATACAGCCCATTAGGGGGCAGGCTCGCTCCCTCGCTCTCCCCCGGGCTTGCCAGTTCTGTGCTGGCAAAGCTTCCCTGTGCGTGTGACTCAAGCTGTTCTGCTGCCGGGCAGCAGGCAGGGAAATGGAACGAGGGAATGCACCGTGGTGGAAACTCCGTGACTGATGCTGGTGGTGCCTGCCTCTGTCCAGTGACTCCCCAGGCCCAGCTGAGATGATCCCTGGAGCTGCACAGCAGAAGAGCAGCACTGCTCTCATACAGGTGTGTTTGGAACCGCGGGGAGTGTTGGGTGGGAGAACTCGGAACTAGGGTTACCACCTCTGGCTTTTCTCCCCTGTTCCTATGGTTTTTATTTTAAGCAGCCTGGCACACAGATGATGCTTTCCCCAGCTGTTCTCCCCATGAAAGCTTGGCCTAACTTCTCTGTTGTTGCATGTCCTATTGGCTGCTAAAAAGTGCAAGGATGCGGCCAGTAACAAAGCAGAGCAGGACAGAAGAGCCTTGGAGGGCTGGGGAAGAACCCTGGTGCACCATTACTCTGGCCTCAGAGCGTGATGGGTGCCCAGGTCCGTGCGCTGGAGCCCTGGGCTAGGAGAGCTGCAGGCGCCAGGACATTTTGCCAGGGTTTTGTCCTGCAGCAGCCCTGAGAAGGGTAGGAAAGGAGCCATGGAGAAGGTTGGGCCACAGGTGCACCCCCCCCCCCGTAAGAAAGGATAAGTAGCTGCTGGACACAGAAAAGTTCAATATTTAATGTAGTGGTAGGTTGGTCTCCTTGGGCAGCAGAGGCAGAGCCAAATGCCTCTGTCCCATTTGTCAGTTTCAGGATGTTGAGGCAATCCCAGCTAAAAATTGATGTATAGAAATGAGCAGCAATGGCCAATTTATTCTTTTGATTATGAAGTAGAATAGCCAAAAAAAAAATCTCCTTGGCAGGGGTGGCTCCAGGGGGTGGCATGAGTGGGCAAGCCCTCCCACCCTCGCCATAAGTAGTTCCCTACACACACACACACCCATTGATGAACTCAGCAGGATTTATTTCAGTGGACATACGTTCAGGCTGCTAATGTGAATATACGATCATTTCTTTTTCAAAAATCTAACATGTGAGGCACAGCTTGCTCACCCAGAAACGAATTTTGTTCTTTTTGTGCCACCCCCCAGTTTGTTTGTTTCTTTATGCCCCCACTGTTCCTTGGGCTTGAGGGTACCCACCTGCCCAGGAAAAGAATATGACCTGGCCTGCTCTTCTGTCTTTATTGGCAGCCTGATGTACAGAAAGCTGGAGGCGACGCTTTCTTTCAGTCACATCAAAAGTAATGTGATCACCTGCTGCTAATGTCTGCTTGTCAAGCAGCTTTTAAAGGCTCATGGACGGGGTCTCTCTGTCCCGCCACAGAGACCAGTTGAAAAGCAGGCAATCCTAACTGGGGGCATGACAGCGGATATCGGGCCTGTCATTGGCCACTGGCTAACCCCGTCCATGAGTTCTAGCAATGACCCCAAGCAGCCCCTTTCTAAGAAGAGAGAACCAAGCAAAGGAATGGCATTCTGCCCTCTTGTAAGTGTTTCTCAGGCAGAATGGCTGACTACAGGAGACCAGCAAAGGAAGGCTACACTAGAGAGTTTTCTGGTCTCTGGAGGAAATGCTAAACTATTCTTGTTCTTCATTTTTTTTGGACTTCTACAAATTGTTTCTTTTATTATTGTGGGTTTTTTAAATAATTCACCCTTGAATCTTTTTTTTTGGGGGGGGGAAGTAATATATGAATTTCATTAATAATCATAATGAGAGAATAGCTTCCAAATGATGCAAAGCATTTGAAAAACCCTGACCAAAACATTGGTCTCTCCTTTGGAGGTCTATGTATCATATATATGTACAAACCAGAAAGTCAAAAACAGCAATATTTTGTTGTGTGAGATTTATTTTCTTCTTCTCTCTATTTTCACTAAAAGTTTATTTTCTGTTTCAAATAGCAGGCAACACGGGAGGGAGGGAGGTGGAATTGTGCCAAGGGCACATCGGTTTGCCTTGAAAGAATTGCAAGTGTGCTGTGAATTAATTTTGTTTTAAAAAATGAAAATCGCCTGCTAGTCCAGTGTATCCAGAGGAGCCGTATGCCTGCTGCATCTCTGTATGATTTCTTGTTCCTTCCATTCATGGCCCCAGAATTGTTGTTGCCCCAGGCAAAGCCTGGCTTTGGCAGTCCCCACATGGGCATCCCTGCCCCCTGTGCCCATGCAGGAGCTCCCACCCCCTTCACCCACACGCGCAGGCATCTCCTGTTGAGCAGACAGGCAGTCCCCATTGCCCAGCCACCCACCCATTTGCTCTGCTGCCTCCACCCACTGCTCCTGATGCTGGCTGCTTCCAGGCAGCCGGCCTGCCACGGTGCATTATGCAGCAATGTGCTCACAATGCACTACAACAGGCCAGCTGCCCAGAAGCAACCAGCGGCAGCAGGAATGGAGGCTGAGTGGGTGACACAGATTGGGAGTGCCCACTTGGTCACCTGCCTGCTCAGACAACAGGAGGTGTCCACCCACCTGCAGTGGTGGGGGGCCCACATGGGTGGCACATGACCCAGGTCATCAGTGCCCCTCCTCGCTTGGTGCCCTAGGTGACCACCTAGTTTGCCTAGTGGACAGGCCGGCCCTGAATTCATCATTAGTTCGTGATAGGTAATTTGCCATCATGTACTTGGATCCTTCAATCACTTCCAAGGCAGAGATGCAGTTTGCCCTCAGTAGAGGCACACCCAGCACAGTGATTCAAATAGAAATCGCTGAACTGCGTGTGAGGGATATGTTTATTTATGCACTGCCCTCCTATATATGTTTGTTCTGATGCAAGTCCTACTGAACCTGCTGGGGCTTACTCTCTAGTGAGGATTGTGGCTTTATTCTTCCACGCTTTGGAAGTCATGCTTTTGGGACATGACATATGCACCCAGTTTTAATTCTTGGTGAAGAAAGATGCATGCCTCAGCTATCATAAGTTTGAGAAGCATGGCTTGCTGGGAATAGGATTGCCAACTGACCTAGAAAACCCCAGCCTAAACTGCTCCTGTGCCCTGAACACCTTGATCTGCAGAGATCAGTAGATGAAGGCTTTTAATGCCTTAGAGATGAGCACCCGCAAATGTCTACAGACCAAGCCACTGTTACACAGGAGTTGGTGCTGATTAAAAAATGCTAGGAATCCCCTACAGGAAGGTTCAGGGAGAGAGAGGGGGTATTAATGCAGTGTTGCCCACTGCTTGATCACATCAAGATTAGACTACTGCAATGCCCTTAAAGGGTGGTTGGAAGCTTCCGCTGTGGCAAATGATCACTTCAGTCATGACCAGAAGACTGACTGACATAATGAGGGAAATAACTCAAAGTACCGGTAGTCCCATTGAAATTAAAAGGACAAGCTAGGCAATGCCTAACTCAGGGGTTCCCAACCTGTGGTATTCCAGATGTTGCTGAACTACAACTCCCATCACCCACAGCTACAATTTATTGTGGCTGGGGATTGTGGGAGTTGTAGTTCATCAACATCTGGAGTACCACATGTTGGGAACTCCTGGCCTAACTTGTCCTTTTAATTTCAATAGGACTATTTTGAGCAATTTTCCTCATCATACCAGCCACTATTCTGTGAAATACGGTTTTTCATTTTTAAAAGCCAGAAGCAGAGTGTAAATTGAAGCCAGTATTAGGTGCGGGTTGCACAAACACCTAATGGCATATAGTAGAGCAAGATATGCACAAACTTGATAGTGTGGACATAATTTTAAAGCAAATCCATGGAAAGTGCTTAGAGGGACTCTTCTCTAACTCATCTGCCTTTGCCCCCTGCTTGCTTTTCAGTCAAGGCTCCTGGCCTGTGCAGCAGGACCTCACCAGCTCTTGTGACCATCCTAACACACTGAGCAGGGGGGAAACAAGAGCGATGCAGAGATGCCAACGTTGTCCTCTCTCTTGGTCCTGCTCCTCGGCCTGCCCGGCAGCCTTTCATGCCCACAGAGCTGTGACTGCCCACCAGGGAGTGGGGTGGTCTGGTGCAACCGGCGAGATCTGGTGGTGATCCCTTTTGACCTGCCTCATGACACCCGTGTCCTTTACCTGGACTCTAACTGGATTACTCATGTGCCAAATGGTGCCTTCCGTGGCCTGAAGCAGCTCCGTGAGCTCCACCTGGCGGACAATCTGATTCAGAACATTGGCCCCGGGGCCTTCCGTGGACTGGGTGGAGGGCTCAGGCTCCTCGACCTTTCAGGCAACCAGCTCCAGAGGATGGAGGCGACTCCCTTCATCGCACTGGCGTGGGTTAGACTAGAGCTCTACGACAACCCCTGGCACTGCGATTGCTCCTTGCAGGAAGTGATGGAGGCGCTGCCCTTGGACCCTGAGACTGTGCAGGATATCGTCTGTGCCACTGCGGTGTGGGACGAGTATGCGGGCAAGGCCCTGGCCCACCTGCTCAACACGGGCGTCAACTTCTGCGTCAGCCAGCAGAGGAACACTGACCTGGCCATGCTGCTCACCATGTTTTGCTGGTTCACCGTAGTCATCACTTACGTTATCTATTACGTTCGGCGCAACCAAGCTGAATCCCGACGTCACCTTGAATATCTCAAATCCTTACCCCTGCCCAGCAAACAGTCTAGCCCTGAGGAAGAGGTGGAAGAAGACACACTCAGCACAATCCTCTGACCTAGACAATCATTTTGAGGTGTGGGTTATATTACAGAAATAGAAACTGCTTTGAAACCAATGTAAAACCATTGGAGCTCCTCCCCATATCCATGGGGTCCTTTGACCAAGAACCTTTGTGGGCCCCCTTAGTCGCAGTGGAGCAGGAGCTGCCATATGTGTTTTACATCTATAATGCAATGCTTCCACCATTGTGTCAATGGACCCAATGGCAGGGAGAGCAGGGCCATCTCTAGCTTTTGTGGGGCCTGGGGAAAAAACAGTTGTGGAGACTCCCATGATGAATCAATACTGTTCTGGCCCTGATGCCAGAACTAGAAGTGTATCTGTGTGTTGCAGTGTGGGGGCCCAGGAGGCACAGGGCCGTGGGCAACCACCACCTTAGGTTTCCCCTTCAAATGGCCAGGGTGAGGCATTGCATTATGGGTAAAGGGAAGTGGTGGTGGCCACCAGTACGGCTACCAAAGAGCACCCCTAGCTGCAGTCACTGCTAAGGAAGGACTCTACAAGGCCTACTTTGGAGGCAGTGGCAATAGCTTGAAGTGCTTAGTAGTGGTTGCCTTCTTTTTTCACCAGGGCCTCACTGGTTAGCTATAGGCCCTTTGATGATCCTAGGCCTTCAGCCAGTGCCCACGTTGGTTGCCCCTGATGCTGGCCCTGTCTTCCTTTAAAAAAACAACACATAATTACTGGTGTGTGAGAACTTTGAATGGGACTCCTTTAGGGGAGAGCCCTAAGAATCGCAATTCTCAGATTTCCTTGGGAGGAAACATACTGTATTCACCTGAAGTTACATCCAAACCAACCCTCTGTGACAGCACCACCTCATCTCACATATCTATCACTTGGTCTACATCAATAGCAGAATGAAGTGACAGAACTCTGAGATAGCAGCATGGACCAGAACACTTCAGACTGCAGGAAGGAAGAGAATTTTTTAAAATTCTCTCCTAAGTTAAATAATTTGTTTTAACTGTATGTTTGAAAAACTAGCACAGCAGGGAGCAAGCTAGGCTAGAACCTTTCTCACTGATGTACTAGTTTGTTTATTTGCAGCCTATTTTGTTAATGTGAGCAGCCTTTAGAAGGTACGTCTTTGCTTGTAGCTTGAAGTGCAACAATCCACTCTGTCACCAGTCACACCAACTTTCAACTACAGCCATATTATGTTCCCTTCAGGCCAATCTTCCATCATAACTACAGCACCGGCATCTCAGGCATCCCAGCAACACACTAGACTCCTTTCATCTCCGTAGAGAATCTGTGGAGTTACCCAGAGAGAATATTGGGCTAAGATGGACCTGGGTAGCGTTGCCCAACAATTTTTTTGCCTGCTCATTCAGTATGGTCGCATCAGGTTTATAATTAAGTATTTTGTGGAATAAATGAGGAATTTTGTGCTGGGATGTGATTTAGTGTTTTTCCTTTTGACACCTTACCCTGACCCTTCAGGCCCTACTCAATGAGCCACCAAAAAACCCTCACCAAGCTCCACCCTGACCAGTCAAAAACAGCCCCTGGCTCCACCTACTTACCTATCTCTGGCTCTACCCACTGACAGAGGGTTTTAACATCACAAGTTGGCTCGGGAGAGTTGAATTTAGTTCTCCAGCTTAGCCAGTGGTGGCTCAACTTGTCTGAACACAAGCCTATTTTAAACTCACGATGTAAGTCTACATTTTCCAGTCTTTAAAGTAGGACTGATAATTCTTACGGGTTATTGTAGGAGTAACTCCTACTTTAAAAACAAAACAAAACAAAACACCCAAGAACTGCAAGCCATTGTCTGCCCATGCTGCCCACCTTCCTCAGCCAGAATCTCCCTTCTATTTTTCTCTGCTTTCTTCTCTACCCATGACTGCAGATTTTCCCAGATCAGAAAGATCTACCCTTCCAGTGGCCACCATTTTGAATTTAAAGGAATTGGAGATGTGTGGCTAGGGTGGCCTGCCCAGTTGCCACTTTTTCCTGACTTTGTGTTCTGTTTGCCTTTAACAGCAGCATAAGAGACAGAAATTCAACAGCTGCAACTGCCCCTGTCAGAATGGTGACACCCCAGTGGAGTTGATTTCTCTCTCTTACACATGCACTCACACCCCCTCTGAGAGTGGGTAAGAATGAAGCAGTTGAAAGGGGGACTAGCAGTTGAAAGGGGGTCTAAGCAATATACTATGGAAAGTTGGCAGGTCAAAAAGACCTACAGATTTAGAATCCTGCTATCAAATCAAACCAAGTCAATGTTATTGATTGTAATCATCAGAATATAAAGTCACATTAAAACGGATGAAAAATTGGAGCACAGCATTACAGAGCACAGATAACATCCACCAATGAGATAAAGCCACCATTTGGCTATGAAAAAGAAAAAGGAAGTAGGATGCATCTACCAATGAGCTTTAGTAAATGATCACCAGGAGAAGCAATACAATTGTCTGGAGAAATTGATGTTGAATTTTGTAAGCCGCAAAATATAATAAAGTAGTTCTGTAAGTTACATGTTGATTATATAGCAGGAAGCAAATCTGAACACTCAGAATTGTCCCAACTTGCAGTACAGTCCTATGAACGTCATTCAGAAGTAAGCCCCACTGAGTTCAATTAATTTTTCCCAGAAAAGTGTGCTTAGAATTAAGAGCAAAATTTAGTTCTAGGGTCACTTATCATACTAGATGCAGGATAATAATAAACTGACAAGCTCCTCTATTCTCCATTGACAACATACACAAACAAGTTGCTCAAGTTTTCATGACTTTGCCACCAAGAAACACAGACATCTGTGCAAGCGTAGCCTTGCAAAGCCATCCTTAGGGGGTGGGAGGAGTGATCATGAAAGTTCTGCTGTCGGGCATGATCAACCTCAAGGTGATGACACCACAAGAAAAACAGTTCAAGTTGTTCTCAAAAACCCTTTAAAAATAATAATAATAATTCCTGTCAGGCCTGTTCGGAATTCCCCTTCTGAGTGTGTGTCTGTGCTCAAAACCGACTCTTATTCGCAGCAGACGGCATAGCATCTCTCAGTCCCTCCTTGCAGGGAGCCCTTCCCCAGCATTGCTCTTCCGGTTTCCTGGGGATTTAGCCAGAGATATTACAGCTTAATGCTAGAGGATTAACCATGAAAACAATCATAAATCCCTGCCTTTTAATCCCTTCCTTTTACAGAGGCGTTTCAGCCCCATCTGCTCAGCTACAGCCAATTCCCTTGTAGCTGCTTTTACTGCCCCGCTCCTGCCCCACAGGGCCTCTCCACTAGGCTTGCCACCTGTTCTTTACTTCAAAGCACACAGTTCTTTATTTAGCATTAACATGTACCTGTTCTTTTCCAAGTTAATAAAGAACGCAGTTGGTTCTATATTCCCAGCACTCTGAGGTAGGCCAGTCACTGACTGCAGTGCACACACACAAGGAAGAGGCTGGCTTCACCTTGCAGGTCTCTAGATTACAGGGATTCTCAATGTTGGGTCCCCAGATGTGATTGGACTTCAACCCCCATGATCCCCAGCCCCAGTGGCCTTTGGTTGGGGATTATGGGAGTTGAAGTCCAATAACATCTGGGGACCCAACGTTGAGAATCCCTGCTCTAGAAAGCAGTCTTCTTATCTTCAGCCCTGTAGGCTGTAGCAGATTGCACTCTGGTACTACAACTCCCATGATGAAGCTTTGTTTTGGAGCCAGAAGTCCCCCTGCAGGCGATGGGAGGAGGCTGAGGCTTGTGGAGCAGAGAGCAGCCAGGCCTGTGAAGGCGTGGCTTCTTCTGCAAAAGTCTCTCCCTAGAGTTGAGCAGCCTGTCTGTCATCTTGTTCCACCCAACCTCTAACAAAGAAGGTAGGAGAATGCAAAAATATCATGAAGAGTGGGGAAAGGAGTTCTCTTAGTTGTCTAGCGCATGATAATGCTTTGGAAGCTCGTTGCAATACATGCATCATAGAATTTTTAGTTTCACACGGTGGTGTGTGTGAGGTGAAACAGCATGCAGCTGGAGAAGGTCATGTTTGCAGCATTTGCATGAGGGGACAAAATCAAGCCAAACCCAAGTTTCTAATTAATGAAAGTTCATCAGAAGCCAACAAGGTATCTCTTTTTATCAGCTCCTGTTGTTTTACTAGTTAAGTGAGAGTAATCCGAGGGGCTCTCTCTGGTGACATAGCTACTCTCACGTTATATGACAAATGTTAAGGACACTAGTATTTCTTCTATGCTATTAATATGTGTATATATTGCTGAGTCTGGATGGTTGCATCAAGCATCCTTGTTTTATTTATTCATTAAAAATTTTGTGTTCCGCCTTTCTAGCAAGCTAGAACATAGGAAGATTGGAAGCTGCCTTCAATCGAGTCAGACCCTTGGAACATCTAGCTCAATATTGAACCCCTGGTGGTGCAGTGGTAAAACTGCTGCCCTGTAACCAGAAGGTTACAAGTTCGATCCTGACCAGTGGCTCAAGGTTGACTCATCCTTCCGAGGTTGGTAAAATGAGTACCCAGAATGTTGGGGGCAATATGCTAAATCATTGTAAACCGCTTAGAGAGCTCTGGCTATAGAGTGGTATATAAATGTAAGTGCTATTGCTATTGTCTATTTATTTATTTGTACCCTGCTCCCCCAGTACTCTACTTCTTGGGATGGCTCACATTTATAAAATAGTTACAATGTAAAATAAGACTAATAAAATGAACCAAATTAAGCTAAATAAGTTAAAAATCTAGACTAAAACCACAATAAGAATTACAGATTTTAACATTTCAAATTAAGTTATTTTAAAAAACTAAAAACTAAGAATTGCTACACTGACTGGCAGCAGCTTCTCCAAGATTGCAGGCAGGAGTCTCTCTCAACCTTATCTTGGAGATGCCAGGGAGGGAACTTGGGACTTCCTCATGCAGGTGCTCTTCCCAGAGTGGCCCCATCCCTAGGGGGAATATCTTACAGTGCTCACATGTAGTCTCCCAATCAAATGCAAACCAGGGTGGACCCTGCTTAGCAACAGGGACAATGCATGCTTGCTACCACAAGACAAGCTCTGCTCCCAAGTTATTAAACACAGCTTACAATACCAACACTGTACAAATATAGAGTGACCAAAAATATTGCAAGGAGTAACAAAAAAAAATTCATTGAACAGAAGAGATGCATTCTAAGGGCAAAAGCCAACTTTAATTTAGTGTGTTATCTGTTTTAAATAGGTTGAGATTGTACTGTTATCAGCTATGTTGTTTTCTTATAATGCTGCTTTTCAAAATTGCTACTGCTTATTATGGGGTCGCATTCAGACAAAGTTACTCATGAGAAGCACTCACTGAGAGAGAACTCAGTTATGGCGAACTTAGCCTGAATTGCTACCCATGAATTCTTCGGAAAGCAGTCTATAAATATATTAGATAGATTTAATACATGAATACATCACACTGCTAATAGATTATTCTTCATGTTCTGACGGACACACCTAATGTCATTTTATTAAGGTTTTACAGGGAGGCTATTCTCACACGCCGCCTGACCCAAGCTAGGGATGTGTGTGAGAATCCCCGCGATTGGACCCTATCCCAGCGGGGGGCAGTGCTACCTACCCTACCTGGCTTTTAAGCCTAGCTGTTAGCCGAGGTTAAGGGAGCAAGCACAGTCTGCTTCCAGCCCAGTCGCACACAGAGATGGGCACCTCGAGTGCCTCTCCCTCAGGGGACTCCCCCAATGCATTGTGCATGTTGCACAGTGCATTGTGGGATTCCTGGAGGCTGGGATGTGTCGTCCCGGCCTCCGGAGCTTCACACTGCACCACTCAGCACTGCTTGTCTCCGAGCACAGTCTGCTTTCCTAGGATCATGAAATCGCTCAACTGGGGGGGAAGGTGAGTTTAAGCAACCTTCCTGCCCCTACACCTCTAGGATAAAGATGCTTTCAAACACATGTTTCGCTCATCCACATGTTGTTCTTGTAGACATGTGTCTACAATTTCTTGTTAGAAATGCCATGTGAGAAAGATGTAATGTGAAAAATACGGATGCATTTAACGCCTCATTGGAAAGCTTTGATTGTGATGAAAACATCTCCTTGATATCATGTCTTCGATATCATTGAAAAACATCTCCTTGATATCATTGTTTTCGAACATGTCTTAAAACAAATGCCAAAGCCAATGCGATGTGGGCCATCTGTTGACATGTATACAAGTGCTAAGCCTTGTAAACATTCCACATCTATGCCATCACATGTAAATACAATGGGAGTATTTACAGAGCAAGGATGTACCAGTCAGAGAGAAGCCTAACAGAACTTCCCAACCAACTCCATGAGTGCTGTGGGGATGCAACAAGTTTGGACACCCTCCTCTTCCCCAAGAAGCCTCCTGTGCCATCCCAAAATATGTCCCTAAGGGTTGTGTAGCCCTCAAGAACATATTTTTGGGTGGCTCAGAGGGCTTTCTAGGGAAGGGTGGAGTTAGTTGGCAAGTTCTGTTCGGCTGCACTCTGGCACCAAGGCCAGAGTCTGTATTCCAAGGTCTGTATTCCAACGGAGTGACCAATTTGGTGGGCGGCACAGGGCTGTGCTCTTGAGACAGCTTCCGATTCTTGCTTGAGAACACCTCACAGGGGGTGTTGCAAGGACAAACAAGATAGAACATTGCAAAGCCTTTTGCATATTAGTAGGTGTGATTATGATAATTAATAAAGACCAATTGCAATAGCCATACAAAGCACTGTATTTTCTCCTTTTTTCACACTTAGAAAGAGTCTCAGGTTGCCTCCACTTTGCAACTCCAAAGGCATGAAGAGAGGCTTTCTTCTCATTTTAGAACTCTCTTCCTCTAACATGAGCTATTACAGTAGCCAAGCAGAGTTCTGGACCATTTCCTTGGCTTTGTTCTTCCTTCTCCTTTACATTAAGGGTGAAGTGTGCCCTCTAGTTGGTGTTGACTCCTGGCGTCCACAGAGTCCTGTGGTTTTCTTGGTAGAATACAGGAGGGGTTGACCATTGCCTTCTCCCACACAGTGTGAGATGATGCCTTCCAGCATCTTCCTATATCGCTGCTGCCCGATATAGTTGTTTCCCATAGTCTGGGAAACATACCAGCAGGGATTTGAACTGGCAACCTCTGGCTTGCTAGTCAAGTCATTTCCCCTGCTGCGCCATTAGGTGCCTTTTATTGCCCTACCCTATGCCTTCAGCTCTGGCCATTTTACTCCTTCCGTTTCTCTTCTCATCCTCGTCTGGTTCACACCTGCCCAATCAGTACCTGATGCCTGCAGCACCAGGTGAATAACCTGCTCCCCCCCCAACCACTTTCACCTGAATAATATAGGTGACAAGACAGGTGTGAACTAGCCCTCCTAGATCTACCAGTGATCAAACCTTCAGCTCACTTGGCTGCAGACACAATGCTTTTCAATCATGTCTATTCACATTCTCAGTTGCCAGTCATCACATGATGAGAAATCAAGTGATTTACAACACCTGTAGAGCTGCTAACGATCAGAAAAAAAACATCTTGGCCTGCTCCTGTGCTTTGAGCAGCACCTGGACCACAGAAAAGAAGCAAGTGATACTTTGCAGAGCCCAGGAAAAAGCCCGATCACTGCCTAATATCTGGAATCACACTGTTTGTTAAAAGACACAGAAGCCAATCAAAATGTTGGTGGCTGACATACTGCACATTGGCAATGTTGCATGCGTGCAAGTTGCGCAAGTGACATCACACAAGTGTAAGTCCATTGTTTTCCATTTGTTTACTTGTGTGGCATCATTTGTGTAACTTGCACAGCCCGTGTGCACACATTTCTAGGCTGATGTCATGCTGCACAGTATGCCAGCCAGTAGCCCTATGCACGTGAACCTGCAATCCTTCCTCCACGCAGCCACTGGATGAGGCTACCCAGAGCTGCCAGCAGGTTCCCAAATCATCCTAAGGACCACAAGTTGACCATCCCTGCCTGGGCACATCCAAGAAAGCCAGACTCAGAGCAGCAATAGAGCAGTACTTTTGTTTTAAAAATAAAGCAGCAGGTTTATTTTTAATGCTGAATGCCTTCACTGTTCCTTTTCATAAAATTGGTTCTAAAATGCAATTGTCCTTCATGTGTCTTTGGAGAGAAGGGAAACTCAACATCTAAAATAAAACCAATGTATGAAACCCAATAACATGCCACTGGGCTCTTTCTCCCAAACAGGCTTTTAGTGATCTTGGACAAAAGTCAAAAATTGTGTTCAATGTAGGTCCTCGGATTTCATAATTCTTTCTTATTCACAGTTGCTTCACTTGAAGTCATTTTAATTGACCTAGCCTTTCAAGGTTTTTTTAACTGAATCCATTGTAATACTTCTTAAAATAAGGCCTTTCTTTCCCTCTGCTGCAAAGCAAATATATTCTACTCTGCGTCTTATCTCTTAAAACTGTCCCACTTTGTCAGCATGGTGGCTGCCAGCTCTGCAAACGCTCCAGCCATCACAGGGGCCTTGAGCTCTCTGTTGGAGTGCACAAAGGGCTAGATCCAACATGGGACAAGGAGCCTGAATTCGGCTGCAATCCTGTGCACGTACTTGGAAAGACAGTGGGGCTGGAAACAGTGGGGCTATGGCATCAAGGAAAGTCAAACTATTATCTTGTGCTTTATTTGTTGTGTATTGATTTGCTTTGTTTGTTTGTTTTGAGTTGACCATTTGGACCAAAATGAAAGATTAAAATATTTAAAATAATAAAATTAAATCTCACTTAGGCAGTAACTGGGCAGTACTGCTTCAAACTGCAGGTGGGCAATGCATCTATCTATCTATCTATTTCTCTAAGATGTACCCATCGCTAATCCCATGTGTGGCAGCTCTCGCAAGAGTTCTCAGGTGAGCTGCCAGGGGAAAAGTGAACAGGTGAGAGAAAGAGGCGGGGAGAAAAAGCAGTGATGTGGGGGAGGGGAGAAAGGGGCGGGCAGGCAGGTGGCCCCAAATGGGCCAAGAATGGGGGGAAGAGCCGAGGGGGAGAGGGCCGAGAACGAGGGAGGGGGGCCGAGAATGAGGGGCAAACTAGAGACACAGATGCTCTGCGCCCAGGCCAGCTAGTATTATTGAATGCTCCTGCATGGAAATACAGCAACATCCTTGCACATTGAAAAGGGGATGCTAGGATTCTAGCTTAAACATTCTTCCTGAACACTAGTTTTGTAGCGATATTTTTTAGGAATGCTGGAGCTGCTAGGGGCCCTTTAATAAAAGGGTCATGCAGTTGCATAGGCATGTTCTTGCATAGGCATGTTCAATCCTGGAATTGCACAACCAGAGTGGAATGATGCATGGACAGTGGAAATAATGGCCATACATTGTGCAACCACATTAGCACATTTCCAGCATCCACACAAGAGCACTCTTGTGCAATTGCAGAAACCATTTTTTTAAGAGCATGAAGAAGCTCCCATGAGGAAAGCTGTGCAGAATGTCACCCATTTTCTTTAGTGGAGGCCATTCAATCATAACCACCCTCATCTGCTGTGTGAATGGCATAACCCAGCCAAAATTTACCACCTCCATGAGAACTAGGCCTAAAAAGTATTCAGGTGCATATACTTGTCTATTCTGGATCATTTCTGATGCTTCTGTTAGTCATGAAAAGGTACCTAGAACTACATAGATAAATAAATGCCTCACTTCCTGCCAACTGGAAACTTGCTTGTTTGTACCACAGAGCCAAGACCCCCTGTAACATGGCCCCCTGGAATTTCAAAGGAAACTGCCTGATTTCCTGGGGGTGATTGCAGGGAAGCTGCAAATATTTCATTCTCCAACTTATTTCCTGCATCACGATGTGAGGAATTGTTCATATTAATCAAAGCCATTAAATGGAACCATATTATTCTTCTTTGCTTTCCTGTTCTATTACATGTCACCAACGCTGCCTTCTGCAAACCAGTCCCTCTCATCTCTCTCCATCTTCTCCCTCCTGGGGATTAAAAATGCATAGCTGAAAGGAACCTTCCCATCCCACTGCAGGCAGATGGAGACAAAAGAGCTAATTCAGTCTACAAAACACCTTTTGGTTTGACATCTGTTAAAAGGCCTTCCATCAATAGAGGCTCCTTATTTGGGACAGAGATATGCTCTTATTGATATTTTCATTCTTTGGAAGCATTGCAATAAAAGTTTCTTAGATCCATATTTGCTGACCCCACCAGTGCATTTTGAATGCCATCTTGTGGCTGGAGTATCGAGGGTGGAGTCCCATTTGTAGCTTTACACCTTCCATTTATGGCTGAAACTAATTTTCTTTCTGTCTGGTTTGGCCCGTTTGATCCTAGGTGATGATTTCCACTCTGATGGGCAAAAAAGACTTATTGAGAAACTTGGGACATATATCGTTTCCATGGAATATCTGGTTACTTTAGGGTATGATGGTGCCAAATCTTAACTAGGGGAGCGTATTTATTATGTAGACCACCAAAAAGATGTAAGTTTGGTCTCTAGGTTTGCAGGACTGAGGACATTAGAACAGCTCTCAAACCAGATAACTATCTTTGCAACTTAACAATACCAAAATTGAGGCAAGCCTTCACAAAAACACGTTTTGATATGCTTCCTTCTGCTGCTTTGAATGGTAGGCATTGGAACCAGTGTTCCCTCTAACAGGAATTCCCAGATGATGTTGACCAAACTCCCAGAATCCCCAGCTTCAATAGCTTTTGCTTGAGGATTCTGGGAGTTGTAGTCAACATTATCTTGGAATCCCTGTTAGAGGGAACACTGATTGGAACAGACCATAAGTGAATCAAACATGCCCATGTAAACGTTTAGAGGTTGAAACAGTGGATCATGTTCTCATACTGCCCCTTCTATCAGGATACAAGGTATAAATTACTACCACTTTCATTAATTAAGTGTCTAGGACCAACAGATGCTCCTCCTTTCTGATCAGCAGTCTGATATCACAAACAATGTTGCTAAATTCTGTGCAGCAGCTTGCAAAATTTTCAGATTGTGTACTAATAATAACTGTAGCCAATTACATTCTGGCTAGTTTGATTTTTAGTTATATACTTTACAGTTTTACCATATGTCTGTATGCACAATTTTTTGTTCAGCTGTTACTGTTGTTGCTATTGCTGATGCTATTATGTTTGCTACATGGGAGCTGGTTACTGACCATAATAAAGATCTGATTTGACCTAATAATATAGAAACTCCACTTAGCCAGCATGAGGAAGAGCAATGCTATATCTCTATTTTCACCTGTGCTGAGATTTTCCTTTTCAAAAAGACTTGAAATTCAGTAATTCAAAAACCTTCAATTTAAGATGAAAGTCAAGATGCTTTAAATCAGGCCTGCACAACATGCGGCCCAAGGGCCAGATGCGGCCCACAAGGCCTTTTTTCCTGGCCCCCGGGGCTATTTCCCCTTCCTCCCCCTGCTGCTTAAACCCCTCCCCCAAATTCCAGCCGCCGCAGCCAAGGAGATGGCTGTGGCGGTGTGGGTGTTCTTCCTTACCCTCCCCCACAGCAGCAGCGGCACACAGCGGCAGAAATCAGAGTGACACTTGGGCCTGCCATTTGGCCCGGCGTTGCTTCCCAACTGCGAGGTGCGCCTGCACACGTAAGTCTCTTAACTGCGCTGGAGTGCCTCGCAGTTGGAAAGCGATGCTGGGCCAAATCGCAGGCCTGAGCGTCGCTCTGAATTCTGTCACCATGCGCCTCCGCCTCCCCTCCCCTCCATGGGGAAGGGGAGGGAAGGACACCCGCACCCCCGCAGCCATCTCTTTGGCCACATGGCGGCTGGAATTTGGGGGTGGTGGTTAAGCAGCAGGGGGAGGAAGGGGAATAGCCCTGGGGGCATCTCCTTGGCTGCGTGGTGACTGGAATTGGGGGGCGGGGAGGTGGCGATGAGGTAGGTGGTGGTGGTGGACAGTGGCCCCACGGAGTCCAGTGGCGGGGGTGGGCAAAAATGGCAGGGACGGAGAGAGCCCGGTGGGGAGAGAAAGCGTTGCCGAGGGATGGGGAGGGAAAGCTGTTAGTGGCAGGAGGAGAACGGGGACCTCCGGAACAACAGGGAACGGACTCTCTCTCACCAAGATTGCTCCATTCATATTCTCTCTCTCGCTCTCCCACCCACCCACCAAGATGACTCAATTCTCTCTCTCTCTCTCTCTCCAAGACTGCTCCATTCATTCTCTCTCACCCACCCACCAAGACTGCTCCATTCTCTCTGACTGCTCCATTCATTCTCTCACCCACCCACCAAGACTGCTCCATTCTCTCTGACTGCTCCATTCATTCTCTCACCCACCCACCAAGACTGCTCTATTCTCTCTCTGACTGCTCCATTCATTCTCTCTCTCTCCCACCAAGACTGCTCTATTCTCTCTCTCACTCACTCACTCACCAAGACTGCTCTATTCTCTCTCTCACTCACTCACTCACCAAGACTGCTCCATTCTCTCTCTCACCCACCAAGACTGCTCCATTCTCTCTCCCCAAGACTACTGCTCCATTCTCTCTCTCTCCCCAAGACTGCTCCATTCATTCTCTCTCCCTCCCTCCCACTAAGACTGCTCCATTCTCTCACTCACCAAGACTGCTCCATTCTCTCTCTCTCACCCACCAAGACTGCTCCATTCTCTCTCTCTCACCCACCATGACTGCTCTCTCTCACCCACCAAGACTGCTCCTCTCTCTCTCTCTCTCTCTCTCTCTCTGTCTCTCAAGCCAAGCCTCCTGCTGCATCCTTTCCATTTCTTTCTCCTTCTCCTTTCTTTTCCAAAATTATGAAAAGAGCTTCTCATGTATTTTTCCCCCCTTAAAATTGTTCCATGTTATGTGTGATGATTTGGCAGAAGTGGAAAGGAAGAACAATGCATTTTATTATGTATTTTGTACAGATTGTATAATGTTTATATTATTAGAATGAATTTTAATTCAATTTATTTCATATTAAATTAAATCAATCTTGGCTTGCGAGAACATCAAAAGTTAAATATTGATTAAATTCATTTTTAATTCACTTCACTTTAATTTGGTTGGTTGATTGCTAGATATTAAGTGTTACTCTAATAATCAGCACCCAAAGAATTGACCTCGGCCCCCATGAACCAAGTCATGGTTGGTTTCGGCCCACCAGGTCATTTGAGTTGTGCAGGCCTGCTTTAAATGTTCACTTGTGTTCTAAAAAGCATGGGAATTGTAAGTTAAGATGCCCATCTCTACAGCTTATATGATTCAGAAGTTAAGACTTTGTAAGCTCTCGAATAGTATGCTGGAGCCTCAAATGAGGCTCCATGCACCCACACTTTGCCTTGGTACATCAGCTGCAGATTGGACTGGGGAGAGATTCACAAAGGCAGACACTGAACAGCTGCAGCTTCCCCAACCACTTGCTAGAAAGGTATCGGGTGAACTTCGGCCTGATGCATCTTTATAAGGCACAATGTGAAGCACCTTGATCCTAAGATATCAATGCCTCTGCACTTTGTTTCAGCCTCTGAATTGTTTACATGTTCAGTAGGCGAATCAGAACTCAGGGTCCTTTGCCTAAATTCCCTTTCACCCCAGCATACATAATGTTGCAAAGAAAGGCAAGCCTTTTGGGAGCAAAATCCACAGGTCTACAGAGACATACAGACACACTGGTTCCAATACCTACCATCCAAAGTAGCAGAAGGGAGCACATCAAAATGTGCCTTTGTGAAAGCTTGCCTCAATTTTGGTATTGTTAAGTTGCAAAGATAGTTCTCTGGTTTGAGAGCTGTCCTAATGCCCCTCAGTGAAAGATCTAGGGCAGGCAGCAAGTGAAAACAACTGAAATACCCTGGAATTTGAATCTGTACAGCTAGGTTGTTTGCATCTGTCTCCTACTACCTTCCCAGGAACCATAAACTCTGAATTTTGATTTACATAAAGCTCCGCAACTGGTCCTGTCTGAAGGTACTAAGGAGAGCTTTGAGGCACGACAGGACCAGTGCAAGCAGGAAGACAACATTCACTCTTTGTATTTTTATTCTCTGCCTCTCACAGAATTACAAAATTGTCCATCGCAAATAGGCAAACAGCCATTCTTCAGAATCCAAAGACTACCGGTAGATAGCATGCCAGGTAATTCACACCCCTCTGTATGTGACGAAAGATGCACTCCCAAGAGTCAGATGGACAGAAACATCCTTCACAGCAGCTCAAAGGTCTTCAGTGATGAGAGGTTGTTCTAGAACTCCGCCGACTGGACACTTCAGTGCATACTAAGCACTTTGATGCTCACAGTTCTGAAAACAATGGCTGCTCCCGGGCACTGCTCCTGCTGTTCAAAGGTATGAGGGGACTTTGGCCACAACTGAAAGAGGGAAACTGGGCGCTCACAAAGAAGAAAGGGATGTGGCTGACCCTTCCAGTTGACCAGCACTGAGAAAGAGAGAGAAAGTACAGGATGAACAAAGTCACACTTTGCATACCCTACTTTGGTCAAGGCCAGACTCTTCAACAGATTCTCTCATACTAGTGGGCACTCACAAGATGAGATCAGACAGCAGGATGGCACATCATACGCCATTTTGTCCAAACTCCTGCTGTAAGGCAGGGCTATGGTGTACACCCTACACTAAGAATGTTGTCCCAAGAAAATTTGAATTCTGCCAGCTGTAAAAAGTTATGAAATGTGGATGTTGCACTGTTTTGCACAATTTAATCTGCTTCTGATAGTTGCAAGGAATCCCATGCCACTGACTTGGAAATGTCATTCTGAAATGTCAATAGCCACACACTTTCTGCATGCCCAGACCAGTGACTTATGCAGAAATACACAGGGTGACCTCTTCTAAGTGAGGTAAGGCACACTCTAAATATAACAGTTTCAGTTGTTAGAGTGCTGTGCCTTCCATTTCAATTCAGAGAAAAAGCACCACAGCTTCCCAACTCAACTGGATCCCAAAATTTGATGGTGACTAGTCAGTTCCCGAGTGTGAATAAAATCTATCCCTTGACGCTTTGATCCAGGACACCCCTTGGTGTCCATCGCTTGGGGCTCCATAGCTCATGCTGTCCTAGTAGCCCTCCAGATGGGCTACCAGAGGCTGAAGCCCTCCCAGAATGTGAACAACAAGAGAATATTATTACCTCAACCCAGATAAGGCACCATAGTGACAAGCAGCCTGCACTGACATCTTGCCGTTATCTCAAGTTCTACTAGCCCATGCCAAGTGAATTCCCGCCAGCCACTGCGTCGGTAAGACAGCCACTGCCGGGTCCACTTCTGTCTTGGACAGCAGCAAGCTTCTGTTAGCAGGCTACCAGATATTCCTCAAAATCTCAAACTCACCACGGTCAGAAGGGCTCCCTTCTTAAAGCAAGGGTGGAAAGCAATCAGCTGTGGTTGTGCAGCATCTTCACCTTGTACGAAGCCACTGAAGGAAGGTGGAGAAGACATATACCATGATTACAAATGGCACCCCACAAGGGTGATGGTGCTAGTAGTTCCAATGGGCTGGTACCCCATTTTATCAGGAATACCAGGAGATGGCTTGAGACAACTCTGCCCCCTTTTGTCTGGAATTCCCTTTCAGATCACCTGTGTGGTGCTCCCTCACCTGCTTCTTTCAAAGCTCATGAAGTTTTGGCAAAAACCACACTTAAATAAGCACAGCTGGATATGGTCACGCTCATCCCTCTTTACCCTGGCCTTTCCCTCTGTTGCAGGGTTTCTCAACGTGTGGGTCCCCAGGTGTTATTGGACTTCAACTCCCATAATCCCCAGCCCCAGTGGCCTTTGCTTGGGAATTATGGGAGTTGAAGTCCAATTACATCTGGGGACCCAAACGTTGAGAATCCCTGTTCTATTGCCTTCCCCTCTACTTCCCCACTTCTCTGGAACCCCTTTCCCCTTCAGATTCGTTTAGCCCCTTTCTTACTGATTTTTAAATCTCTATTGAAGACTTTTCTTTTTCGCCAGGCTTTTGCCCCATAGTTTACCTATTTGGTTTTTTCTTTTTTGTTAGTTACTTTAGTTTTTAATTTAGAATGTAATTTTAATGTTGTCTTGCTTTGCATGTTCTTGTACACCAGGCAGAGTTTTCGGAGTGGGCGGTATATTAAATGTTTCAAATAAATAAATAAATAAATATATTGTTGTCATCTCCGCTCCCATCTGCCCCATCTAAACTTAGATTTAACAAAGTTTAGATCCCACTCTTCTAATGATTCTAAGCTTTCAGGGAGCATCTTAAGAGCCTTTTGTTTATGTTACCCTGTCAAGCCTGTTAGGAAAGTAAGTAAATATATGTTGATGATGTAATACCCTCAGTACCTCCCAGAAGACCTTAAATGCATCAGAAAGCTGGCAGACAATGAATTCAAGAGAGCAAAAGAGAACATAAGCAATACAGGGAGGAATGGGCTTATTAGTCAGATGAGCAAGCTTTTAATGACTAGCTGAGCAGTGCAGAGGCTATACCTGCCAATCATTTACCCCTTGAAACCTTCTTAATAAGGGAGGCACTGCCTCTGGGATGACGGATAACCACACTTGCAATGCAGACCACCAGACCTAACCTTCAGCTCTTATGGAACACTGTTCTCCCTGATCATCTGCTGATAATCAGATTATCACCATTTTCCAGTCTAAGCATCCCCAGCCCCCAAACATTGCAAAACTTGTTAATTATTTGCTCCAGCATTTAGTGATTGGCATGAGGGCAAAGAGTTGTGTGTGAGCTTTTTACAAATGTTCTTTAAATATTCTGTTAAACTGATGCTTTAAAACATCAAGCTTACATTTACCTTTGGGATGGTGCATGTTAGGAAAGTAAGTAAATATAACAATCATATACAGAACTTTAAGAGAAGTACTTTAAATTAAGAATATTGCTCAGGCTACATCTATCACCTGTGTGATAGATGTACTGTATACAGTTACAGTATAAAAGTAAAAAAATGATACTACCTGGGGTGTAATTATACAGCGAGTCGGGTCTCACGATCAGTGAGACCCGGTCTAGAAGGATAAGCGGGGAGAGTGGGCTACTCCCTGGTTTTCCTCCCCTAAAACCTGGTTTTAGGGGAGGGATACTTATGTGAGTTACCCACCTAGGAACCACCAGGCTCGCAGCCGAGCCCGGTGGTTGACAGGATGCGGTGAAATCGGGCTAGCCTCCACTAGCCTGATTTCGCCCCATCATGTGAACAGCCTCAGTATTGGCCTTCTCCCACTGCTGCAAAATTGTAAGGACTCTCCTTTTTGCATAAGGCTCCAGTTCTGTTTTATAATGGAAGGCAAGGACATTCCCTTTTCAGTATACGACTATTAAAGCATCTCTCTTATCAGAACTCTCCTCCCAGTTTTCAGAAAAGGTTGCAAAACACATCAGACTAAAGGGTTGGGAACGGATTCAGGATTAATCTACTGCTGCTATTTCTGTGCTAACAGGTATTGATCTTGAGCTTGATATTGTTTTACAGTAAATATTTCAGATGTTGTTTGAAATGACTGCAATGTTGCAAACTATCTCAAGCAAATGGAAAGGTGGGCTCTATGCCTTTCAAATAAGTTAGGGTTGTTGCCCAGCTGAGAGTTCTTTAATCAACTAATCATATGTTCTAGCTAATTATGTAAAACAGTATTTCAGAACAACAACAAAAAAATCACTCCTTAATTTTAGGTGGTGTAGCAGGCACTCCCTTCTGTAAGGAAGAATGTATAATTGAAGATTGTGTTAACCACCTATAGTTTTTCTTAACTACCTGTATTTAGTTACACATATTTCCTTTTAATTTTAAAGCTCCACTGCCCAATTAATCGGGGACAACTTTTTAATCAAATTGACTAATTGTTGCAGCCCTAAAAGAAAACAAACATGTTCACAGCCAGGGTTGTGTGTATTCTGTGTGTAATCTTGTTCAGGTGCAGAAAAACAGTATTTGGTATATTGTGTCTGTGTTGTGATTTAATGTGTTATGACGATGTTTTATGCTGTGTTGTGAGCCTCCCACAATAATTATTTATTTATTATATATGAAATTGACTTACAGGATCTTTGACCCATCTAGCCCTGAATTTTCCCCTCTGGCTAGCAGCAGATCTCCCTTTCCTGACTCTGCTGCCTACGATCCTTTAACTGAAAATGCCAGGCATTGAATTCTAGAACCTTCTGCATGCAAAGCAGATGCTCTGCAACTGACTTTGATGTTCTCTTATGGCGACAGATAAGCTTAAAAGTGTTTTGAGCCTTGCCAGGGGGAACTTCAGAAGCTGTGGAGGAAGGCAGGGGCTGAATCAGATTATCAGGGGACAGGGCTTCACTGTCCTGTTTTGCTTTTCCTGTCCTGTTTTGCTTTTCCTTGGACTACTAGAACAAGGATATTTTTCTTTCTTAAAGGTCTACAGAGCTTTCAGAGCAGAAAGTGCTTGGAAATCCTTCTCTTTTAACCTTAGGTTTTTGTAGAGCAAGGGCCAGTATACCGGATATCAGCCATATGCTCAGATATCATTGTTGTATCCACCTCCCACATATATACTGTGTTTCATCACACACATTTGCTGCATGCCTGCAGCCAACTAGAGGAAATCATGAGATATACACAGGAGAACAATTCTGCTGCATTCTTCACACAGAATGGCAAATGCTTCCATACAGAATTAATATCTGTGTCTATGTCGGTCTTGGGTGATCCAAGTAAGGTTTGAGTAAGTGACTGGTTATTTTGTATTTGAAGGGAATGGTACCACAAGGTTCCCCCACCGAAATACAACACATTGAGGCTATTCTCATGACCAGCAAAAAATCGGGCTGGGAGAGCCTAGCCCGATTTTTGCTGGTCATGTAAACCACGGTGGCTTACAAGTGGGTAACCCGCTTGCAAAGCCCGCTTCTTAGCCCAGGTTAGCAGAGTGAGTGCTCTGCTAACCGGGGTTTCCAGATCGTGTGTTGCCATGGTGTGGCTGTGTGCCGCGGCAACTCACAAGGAGACCCCCAACTGGGAGGCTCAAAAGCAGCCTCCCAGCTCGGGGGTCTCTCCAGCATGCTCTGCACACTTGTGCAGAGCATGCTCTAACTCCTGGGGGCCGTGCAGCCCCCAAACTCCCAAGCCCCCACCAGCTCTGTGATGGAGCCGGCAGTTGTGTGGGCGGCCAATCCGGCCACGCAGGGAGGGCTTAATGATTGTCTGCGGGGAGAGTGGGCTTAGTCCGCTCTTCCCACAAACCCTCTGGAGGTGGGGTCTCACCAATCGTAAGACCCGCCTCTTTGTCTACTGTGACATGTTTCCTAGAGCAAGGATTCTCAACGTTGGGCCCCTAGATGTTATTGGACTTCAACTCCCATAATCCCCAGCCCCAGTGGCCTTTGGTTGTGGATTATGGGAGCTGAAGTCCAACAACATCTGGGGACCCAACGGTGAGAATCTCTGGCCTAGAGCACAGGACTAGAAAGATGTGGGATGTATGGAGGCCAGGAACCTATTTCTGGCTGAAAGGAAACCAGTCAACCAAAACATGTCAATACAAACCACGGCAAGAGTTCAAACACAGGACTGTTGCGGGTACGAAACACAGCAATGGTGGTCCTGCAGTTGGAAACATCATAATTTCCTGTAAAAAGAAGAACTAAAAATAATGAGTGATGCACATGAAGGCAGGCGGTGGGCAGAAGACAGACAGAACCTATAGGATGGCTTGGATTTCAGAAGAAAAAACAAACGGAACATTCGTCACAGCTAACATCTAGAACAGGGTGAGGCAACCTGCTGTTGTTGAACTATATCATCCCCAGCCACAATAAATGGTGGTTGGGGTTGACGGGAGCTACAGTTCAACCACAGCTGGATAGCCCAGGTTATCTATGCCTAATCTAGAAGGACAAGTGGCCTATTAAGTAGGGCCCCTTTGCACTAGTAGCACAGGGATTCTCAGCCTTGGGCCCCCAGCTGTTGTTGGGACTTCAACTTCCATAATCCATAGCCAAAGGCCATGAGGGGTTGGGGATTATGGGAGCTAAAGACCAAGAACATCTGGAGACCCAAGGTTAAGAATCCCTGCGCTAGCACATGACTGGCCTTTCCCCAGAGAGCTCTGTGGGGAAAGCGCTGATGACATTTCCCAGCACTTAGACAATGTGCCTTCTAAGACATTACTGGGCCCTCCCTGGTGATGTG
Organism: Hemicordylus capensis; assembly: GCF_027244095.1. Lineage (NCBI taxonomy): Eukaryota > Metazoa > Chordata > Lepidosauria > Squamata > Cordylidae > Hemicordylus > Hemicordylus capensis. The sequence goes on along the minus strand of NC_069658.1, from coordinate 202,286,441 downwards.
TGCAGGACCACTCTGCAGGGAGGTAAGCAGAGTGGTCCTGCTTACCCCAGGGAGGTAAGCAGAGGACCACTCTGCAGGGAGGTAACCTCGGTGACATCAAAGAGCAAGTCAGCTGTGGAGGGGAAACTTTTCCATCAAGTATGGAGCAAAGAGGAAAGAACTGGTACACTTGCAAAGTGGGAGGCTTGTTAACACCACCAGAGTATTTGTCACCTGCACACATACACACCAGGAATTATGGGTTGGGGGAAGGAAAAGAGAAGCAATTCCAACCCGAGATTAAAGATTTAGTAGATTAACTGGTGTCCCCAATGATTCAATATTCCAACTCTCATTTTCTAGGGTTACGGAGTTGACTTACATTTTGAGGTTTCATGTTTATATCATGAGCTCTCGGGAACGGTTAGGATAGCATGCAGGAGTGTTTGCTCCTTGATTATAGCATGACCTGACCTGAGCCAGAGGCGGGGTAGGCATCCAGCCGGGTGGACAGTCCTGCCATATGTTAATAGGGATGAACTTGATGGCCTTTTAATTCCTTCCAACTTTGACTAAATGCAAAATAACTACAATGAGTAGGGGTGGGGTGGGGGGACAGATGGAAAGGAGTTACCATAGGAAGTCTCACTGGATGTAATGACTTAGAGTGTCATGGGTTTGCTCTCTGTTTCAGTATCCCACACTTGCCATGCCACACAGCCACTATTCCTCACACACTAGCTAGCGCCCCTGCACTCTCGTAAAGGTCCGGAGCTCAAAGAAGGTCTGTTTGATCTGGAATCCCATTTTGGAAATGCTGCTTGGACCTCTTGCTCTGAAGCCCCAGATTTAGAGAGGATCAGAGAATGCTTTAAAATGCAGATTACAGAAGAGTTATTTTAAACACCAGAAACGCAAGCCTTTTCATACTCTTAACGTTTATGCATGATGCACTTGCCACCTCTTCAGTAGGAGAGAGCAAAACAAAGGGCTGAGTCTCATTTTCCTTTGTGGAGCAGGTTACACACACTTGAGTACAATATGCATGCCTGTCTTGCCTTGCCGGGTGAGAAGGGTGCATTTTTGCGTTTGCCCCCTTTTGAAATACACGAGCAATGACTCAGTCCTTTCCTGGCTGATGCTTGTGTGCCTTTTAACAAAACAGGTACCAAACACATGTGCCTGCATTTCTCAATGCACACATGTATTTTGGGGTGTATACAAGAAATAGAGATTGGGCCTATAATTGGGGGATGGGTGTTGAGAAGGGAATGTCCTCATCCTGATGCCTCGTGTGACCCATAGTGCCCATCCACATGGCTGTGCCTAAATCTCTCTGCTCTGCACCAAAAAAAAAGTTTAAACAGGTCAATTCTGCAGCTGGATATATTAAAGTTAAGTAAATTAGACATATTTGCTTGTTTTATAATTATCCTGCTGTACAGGGGGCAGAGCACAGAGCCTCAACCCTTCTGATCCCTGGAATTGCTGTGCATCCTCTCTCTGGCTTCCATGATCCCACCAGAAGCTGCTCATACATGTTCAAACCTCTTACTGCAACCATGCAAACTGAAAGCCTACCCTTTTCTACTAAAAAAAAATTAAAAAAATAAAGACGGGGGTTCTCAGAATGCTGCATTCCAAACTGAGCTCAAAACCTGGCATTTGCAGGTTGTGTGGAACGCACACAGCACCACCCTTCTCCCCCAGCCTTGCCCAAGTTTTAGAGATGCAGGACTTTACCTCTAATAACAACCGCAAGCCTCTCGCCACTTGGGTCCCAAACCATGGACTGCACTTCTCCTCCAATTCTGGATCACAGGAGATACACACCGTCAGAGTCCGGGTAAACCCACAGAAAAAATACTTAAGGTCAGTGAGAAAGGCCAGTGTTTATACTTTGGCCATATGAGGGGGCGAGAAGGATAAGCAGTTGCAGCAGGAGGCAGACTGTTATCTCCAACTGGCTGCATGGCAGGGATATCGTAACATAAAAACATGGTTTAGGAAGGACTATACATTTCAAAAGATAATAATAAACATTTTAAAAATATATAATAAACCCGTATTTAGTTTTAGGATTCCTGTTCTGCAATAGTTATCGAATTCAACATCCTATGAACCCTCAGCTGTTAATTTGTTTGCTTGCTTGTTTGTGTTAAACCTCATTTCTAGCCCTAAAGATGCACAGACAATGGGGCTGTTCATGTGAGCAGCCCTATCCAGCCTTGGACAGCCCTACTTGGGAAGGGTGACTATTATGGAGTGCTGGGATCAGGCCCAATCCTGGCGCAGGCCTGTCAGATAGCCTGAGCATTTGACCTGGGCTTCTACTGAGGTTGAAAGGCGTCAGCGCACCCCTTCTGCCTCAGTCCCAGGTCCTATGGCTGTTCAGGATGCTTGCAGCCCAGGCAGCCACAGAGCTGGGTGGCTAGAGTGCCCGGCAGTGGGGAAATCCCCCAACGCAGTGCCCTGTGGAATTTCTGGAGCCAGGCTTTCTTTCCCCTGCCTCCAGATAGCCATGCCCCTCTCCACAGTGCAGCTCGTGTGGGTGTGCGAGCAGCGCGCCAAAGACACCACAAGGATTGGCGGGGGTGGGGGGGTGGAGCTAGGTGCTCTCCTGCCTTCCCCGCTGCAGGTTACAAGGTCATGTGAATGGCCCTAATGTCTGGCAAAGTCTCACACGGCAAGAAAGAAGCTGGGCAGAATTTCCACTGGCCGAGCTTCAATGCCACGTGCAATTCTTTGCCCCTCCGTGTGAATGGAAGAATCAGAATCATACAAAATAAGCAACTATGTGGGCATTTTAGAGGGATACATATTCCCATCAAGAACTTCCAATGAACAATCCAATGTTTAAAAAGTGTTCTCTCATAAGAGCTTCTCATCAGGAACCCTCCTCTTGCTCGTAACAGAGATAAGCAAGGAGAAAGAAGCCCTTCTGAAGGCTGAAAATCCTGCCCAGAAAGATTCCCACACTCACCACTTCCCTTCTGAGACCCCACCAACCACTGTCCCTGTTTTAAAGGTTATCACTGCGGCCTAAAGGGCTAGAATGCTTTTAAAAAGTTGCCGGGTTGAGTGCCTAAAGCCTAATGGTACATTTGCACCACACCTATATGGAAATGCAGCAAGTACACCGCCTTGTGCGTTGCCCCTTTCTCTCACCTCTCCTCCCCATACAATGTCTCGAAGGTGGTCTCTGACAGATCTGCCACGATGGAAGCTGTTTTTGATCCACCCACCTGCCCTTGCTGTTCACCTGCAACACAGGATGATGGAAGGATCATTTCAAGGGAAACAAAGCAATAAGGGGAGTAGAACTCAGCCCCCTCCTTACCTTGTTGCATGCACTCTTTTGCTTTAAGCAATGGAGCACAGTGAATCAGAGGAGAGGTGGGTTTTGCTCCCCTCCTGGATGCTAATACTAACAGAGCCCTGTTAACATATTCATGCCTTGTATACTCACCACTATATTCCAAGAAAGACAAAGAATATATCACTGATTCTCCCTGGACTGTGAAGAGCAAACGACTGCCATCTGGACTCCAGCATCCAGTCTGGGGTGTGTGGAAGAAAACAATACTATAAGTGCACTTCTAATTTGGTCAAAGCAACGGTCTCTCTAATCCTGTGCTGAATACATACTATGACTTCCAAAGCAAGAAAAACTCATTTCTGCAAATGGGATCCTGCCAGATCTCAGATTCAGGTGTGAGCCGGGAGGGAGGGTTCAGAAACAGACACACAAGGATTCCAAGACAGAGAAGCTAGGGAGAATCAGGCTGCTGGAAGCAGGGCTTGGAAGAGAGACCATATGGTCAAGTGACAGAGCTGTAGATGAGCCCTTGCGATCTGAGCCAAGAGGCACCTTTTAAAGGGGTGATTCTCTTTTCTCTAGCAGGGGTAGAGCAACTGACCCTATCTAACCCCACCACAGCATCTCTCCAATGGTTGTTGCTGGAGTCTACCTTCTTCTTCTTCTTTGTGGGCTATTTTGGGACAGGGAACCACATCTTAATTGCATATTATTTATGTTTTCTTTGTGAACCACCTTGAGAACTCGTGCAGAAAATCGGTATATAAATATTCGTAGTAGTAGACGGACCCACATCTCTATTCAAATCCCAGCAAAGCCACAGATTTACTGGATAGGCCAGAGGACCCTATCTCAGCCTCATTTCCTCTCCCGTCAGTGCAAATAGTGACTACTTCCACAGATCCTTCCAAGGACAAATAAGAACATAACCCACCCTCTGTGCTAAGATCAGGGAGAACTATATAAGACAACAGTGGAAATACTACAAAACGGCCTGGGTTTCCACTTGCTTTTGCCTTTGTCACTCAGCAGGCTTCCCTCCATTGCAAAAACCTTTCTCCGTGTTATTCCCCAACATACCCGACAGGGCCCTTTGAGGGTTGGCCACTTCTCGCAAGTCCACATCTGAACCTCCCATACCCTGCAAAGAGAGGCACAACATGATCAGAAGCAAGGTTGTTTGGGGTAGAATTAGAGGTAAGGAAATCCTGAAGAGGGAGCCATGGCAGTTCATGGTTCCTCCATGTTAAGTTTGCCACGATAGGTTTCTGCTACAAGAAAGTTTCAAGGGTTGACTCTGGGACTGCAGGCACTTGGCCCTCTCTGCCCACCTGAAGACTGCTGAAGGTGTGGCTGCTAGTACTTTGCTGCCATCAGGTGACCAAGCCAGGTACGTGACCCCACCTCCTCCAAACCACTGCAACTGGATACAGTTCTCTGTGGATACATCCCACACCTACGGTCAAGAAGGCCAGAGAGGGGAATTAGTTTGGGAAGGAAATCAATGCATCTTTCCAGCATCCTCTCTGACATGCAGTCAAGAGCCAGAGAGGAACCACACATCCATCACTTTCAGACTCATGCAATACTGCTGCCTGCTTGAAGCTCCTAGAAAACAAAACCATGTATGAAAATGTATGAATATATCTGGGAATCATTGTCCACTGGAAGCCTTGTGTTGGCCACACCTAATATTCCCACGAAGAGAAACAAGTTAACAAAACATGAAGCCAAATATCCAAGTGTGAGGAAGCTTGGTGGTGGTGGTGGTGGTGGTGGTGTGCTTGTCCCCCAGGTGCTCTCTGGAGGCTCGGAATAGGGAGCACTGCCTCTTCCTTCTAACCAACCCAATCCAACAACATAGGGCAGTGGTTCCCAACCTGTGGGCCTCCAGAAGTTGCTGAACTACAACTCACAACATCCCCAGCCACAATGAATTGTGTGAGCAGCAGCTGGGCAGGAGAGGTTCATCCTACCCACCAGCGGTACCCTGTCGTCCTACCCTAATTCTGGCCATGTGAACAAGCCTACTGTATAGCCATGTCTCTGCCTGTGCCTGCTTTGGAGCTATCCCTTCACCCACCCACAGCGCACAATAGCCCATCATACTCACAAGCATAGCAGTATCAACCGGTGAGGCCGACAGGAGCAACCCTCCCCTGGGTGCCCATGCCAGACTGGTGACAGGGCTATGACCAGGGTGGCTGAGCACCTGGGCGCAGCCAGATGAAGGCCTGCAGAGACAAGATAGTGAAGAACCATGGGATTAGGGTAGTAGCCCAAGATCCATTGTGTTGTAGTAAGAGACACCCCAAAGGGTCCTCTTCAGCTTTTAAGGCAGTGGGAAGAACAGATAAGACAGTTGGCCTTGCGAGAAGAGGCTGAGAGAGAAGACACCAGGTGTCTCCCCCAGCAAACCATAGTGCTCAGCCTCTGGGGAGCGGGACAAACATCTGTGGGAAGTGAGGGGAACCAATGCCAGTCACTGTGAAGATCCATCCACTGAAGGACCTGCAGGTGAAAGGTGGCAGGATGGACCCTGGGGTGAAGGAACTGCCAGAGGAGACTCTGTCAAGACCCTTCATGGAGGACCCACTTCATTCATTCATTCAATTTCTATAACGCCCTTCCAAAAAATGGCTCAGAGTGGTTTACATTAAAACAAAACCAAACCAATTAAAAACAGAGACTATAAAACACCATTAAACAATTAACAATAAAAACATTCGAAACAGTTTAAAAACCCTGGAAAACCAGGTTTCCAGGCAAATTAAAAACATCCAGGCAAATTTAAAACATTTCCAAGAAATTAAAAACCCTAGAAGGCCAAGTTAAACGGATAGGTTTTGTGGGCTCTCCTGAAGGCCAATAATGAATTCAAGTTACGGATTTCTGCAGGAACCTGTTTTACTCACAGGATCACAACACGGGAGCAGGTACAGCTTCCAGACTTGGGTAAAATGCATCTCCTGCCCTACTGAGGGTCATGAGAACAGCCCTAGTGCATTATACTGCTTTCAGCCAACCACCATCCAAGTTGGGAAGGGCAGGGTGAACTCATCTCTAACCCACTACCAGTTGCTCATTAGAATTAATAAAACTGTTTGCTTGCCTCATGAGTTGGCTCCCTTTGAACAAATCCCAGGCAATGCTAAAACAACGGGCTGGTTACCTGGTGGAAAGCGAAGTGGGATCCAGGTGCCAAACCAACACACAGCTATGGCATGCCACGGCAAGGATGGATGCACACAGCGGCTTCCATGCCATCGAGGCTACGTTCCTCTGCAAGCGATGCTTCAAAATGGGGACTGTGGCACTGGAGAAGAAAAGCAGGGCAGGAGTCACCACCGAAGAAAACAGTCAGAAATTTCCCCAGTAAGGGGACAGTAATGGGTAAGCTGTATCAAGAAAGATTTTGCAACATGACAAAAGTATTTGTGCCAGCTTTATAATCAGATATTCTGGACCTGGATTTCCCGCATCCAAGCCTCAGCTCCAGCCCACTGTACCATACTAGCTCACGGGTATGGACTTGACCCCTTCCCTTCATTTCTGTTAGTGAAACAAAGGAAGCTGCTTGACCCCTTGTGCTTGGGTGGACTCATTTTCCCCAAGGACAATCAAGTTATCTGTGCAGGGTTTTCTACTAGGCAGACACAAGATTGGCCCCTGTGGAGCACTGCCCTATTTCTCTTGAACCACCTAGCATCTGCTGGTTGCTAAGATCCTTGCAAAGAATGCTACGCTAGGCAGATCTTGGTTTAACCCTGCCAACAAAGCCCAGCTTATGTTCTTACGCAAGACTGCCTACTGAGATCCACTTAACACAGATAAGTTATGCTCAGCCATTATGAGATGTCAAATGTGCACTCTTGCTTCGCACATTGAGAACACATTGGTGGGCCATGGTGAGGGGGGAAACGACAAGAAAAATTAATCTTTTTTTCTTTTCTCTTTTGAGGCTCTCTCATTTATTTTTCTGGATTGGGGAGGCTTACTATAACAAACCCCTGTGCTAGTGCATCCAGCTGCTGGATGCTCCTGGAAAACTGATGCTTTCAGAACACCTGTGTGTCAAAGGGTATCTGTGAACATGTAGATGGGCCCAGCGTTCCCATGGTCCTAACAGAAGCTAGTCAGCTCCGGTCCTAATAAGGAATCAACGCCCCATACCTATTAGTGTTGTACACACGGATGGAGTCATCCAGCAGGGCCACTGCAAACTTGGTGGTGTGGGGATGCCAGGCAAAGGCTCGGATGGAGCAGCCAGCCCTAGATCATCAAGAGAAGATAAGGGGCATATCACGTTAGAGAAGGGGGCATATCAAAAGTAAATGGAGCATTGGTACTCACCGTGAAGGCTTCTTCTCAGCTGCTGTTGTAGAGGTCAACTCCCTGGGTTATCATCCCATGCTCGCTCCAGGGCAGGACGTATGCAAATTAGTAAGCTATAAAAGGAGCCGGATGGTAACCCCACCCAGTTCTTGTAGTCAGCCAAGCTTCGAACGGAAGGAAACCTCAATGACAAACATATATGAGTAGAAAAGGCAAGTAAACGGAAACAGGTAAAAAACAGGTAAAAAACAGCGGGAAGATAGAGAAGCATCCCGCCAGGAGTCTGGGACCGCATAGGGTGGGTCGAGTTGTC